>NW_006408594.1:5788909-5793591 GCF_000296735.1 Chrysochloris asiatica | reverse complement strand
GTTAGAGCAGTGAAGGCAGCGAGTGGGGAGACACCCTCACTGACCACCACTGAGAGAGTTATCAGTTAACAGAAGTGGCAGCTGCTCCCTTCTAGTCACTGGCGGTCAACTCGAGGCGTGCAAACGGAAGAAAGCTTATGGCAGCCAAGTTAGATACAACAACAGAAATGAGGACGTTGGGAGGGGAAAGTGTTTAAACAACAACAGCGGATATAAGCCAGAGGAGACTTTAGAAGTTGCTCATGGTTGCAGCTCAGGGCAGGCAGATGAATTCTAAAACGCCCACCCCATTGGAGCTTTCCCCCGTGAGTGGATGGAACATGCAGAGAGGATAAAGCACACCCGTGACGAAAGCTCCTTTATAGAGCCGAAGGGACTGCGCGATGTAGTTAGGGAGGGAGATTATCCAGGTGGACCCAATGCAATCGGGAGGCTGTGAAATGCAGAGGTCAGAGACACAGGAAGTAGAGCTGTGAAGCACGAGATGGGACTGATGTCCTGTTAATGACTGCGGGCGGCTTCCTAGAGCGGAGTGGCTGACAGGTGGCACAGAAGCGGGGACTCAGTTCTCCAACAGCAGGGAACTGAATTCTCCAACAACGAAAATGGGCCTGGCATTGAATTCCCCCCTCCAAATCTCCTGTTGAGAACTGTTATGTTAACACCTTGGTGTCAGGCATGTGATCCTCTGAGCAGAAAACCCAGTTGTGCCGCACTGGTACTTGTGACCTATGAGCTGGGAAGCAGACGTTGTTCTAAGCCACTAACTTCGTGTTGTTACAGAGCAAAAGAAAACGAATGCAGGGCTACAGAAAGATGCAATCATGGCAAAAAGAGAAGGCCCCACTGGGGATCAAAAAGGTAGACAGCCAGCAAAGCAAGTGTGGGGCTCCAGTCCTGAAATAACATCGAGGGCAGAGCTATTCAGATGAAACAATGTCCAGGGCTACAGGGCTGCCAGGGCACAAAGTCATGGGAAACCTGATGGGGGCAGTGGGTCAGCAGTAGCCCGAATATGGGTGGGGCAGGTCCTCTGCCCACCATCTCATCAGAAGCTGGTCACCAGGAGCTGCCCCATCCCTCCCCACGGAGCGCTGCCCTCGGCTGCTGCATGTCCTTTATTCCGAGCTGCAGCAGGTGGGAGTATTTCCACCCACTTCAAACTCAGACCTCAGAAAGAGTCACAGCCTGACACTCACAGGGCACCAGGACAAGAGGGGGGACAGAGGAGGGGAGATGGAAGTGCCTTCCTTTTGAGGGGCTTCCTAAGAGCCAATTCTCTGCCAGCTCTGAGACTCTCTGAGTTCAGTGAGTGCCCAAGGAAGCTGAAGGCTGAAGAGAAGGCAGTGGCTGCAGCAAATGAAAGAACAGGTCCAACGAGAAAACCTGAGGAGAGGAATGAGAGGGAGAAAGTTCTGGAAGGCAACAGTTAGCAGCTCCTCCGTGCAGGAAATAAAGGTAGTAAAGCCCTATGGGTGCTGTTCACCCACCCACTGACAGAGGAAGAAACTCACAGCGTGCAAGAGGGCCAAGTGGCTCTGTAAGGGAAGGAATGGGGTACGAGCACCTCAGGAGAGGAGGCATGGCCGCTCACCCTGGAGTCCCACTCGTTGAGGGTCTTGATGTTAATGAAGGACACCTCCCCGTTGGCGCCGGTCATGACACCATCATGCTCACAGCGGACAATGAGGTCGATGTCCTCACCCAGCTTCCACCTGCGGTAACTGCAAAGAAGAACCCCATTGGACTCCGGTGGACCTGCCACTCCCATGGGACAGAGTCTACACCCCAGAGGGGACATACCGGTAGGCCACCGAGGCAATTTCATTCTTATCCATGTCATCCTCCACAAAGGGGTTCGGGTTGGGGAAATTGTATCGCTCCTTCCCCTGCAAGAGACCAGGTATCCTAGACAGCCCTAACCTGGCTGCTGAGGCCAGTCAAACTGACCCAGCAGCGGCCTGGGCCCCTCCCAACGCTGAGCGCCAGCCTTGCTCCTCGACCCTGCCTCACAGACAGACCACCACCAGACAGAGCACATTTACTTGGTGATGGCCGCCATGCTCCCTTCACGATGATGACGTGTCATCAGGACAGGGATGTGGTCACTGTTGTATCCCCAGCACCCAAATCCGTATGTGTGAAACCATGGAGGGAACCCCTACTGCATGGGAGACCAGTGCTATTCGTATTCTAACTTTTACAGGAAACACGCCCAGCACCACAGAACTGTTAGGGGGCAGATCAAAGGCAGCTTGCCCCCTAAGTCCCAGCTTGGACCACAGCTGTCCTGCTCAATGGGAGTGGACTGAATCACAATGGCGCAAGCCCAGCCGGTCCCTCACCATTCTCAAGCATTGCTGGGAGAAGTTGTGGTTGATGTAAGTAGCTTCCATGGCCAGGTTCCGGGGGGAGTTGAAGGAACTGCCTTCATCCTGAGGGGGCTCGTTGGCCGTCTCACTCACAGTCAGGAGGTCTGCAAAAGTGAGGTTCCATCACCCACCCACTCACCCACGTAACCAAGAGTCACCCAACACACCTACCACCTACTGACGTGGCAAGAATTTTAGACACTACGCAACATCCATCACACAGAAAAAGATTCTTTTTGTAAGCTTTCTAGATCCTCACCCCCAAAAGTGGGACTAAATGACACCAAATACTCGTAAACTCACCTTGGCTTTACTTCCTTTCCTGTTAGTTTCTGAGTGACCTGGCTTGCTTTCATGGTGGGAGTACAGACGGGTATAACCCCCTGCTGAAGAGCCGACTTTGACTCATGGCGTCTCTACAGGACAGAGTAGAACTGCCCCAGACTTCCCCGGAAAGGCAGCTGGTGGGTTCCAACTGCACACCCTCTGGTCAGCAACCGAGTGTTTAACTCCTGCACCACCAAGGTTCATGTGCACGCACACCTCCCTAGAACTCTGCCCCCAAATGGTACTCATGTGAACAGCACCTTCCTGACGTCTGCCACCTCTACACGCTCTCTCTAGTGGTCAGTGTTTGCGGGTAGGTTAGTGGTCAGTGTTTGCGGGTAGGTGGCTTTTTCTTAAATGTCCGTGAAAAGGAAAATACAGACGCACCAATCTTCTAGTATGGCAGAGGTCACGACACCAGACCCTGTGGAGTTGGTTCTAACTCAGTCACCCTGAGCTTCCCAGGCTGTAATCTTTACGGAAGCAAACTGCTTCAGCTTTTCCTCATGGAGCAGCTGGTAGATTTGAACCATTGGCCTTTGGGTTAGCAGCTAAGTGCTTAACCACCACGCCACCGGGGTTCCTTGAAGTTAGGAGGATGCTGTTCAAATAAATACCACTTGGTGAGTATCAAGGAGCGCAGTGGCTCTAGAGGATAAGCACTGGACTGTGAACCACAAGGTTAGGAGTTTGAGCCCACCAGTCACTCTACGGGAGAAAGAGACTTTCTGCTCCTGTAAAGCTTTACAGTCATGGAAACCCTACCCAGTGTCGCTGTGAGTCGGAACCGACTCAGTGGCACTTAACACCACCACTAGGGAGCTGAGGCCTCCAGAAGACACAGTTCCTTCTTGTCTGTGGGAGTGGGCTGGGGGACAGACCATCGCCTACCCGCTCCTTAGCAGGTATTGCTCCGAACTAATGAATACCAAGGGCCTCCGAGGGTCCTCAGCCAGGATTCTTACCGAAGTCAGAGTTGTCCCTCTTGTCAAAGAAGAGCTTGGACCCGACTCTCTGGACGACGATGTCCCAGGAATACACGGAGCGAGTACAGCTCATCAGTGTGGCCAGAATGGCATCGGTGGCAAACACATTCCCCTGAGTTTTTGCCAGCTTTCTGATGACAGGGTCGTCCGTGGTGGTGACAGTGTGGAAGATGCGCTTGATGCTCCGCAGCAGCTTCTCGTTCCTCGTGGTGATGCGGTCAAAGGCTTTATCGTAGTACTCGAGGGCTCCGCAGCACTCGCTGAGGGAGAATGGTGACACCCGTCAAGTAAAGGGAAAGGAAGCCCGGCAGAACCAGGGAGGACACGTAAAACGCCAAGACCTGGGCTTCCTGTGGTTTCTAAAGGATGGCTCTAACATGCAGCCCAACTAAAGCCAACACCGATTTTACTTCGTGTAAGAGATGAAAACAAAACGGATTCTCAGTGCTTGCTCTACTCCCCAAATCCTCGGTTCCTGATTTGGCTCTCTACAGTGCCGAGAGCAAACCACAGCCATCCCAACTGTCCCATTTTAAAGACAGGGAGACTGAGGCCAAGACAGTGGACGGTGAGGTAGATAGGCCCCCAGGTGGGCTGACTCTGACTGTCCATCACTGCACTGTCTCCTCAAGACACCAGATTTCTGAAGAATTATGTGCTTCTCTCTCTGCTCAAAGCCCTGTACAGCTAGCTTCTTTTTTGTTGGCTTAGAATGTCAAGAAGCTGCAAGACGCTGGAGGTTTGTTTAATTAACAATAACTGCTTTCTAAGTTTCCTCCCTTGGTCTTATTTTTAAACACGTGTTAATCTTACTCAATAACTTCTGAGCAAGTGACTTTTTAGAAATAGTTGGGCTTCATCCCCAGGAGCCCAGTGAAAAGGTTGGGATAGAACATGCTCACATGTCCTGTGGCTCCGACACTTCCAAGTAGCGCATCTTCATTAACTGAGGGAAGTCCATTTCCTCTTTGACCTCCCAGTCGCTGCGTACTTCCAC
>NW_006408594.1:5786393-5788304 GCF_000296735.1 Chrysochloris asiatica | reverse complement strand
GGAACCGACTCCACGGCACGTAACAACAACAACGACTTTAACAAAAGGAGCTCTGGTAGTGTAGTGGTCACAAATTGGGCTGCAAATCTTAAGGTCAGCAGTTGGAAAATACCAGCTGTTCCGTGGGAGAAAGAGGCTTTCTGCTCCCGTAAAGATTCACAGCCTTGGGAAACCCTGTACAGGGTCGCTATGAGTTGGAACCGACTCCACGGCACATAACAACAACTTTAACAAGCGGAGTCCTAGTATGGCGCTGTAGGATAATGCACTGCCCGCAAAGTCGGTTTGAACTGTAAGGTCGATGGTTCTAACTCAGCAGGAAATGCTCCTAGGAAACCCTACAGTGTTGTTAGGAGTTGGAATCAGCTTGACAGCACTTAAGCAACAACAATTTCAGTAAGCAGTATATCTTTGATCAGGGACTGGTCCCTCCTAATAACTTGGCCAAAGTACGTGAGGTGAAGTCTGGCCACCCTGGCTTCTGAGGAACATTTTGGCTGTATTTCTACCAAGACAGATTTGTTTGTTCTTCTGGAAGTCCATGGTATTTTCAATATTCTTCTCTAACACCATAATTAAAATGCAACGATTCCTCTGTGGTCTTCCCTATTCATTGTCTAACTTTCACATGCTTATGAGCTGACTGAAAATGCCATGACTTTGGTCAGGCGTATCTTAGTCCTCAAAGTAACAACTTCGTTTCTGAACGTTTTAAAGAGGTCTTTAGCAGATTTGCCCGATGCAACGTATCACTTGATTTTTTTAAAAATAAATAATTCCATTTCCCCATGAACTCTCCCCCTTTAAATCCTTTAAGTTTTTATTGTGAACTGAATGAAGGTTTACAGAGCAGATCATCAGTTTTACATTCAACAAGATCCAAGTTGCTATTCACTGAATAAGGTTTTAAACACTGTTTTGTGGACTTTGTTACAGAAACTGACCATGGTGTCCTATGGTCCTGAGTCATTTGATGTCTTTACTTCTGAATGCATGGGCATTGAGCATGGATCCAAGTAAAATGAAATCTATAACAACTTATGCAGTGCAATCCATACTGAAGGTTGCAGTCTTTGATCTTCATCAGGAAGTGCTTCAAGTTTTCTTTTCAGCTCAAGGTCGTGTCATGCGCATATTACAGAGCCTGCCTCCAATGCTGAGGCTCCATTCTCTGCATAGTCTAACCTCTCAGATTATTTGCTTGGCATACGGACTGAATAAGCAGGATGAAAGTATGCAACCTCAACACACGCCTTTCCTGAACTAACACTAAGCAGCACCCCTTTTTGTGACTGAACAACTGCCTTTTTGTCCATGTATAGGTTCCTTATGAACACAATTCACTATTCTGGAAAGCCCACTGTTGGCAACGTATCCGTAACTTACTATGATTTTGCAGTCAAGAAAACATAAGAAAGCATCTTTCAGGTATTCTTTGCTTTCAATCAAGATTCATTTGCTATCAACAGTGACACCCCCTCTTATACATCCGCTTCAGAATCCAGTGTGAATTATCAATGCGCTGCTGCACCTACTTTGGAGTCCCCTCACTAACTTGTGTGCGATATGACCTTGTTGGATCATTTCTGAACTCTTGGGAACGGCACAAATACAGCCACAATGTGAAACACCCGAGTGCTCACAAACCAATGAAAGAATACATACAACCTGCTCTCTCCAGAAACAGAAATGAACGCTAGCACATGTGATAACATGGATGAACCTTGGAAACATTGTGCTACATGAAAAAAGTCAGTCACAAGGACTGCATCTGCTAATCCCGCCAAGATCAAAACAAAACCCAGAAAAATAGCCTGAACCTTATGAGTGGAATTGACTCGAGGGCACTTAATAACAACTGATAAGCAATGGCCACAGAAGAGAATCCATACTGACAAAGGACAGCAGGTA
>NW_006408594.1:5772068-5785758 GCF_000296735.1 Chrysochloris asiatica | reverse complement strand
TTGTTGTGAAGTACCCTTGAGTCAGCTGACTCACAGTGACCCTGTCTGTGTAGGGTTTCTGAGGAGCAGCTGGTGGGTTTGAATTGCCAACCTTGCGGTTAGCAGTCCAATGCTGATCCTACAGTGCCACACCAGGACTCCACAGGATAGGGTAGAGTTGTCCTACAGGGTTCATAGGCTGTAAATCTTTACAGGGAAGCAGGATGTCACACTGTTCTCCCAAAGAACGACAGGTGGGTTTGAACAGCCAACCTTCTGGTGAGCCGTTGAGTGGTGAGCCACTGTGCCACCAGGATTTCTTGAATACTGACCAGGCTGTCCCCACCTAGGCTGTGCTACTCAGGACACAGTATGACCGGGACCCACTGGAGTTGCTGCAAGGCCTCTCCTGACTCAGGAGACCTCCCTTTCCTTCAGTGTTCATGGCAACAGTAGCCATGCCCACTTGAGCAGCCCAGAAACAGCCTCTGGAGAATGCCTTAAGGCTGGCTTCAGCGAAGTGAGCCCATCTGGGAAGAACCTGCCCTGGCAGTGGGGCGCCTCACCTCTCCTTCTGCTTGGCACTCTTAGGCAGGGTCTGTAGGTTAAACTGCAGCATGTTTCGACGATCTTTGTCTCTACGGAGGTTCCGCTGGGAATCAGGAAAAAGAAAAACAAAACAACTGTGTGAAAAGTTAAGATTTGGCGTCAAACAGGCAGTGCTAACAGGAAGCGCAGGATACTAACTGCCCACGTTTTGCATTTTACTCTGTGTTTTAATGCTATTGGATTCACGTTCTGGGGATGTTACTGGGGCAAGTACTTGGAATTAGCTTGGACTTATAGCCCCACTGAGGACGTCTACTGGGTCACAAAGAGTTGCCGAGTTTGCCTCTTTTGGTAATTAGATGTAGCTGGACTGGATCACCTATGCAATAAAGCTGCACACAGCTGTTCCGTGAGGCCAGACACAGAGGCATCTGCTCATCCAGCAGACCAAGCTCCTTTCTGAGGCCAGGGTGGGCCTGATGTCCGACCTATCAGTCAGCAGAAATCTAGCCAACTGAAGTGCATGCCTGAACCCAGGACAGTTCACTTCAGCACAATTTGTCAGAGACCGTGCACTGAACAGCTACTAGGGATTCACCAGGGACCTGTGATGACATGCTCTCCTCTCCTGCGGACCCACAAGCTGTCATTTTCAGCAGCATGGGACAGCCCAAAGACGGACAGCCTGCTGGCTTCTGGCCTACCTGGGCGAACCTCATCCGGTTCCGCTGGTACGCGGTCTTCTGCGTGCGTGCGGTGTCCACCAGCTGGAAGCTAGTTTCATCCTCTTCGTGGAAATACGCATACTGACTTCCACCCCCAAACTGAGAGGAATACTTATCTGCAGAGAGAGGTGCCTGTCTGTAGTCACAACGACCTACAGACTGTCCTTTAATAGCCTCGCTGTTTCAAGTGGGTTCTCGGGACCGCTAGCATTGGCTGCGAGCGAGCCTGTTACAAATGCAGACCCACAGGTCCCACCTGAGATCTTGCCAGTCAGCACCAGCGTTTTAGCAAGATCCCCAGATGGTTTACACATTTGCTTGAATCGTGGTGCCCAGGGCAGACATGTCTAATAGCTCACAATGAACTTTCTGGCCAATCTTAGCCAATGTTAAGTTAGCGCTTCATGCCTCTTAAACCGCTTAATTGGCACCAAGGAAAAACCTCTGTTTACCCTGTGGGGACCTTAAAGCCTGGGGTTTATTGACGGGCTTCAAGCTCAGTAAACCCCAAACAATGAGATCCAAAATGGGACTGTGGGAGAAGCCCCTACTTCCCTAATATGAGGGGCCTTCAAAGTTCATGCAAAATAGCACGAAAAGAGAACGGAAATTTTCAACGACCTTTTGAAGGCCCCTCATATAGTAGGTTAACGTGCTTCTATTTTGCACTTAAGCCTTTTTAATGAAGTCTAAATCTTGGGGGCTCTTTCAGGAAATGTAGTTCTGTGCACATTCCAGAATATGCTCCTTAAAAGGGAATTCTTATCAGCATTTCCTTCCCATTCTAGAATGTTTTCCGGTGGAGTTGCTAGAACAAGGAACACTCTCCCCAAGGCCCTGACGTGGGTTCTCTCAGTGTAAGAACACTTACTTGTGTATCTCTTATCCTGGTATGTGGCACCTGTCCAGTCTGCCACCTATTAAGAGCAACAAAGAGAGACAGAGAACGCAAAGGTCAACCAGGCAAGTTTCTGTTGACCCAGAACCCCCTAAAAATGTTAAAGGAGGACAGAGTGGGATAAAGTATCAAAAGAAGTGGCTCACAATGCCTTTGTGTGTACCCAGCTTGTCAGAGGGAACGCTATAGGAACATGGCAGCTACACTTTTGAGAGAACTAAAGTGTGGCAACAGTAGTGAGGTTGGCCCAGGACCGGGCAGTGTTTCGTTCTGCTGTGCATAAGGTCGCTATGGGTCAGTGCCAACTCGATGACACCTAACAACAACAACAAGTGCAAACAGGAACTCCTGGGGGGCATGGGGGGTGGTAAGAGCCACAGCCTAGAAGTGCAGAGTCCTGCCAGCCGGCAACTACCTTTCCTAGCCGGTCTCCTTTGCTGAATGGCTGGTAAGGCATGTCCCGGAACTGCTCTGGAACTGCGCAGGGGCCCCAGCCCGAGGGGTTATCCTGGATCACCGGTGTCAGGAACTTCGCCATCTTCTCAAACCTAAGGATACAGATTAGGTGGGTCACTGCAAGGAGAAAGGCCTCAAAACATGAAAAGTCTTCCACATGAAATAAGCCACGACATAAAAATAACAAAAATCCCACAAGACAACACACCAAATGGAGCCACCAGAGGTTTTCTTGTAAAAATACTATGAATCTGCAAAACTTGTTTGATAACCAAATGGATTCACCATTTCATTAGTTCTTTGATGTGCACTTGCCAATGGTGATGTCTGACCCACAGCATTTCTGAGGAGCAGCTGGTGGGTTTGAGCCAACAAACTTGTGATTAGCAGTCCAGTGCTGATCTACAGTGCTACACCAGGACCCCTTCACTGGCAGGTTTTCTTTTTCTACTTTTTATTTTAAATGTTTTATTGTGAATTATGTGATAGTTTACGTGGGAAAACATTAGTTTTACATTCATTCCATCGTATATCGTCTCATTGCCATGGTTACAATCCCCTCCATGTAATCCTTCCCCCATGGCCCCCAGGCCTTCAGCACACAGTCACTCTCCCTCTCTGGATCTAAAGTCTCCAGCTGCTCCATCGCTGCACGTCATCATCTCTGCCTCCATTTCAGGCATCACTGCTTCTTTGGGTAGGGTGTTGCTCTTCTCCCTTGATGGTCCTAAGGACCTCCACTCCTAGACTGAAAAGTTAATCACTCCCTCCTTGCTATAAAAAACGTCTACCTTTACATTTCCAACCCTCACAATCAGTGCTGATAACATTTATTCACTATTGTATCAAAAGAGACCCGTCTGCATTTCATTGCATCAGCCCCGGCTAGTCAGATTGAATACCACTCACTGGAGATTCTAACTTCCTCCAGGTCCTCTGGATCTAGGTTCCCTCTTGAAAGCTTATAAGCCAATTTTGCCTTTGTAGCCCCCATTTTGGGTAGCCAATGTCCAAGTTGGCAGGTTTTCTTGTTGTTAAGTACTTTTCAGTCAGTTCCGACTCACAGTGACCCCATATAGGGTTTCCGAGGAGCAGCTAGTGAGTTTGAACCATCAACCTTACAGTTCAAACCGAGTTTGCAGTCCAGTTAAATAAACTAACGGTGCTTCTTAAAATCCGAGTGCCTCGCAGGAGATTTCATGAAACTTGGCAACCTTTTTTCAAGTGTAGAACCACAATCAGGTTCTTAGAAAACCCCTTCACTCAGGCATACAATACTGTGTCCTCATCTAAAGAACCAAGAGAATCCTTACTTTCTCAGGGACTGGCAGATCGCTGCGAAAGTCTCAGCAAAACTGCTATCATTTAGTGCAGCGACCATGGATAGGGTTCCTGAGGCTGTAAATCTTTGCAAGAGCAGAAAACCTCATCTTCCCCTGTGGAGTAGTTGGTGGGCTTGAACCACCAACCTTGTGGTTTACAGTCCAGTGCTTATCCTACAGAGCCAAAATCTTAGCTGTTTTTGTTGGTAAGTGCTGCCGAGTTGGTTCTGATTCAGAACCACCGACCATGCAGTCCAGTGTGTTAACCCACAGCGCCACACCAGGACTGCAAGTTGTTGTTGTTAAGTGCTGTTGAGTCGATTCCGACCCATAGCGACCCTGTACAGGGTTTCCGAGGCTGTAAATCTTTATGGGAGCAGAAAGCCTCATCTTTCTCCCATGGAACAGCTGGTAGTTTCAAACTGCTGACCTTGAGGTTCGCAGCCCGATTCATAACCACTACGCTACCAGAACTCCTTAGGACTCCAAGTAAGCACATGTAAAAACGCTTCCTTTGTAAAAGGCCACACAATGACTATCAAGATTTGCATCATATGTCTATACACATAGAATGGTGAGAAAAAAAAGAATCCAGGATAAGTATGTCCGAAAATATGATTTTCCTTTCTTGTTCTTCCAATTTTCTATCATCAATACAAATTTTGCATGTGGAGTAAGAAGTTACAGAGCCAGGCAAAAGGCTGAGAATACTATAAACCTTGGGCCCAAAGTGTTGAGACATCAAACATCCACAAACATTATGGATATTGTTTTTAGAACTACCTATGCATGAATTTTGAAATCCTCAACAATTCTTTGGGGATCTGTGTTAGTCTTACTTTGAGAAGAGAAAACCGAGGCACAGTGAAGTTAAGAAACCACCCAAAGTCTCAATGCCAGCTGATGAGGAATTTTAATGAGGACAGGCTGGCTGCAGAATCCTGATCGTTCCTACCAAAAACGATGCCTTTATTACTCACCGCAACCCTCCCAAGTGCTTAGAGCCACAGTTCCCAGAGAAAAATTCATCACATGAGTATTTCCTGGAAGCTGGAGTAAATAAATAACTGAGATATACTGAACTTGGTAAACTCTCCTCATTGTCCCAAATGGGGAGACTGTGGCTTCCTACAAAAGAGAGCACTTGGGTGACAGCAACAAGGAATGAACCTGGGAGGTTCCTCCTCCAACTGTGAACGTCAGCCACGCCACTGGAAGAAGGAAAGGGGTGGTGGTCTCAGCAGTTCCCACTCAACAATGGTTTATTGAGCTCCTTGTGTGAGATGGACTTCCGATGTGGTGCTGTAGGAAGAGCGCTGGACTTACCATAGGGTCAGCAGTTCAAATCCACTAGTTGCTCCTCAGAAACTCTATACAGGGTTGCTATGAGTTGGAACCGACTCCCTGACACTTAATGACAAATGTGTGATGCTGAGTTCTGGTCTGGCCCTGTAGGATAAGCACTGGACGGCTAGCTGCAAGTTCGGCGGTTCAAACCCATCAGTAGCTCCTTGGAAACCTTATGAGTCGTTATGTGTCGGAACCAACTTGACATCACTTAACAACAACAACATCATGCTAGATACTTTAGCACCACCACCTCCCTCCCTGTTTGAGAGAAAAATGTGAAGCTCAGCTGAGCCATGATTTCAAAATGGATTTGAGTTACGGGGTGGTCTGCCACCGGCCAACCTGCTGTTAACTCTATTCGAGCTGGGCGGCAGGCAGAGAAAACCTGGGACTTTTAGACCATACTCAACACAGTTAACCGTGTCTCCAAATACAACCCTTCTTTCAATTTAGTTTTTCTTTCCCAAGGGTCAGGAGGCAGGCGGCCAGAGCTCGACATGCACTTTTCCAGGATGTAAAACAGCGTTGCAGAATGGAACCAGGAGGGGACTGGACTCGTCCGGGGTCAGTGGATGGTGACAGCTGTACTGAGGGCAGACTATCGGGACCATCACAGATCGTATCCACCAACCTCTGTGGGCAGAGGGGTCTTCAGACCAGGAGGACTGTCAATTGCTCGGGCAGGCCCGAACGTTGCTCAGCTGGGCACCCGCAATATTCACAGAAACTCAGGAAGCCTCCAGCCACTTTAGAAAAGAGGCCCTGAGACCCAACTGCATTAAGTGACCATCACATAGACCCAAACCGTGGTGACTGAGCAGAGCTTAAAACCAAACTTCACTGGACCCCGCAGAATGTTTGTTAGGTGTGCAGACCTCCCCAAAGTGTAATTTTGCCCCGCCCAGCTAAGGAACAGAGACAGCAAGAGGAGACGTAAAAGTCTCTTCCGGGAAGCTCCCGAAAGCCGGATCCAGCCTGAACCGTCTCCGCAGGCCCGCAGGACCCCACCCAACACGCCGCTCACCTGCAACGGCCTCGGCCGTTCCTGATGGAGGGAGATGATTCGGGCAGGAGATCAGAGTCACCAGCTGTACTCGGAGGAACCGGGCAAGGAGAGAAGGTGCGCGCGCAGCAGCCGGCGCCGTAAACACGACCGGCGCTGTCGTAAATTGCTTTTCCAGCTTCTGCCGAATTCGGCAGAAGGACGCACGAGCCGTAAAGCTAAGGTTACCCGGAAAGTCGTTACTGCTCTTTGCGATGTGTGAGTTTCCAAAACGCAAGGGGTGTGATTACAGTTACGTCAGGCCGCATTGAAACGTGGCGGCTGTGCAAAAAATCGAAGCTGAGGTCTGGGAAAAGTTGGCATTTGCTTAGTATCCCAGAATGCTCCACGGAACTCTTCTGCCCCTCTGTATCCCACAATGACCCGCGGCTCTCCCATCCTCTTTAACCAGTCATCTCGTTTGAGTCTCACAGTGTGTGGGCTGGGCGAGCGTCTCAGGCTGAGTTTATCATTGTTGATAAAATGCCGCGGAGTTAGTTCTGACTCAGCGTGACCCTATAAAGGGTTTTCAGGAAGCGGCTGGTGAGTTTGAACTGCCAACCTTGTGGGTCGCAGTCTAGTACTGATCCTTCAGTGTCATAGCAGGACTCCAGAGTTTATCTTAGTGTTGTTGTTAAGTGCCATTGACTCGGTTCCGACTCATAGCGACCTTAGGGTTTCCGAGGAGTAGCTGGTGGGTTTTAACTGCCTGCTTTGTGGTTCGCAGCCCTTTGCTGATCCTACAGCGCCCCACCAGGAGTCCTTACCCTTATACAGTTGCGGAAATTGAGACCCAGAGGTGTAAAATGACTTTGTTAGTTCAGACTGCTGATTTAGAAATGCTATGTGCCGTGGAGTCGGTTCCAACTCATGGCAACCCTGTATAGGGTTTCCGAGGCTGTAAATCTTTACGGGAGCAGAACGCCTCATCTTTCTCCCTCGGAACAGCCGGTAGTTTCGAACTGGTGACCTTGCGGTTCACAGCCCGATTCGTAACCACTGCGTTACCAGATTTAGAAATAGCCACTAGTATTCAAGCCTTATTTCCACAACATTCAAACTTGGTTGTTAGGTGCCATCGAGTCGGTGCGGACTCATAGCGACCCCTATGCAAAACAGAAGGAAACACTGTCTGGTCCTGGGCCAACCTCACAATTGTTGCCACCCTTGAGCCCATCGAAGCTGCCACTTTGCCAATCCATCTCGCTGGGGTTTTTCCTCTTTTTCTCTGATCCTCCACCTTACCAAACATGGTATCTTTCGTCAGCAACTAGTCCCCTCCTGACAATATGTCCGAAGTACGAGAGACGAAGTTCATTTATCCTGGCTTCTAAGGAGCACTCTAGCTGCACTTCTTCCAACACAGATCTGTTCTTTTGGCAGGCCATGGTACATTCAGTATTCTCCTCCAACACCATAACTCAACTGCATCAATTCTTCTACGGTCTTCCTTATTCACTGTCCAGCTTTCACATGCATGTGAGGTTATTGAAAATACCATGGTTTGGGTCAGGCGCACCTTAGTCCTCAAGCTGACATCAATGAAGTTTGAGGGTATTCAGACTTCATTGTACAGCAAACATTATAGGAGCTTTAATTTTTAAAAATGCAGATTACAAATCTTGCTCCCACAGATTGTCTAAAGGAGTCCAGGAATTTGCATTTTAGTTGACAACTGTGATTCTCTAATGGGGGACTCAGAATCACTTTGCTACATTGGGCAACAGTGCTTTCCTCTCTGCTGCTGGGGTGGCGCTGTAGGATAAGCTGTGAACCGCAAGATAGACAGAACTCACAAGCCACTCTCAGAAACCCTATATAGTGTTGCTATAAGTAGAACCAGCTACACTACACTTACCAACTAAGGTAAGGATTTTCTCCTGGAATATTTTTTGAGGGAATTTCAAAACACTGATCAGAAAGAATAAAAACTAACCCCCAAAGTCATTAACCTGGCATAGATTTGGACTCACAGTTGCTCCATGGGACAGAATAGAGCTATCTGAGAGTTTCCAAGGCTGTAAATCTTTACAGAAGCATACGGCTTCATTTTTCTCCTGCAGAGCGGGTGGTGAGTTTGAACAGCCAAGCTTTTGGTTAGCAGCTGATTGCTTAAGTACTGCACTACCAAGGCTTCTGTGTTGTTAAGCGTCTTAGAGTTAGCTCCAACCCATAGTGATGCTGTATAGGGCTTCTGAGGAGCGGCTGGTGAGATTAAACTGCCGACTTTGCAGTCCAGCTCATTAACCCACAGCACCACACCAGGACTCCAAAGCCTCTATAGACCAAGAATAAAAACCCAAACCAATTACCTTGGAATAGACCATCTCATAACCACCAAACAGGGCAGAGCAGAACTGCCGCTAGGGCTGCTTCCAAGGCTGTTAATCTTTATGGAAACCCTCTATAGGTTACAATGCCTCAGAATTGACTCCATGGCAGTGTGTGGGTGAGGGTATAAATAAAGAATTTGGTTAAAGTACTTAATAAATCCATTTGCCAGTTGGGCGAACACAGCCAGGTTATTCAACCTCTTTAAACATGCTTGTTGTTGTTGTTAAGTGCCATCGAGTCGTTTCCGACCCATAGTGACCCCTGTGTAGGGTTTCCAAGGAGCAGCAGGTGAGCTTGAACCGCCAACCTTGCAGTTCAAACTGACTTTGCAGTCTGGCGCATTAACCCACAGCGCCACACAAAATTAGAATGGTAATAGTACCTTCTTTTATAAGATCTCTTTCAATTGTCTCATTTTTCAATTTTCCTAAATTTTGTTCATGTCACCCCTGAAATGGTGCTCTGGACAAAACATTGCCAACATCAATAGTTCCTTTCCTTTTCTTACCACATTCAGTCCTTTTGCAAGTCCTCTTTATTCTACTTCTTTAAAACTTGAATTCTACCACTGGTTCCATCATCTGCAGCTTGTAGCTGGACTTCCAGTGTCCACTCTTGCTCATCTAGGATCCCTTCTCCACATCATGGACAAAGCAATCTGTCCCCAGTCTCCTGGCAGCTTCCCATTATGTGCTGAGGATGAAGTCTGAAAGTCTTCCCCTGACTACCTTTCAATCTCATAGGCTGACGGTCTCCACTCATGCGGTTCCAGCAACCATGGTGTTGTTTTTGTACTTTGGAGACATCGTAGAAGGACCGCTGCCATGTGTGTTCCTTCTGCTTGGAACACCCTCATCCCACACCTACTCCTGGTCAGCTTAGTCCCATCTCTGCTTGAGAGTTATTCTAAAGAGGTCTTTCTTCCTAAAATGATTGCTTCTCCCTCCGATCCTTCTTGTTGTCTTTCTCTGAAAAACAATGTTCTTCATTGTTTCCATCACTGCGTGAAATTTTCTTTCTTTATTTCAAGTATTTTTCCCCCTCTAAAAGTATGGTGTTAAGGAGCTCTGGTAGCGTAGTGGTTATGAATCAAGCTGCAAACTGCAAGGTCAGCAGTTCAAAACTACCAGCTGTTCCACGGGAGAAAGATGAGGCTTTCTGCTCCCGTAAAGATTTACAGCCTAGGAAACCCTGTATAGGGTCATTATGAGTCAGAACTGACTCCACAGCACATAACAAAAGTATGGTGTTGGAGGAGAATATTGAAAGTGCCATGGGCTGCCAAAAGAACCAATAGATCCATTTTGGAAGAAGTGCAGCCAGAGTGCTCCTTAGAGGCCAGGATGGCCAAACTTTATCTCTCATACTTTGGACATATTATCAGGAGGGACCAGTTGCTGGAGAAGGATATCATGTTTGGTAAGGTGGAGGGTCAGAGAAAAAGAGAAAGACCCTCAATGAGATGGATTGGCCAAGTGGCAGCATTGATGGACTCAAGCGTGGCAACAATAGTGAGGTTGGCCCAGGATCAGGTGTGTTTCGTTCTGCTGTGCATGAGGTTGCTATGGGTTGGTATTGACTCGATGGTACCTAACAACAAAGTGTAAGCTGTTCTTGCTTTGTCCTGAGTTTTTCTCCCCCTCTGGAGTGTAAGCTCCACGAGGATAGGGACTTTGTCTTACCTAGAGCAGTGCTTGGTAATGCATATTTGTTGAATTGTTGAATGAATGGCTAGGGGCTTTGTGAGAATTAAATGAGAACATTAATTTAGCACATTACTCTGGAACATAATATTGCTTTTGTGTGTGCTGCTGAGTCGATCTGACTCAGAACGACTTCAATGGACAGAGTGGAATGGCCCTATAGGGTTCCTTAAGCTGTGATCTTTGTCAAAACAGATCACCAGGTCTCTTCTTCCGTGGAACCGCTGAGTGAGTTCACCCTACCAACCACCAACCTTTTCATTAGCAGCTGAGCACTTAACCATTGTACCATCAGAGCTTCTTCAATAAATATTAGTGTGATTAACATCAATAATAAATAATCACTCTTCTCAGACATAAGAGGAAATATATTTTTACTGCATCTCTTTGATCATGTTTTCCTGTTTTTTCCCCTGTAACTCCCAGGCCATCTACTGCATTCCCCTCCCCTCCATGACTTTTGTCAGAGTTGAATCAGATTTGCCATTTTATGGTCCAGACATCCTTGCCCACCCAAATAGAGACGGATTTGGAGTGCCCTATCTAATTCCCAATAGTGGGTCCCTGGGCTTAGGTGGGAGATCTTGCTTCTCTTCTTCCTCCCAGTTGATACCCCAGCTGCCAATTTCCTTGCTTGGTCCTGGGAATGTTCCTCCTTTACACTAAGTGGAACATGGCCTCCTTATCTCCATTCATAAAACCCTTCATTGATTTACCCTTACCCTAAGGATAAAATACCAAACTCCGTTCCATGATCTATATCAGTTGCAGCGATACCTCGACAGGGAGCAGCCAGAAATTCAACTGAGATTCAGAAGACATGGAATGAGGGATATCATTGCTGATGTTAGATGGATGTTTCCTGAAAGCAGAGGATACCAGAAAGAAGTTTACTTGTGCTTTCTTGACTAATTCCACTGTGTGGATCATAAGAAACTCTGGATAACATCATAAAGAATGAGTATTCCAGAACACTTCACTGTGCTCATGAGGAACCTGTACATGGACCAAAAGGCAACAGAACAAGGGAACACTGAATGGTTTAAAATCGGGAAAAGTGTGTGTCAGAGTTGTATCCTTTCATCATACTTATTCAATGCTGAGCAAATAATAGAATCTGGATTATATGAAGAAGAACACAGCTTCAGGATTGGAAGACAACTCATTAACAACCTTCAATATGCAGATGATCCAACCTTACTCACTGGAAATGAAGAGGACTTAAAATACTTACTGATGAAGATCAAAGACTGCATCCTACAGTATGGATTGCACCTCAATGTAAAGAAGGCAAACATTTTTACAACTGACCCCATAAATAACATCATGATAAATGGAGAAAAGGCTGAAGTTGTCAAAGACTTCCTTTTGCCTGGCTCCAAAATCAATGCTTCTGGGAGCAGCAGTCAAGAGTCAGGTGACTTACTGCATTACACACATCTGCTGCAGGAGACCTCGTTAGAGTGTTTAAAGTTAGCTGTCCTTTGAGGACTAAGGTGCACCTGAATCCAAGCCATGGCGTTTTCACTCACTTCATATACACTGAAAGTTGGACAGTGAATAAGGAAGACCGGAGAAGAATAGATACATTTGAGTTATTGTGTTGGTG
The DNA here is from genome assembly GCF_000296735.1 of Chrysochloris asiatica. Classification (NCBI taxonomy): domain Eukaryota; kingdom Metazoa; phylum Chordata; class Mammalia; order Afrosoricida; family Chrysochloridae; genus Chrysochloris; species Chrysochloris asiatica. The sequence goes on along the minus strand of NW_006408594.1, from coordinate 5,773,791 downwards.
AAGAATATTGAAAGTGCCATGGAATGTCAGAAGAATAAACAAACCTATCTTGGAAGGACATCCAGAATGCTTCATAGAAGTGAGGAGCGCAAGACTTTGTCTCTTGTACTTTGGACATGTGGTCAGGAAGGACCAGTCCCTGGAGAAGGGCATTATGTTTGGAAAGGGTCAGCTTGGAGGGTCAGCACAAAAATGAGATGGATGGACACAGTGACAGCAACAATGGACTCACACATAACAATTGTGAGGATGGCACAGGATCCCACAGTGTTTCATCCTGTAGTGCATGGGGCTGCTGTGAGTCAGAACTGTCTTGACGGCACCTAACAACAACACTTTGTTGATTCCGAGTTACATGTGTCACAGTAGAACTGTGCTCCATTGGGTTTGTAATGGCAGAGTTTTGGGAAGCAGATGGACAAAGCTTTCTTCTGAGACATCTGTGAGTGGACTCAAACCTCCAACCTTTAAGGTTAGCAGCCTAGCATTGAACTGTTTACACCAGCCAAGGATTGGCAGAATCCAGGAGCTGCTGAGAAGGTGGGCCGGCCCAGAATGATTAGTACCCAAAGCAACACCAAGACGGAAGGAGCATGTCTGCCCCATAGAGAGCAGCCTAGCAGAGGGTGGAGTAGAGAGAGCTTGTTGATGGGAAGGGAGGCATAGAGGAGACCAAGAAGTGCTCACAGGAGGAGTGTAGGAACTGAGAAGGGAATGCTGCTGCTGGTGGATCCCAATGATGGTCATTTCCAGCCTGGACCAGGAGGGAAGAACCGTCTGGGAGATGGCCGTTTTGCTAGAATTCTGATGAGTTAAAAAGTATGAGATGATGGAGGGAATGGGACTTGGGATAACACCAAGAAGTAAATAAAAGAACTGGAAATATTTACTGAAAAGATATTCCAAGAGGGCACAGGGGCATTGGCAGTGTAGTGAACTCCCCAGCACTGGGCACATCCAAGCCGAGGCAATGGCAACCAATCAGAGACATGACCAAGCAGCGTCCTCTTCAGAGTGAATGCTGGACCGGATGGCCAGCATTTGTTTCCTGGGAAGGACACACCTGGGAACAGAAAGGCAGGACTTTCTCCCCTGCAGGTCTCCTCTAGCCAGCTCCTGCTAATCCTCCAGTCTGGACTGAAATGTCACTTCCATCTCTGTCATCTCTCCTTCCAAACAGAGGCTCTCCTGAACTCCTGTCCTTCTCCAAGACACAGCCCCATGGCATGGTCTTCCACTTCTCACATCTCTTTGTATGCTTGCCCACTTTCATCCTCCCTCCACGAACAGGCATCTTCTTTGAGAGCAGTCCCCCACCTGTTTAAGTCCCTGTTGTATTCGCCACTCTCAGTTCTATACCAGTCATGTCAGCAGTGTTCCATTAAGGTTTGCTGAATGAATACACAAATGAAACTCCGGCTCTGTCTCTTCCTAGCTTTGTGAGCTTGGCCAACGACATTACCTTTTTGAGCCTCATTTTGAGATCAGTAAAATTGTCATTAAAATACCGTAGTCATGAAGCTCAAAGAACTTGGTCACTTCCAAACTATTGTGCTAATATTAACCATTACTAGCAATAATGGAAAGTGAATTATTACACTGCCCAGAAAAGGACAGTGTTTGTGTGTCTCCAAAGTGGAAAGATGCCGTGGAAGCTCCTTGTGAGGAAAGGGCACTTTTTTTTTTTTTTTTTAAATTTAAAGTTTTTATTGTGGATTGAGTG
>NW_006408594.1:5766146-5771909 GCF_000296735.1 Chrysochloris asiatica | reverse complement strand
GGGGTGGGGGGGAACTTTGCCTTTTTGGACTTTACCGTCTCGGCTTCTAGGTAAGGTTTTTACATTTATCTGTGGATATCCAGGGCTCATGTATGAGATTACTAGCAAGCATTACTGAATAATCAGATGAGGGACAGTTTGCTATGTCTGCTAGGTGACCAAGGTCTGATCCTCAGAGCCTATGGTTTGGACGGTCTGCAACGCTTGAGCTGACAGGGCCTTGAACTCCTGACCGGGTCTGCACGGTCTGCCACAGATTCCCCCTTATTTATTATTTGTTTGAGGGACGCTGCCTGTCTTAGGTGGTCAGTGCGAATTCCTCAGTCTTACCTGTCATGGAAACTCATTGCAGCATGGCAATGGCTCTGTCTTAGGTTGCCAAGGTTCCACGTGATCCTTACCCATCTCTGGCCACACGTCCAGCATAAACAGTCGCCATCCGAAGAAGGCAGGGAGGGAGGAGACCGGGCGGGGACCCCACACGCAAGACGTTGCCAGACCACCACCTGCTCTAAGGTGACCGAGCAGGATCACTATGCTGAGGTTCAATCAAGTTCATAGGGGATCTTAGAAAGGGCACTTTTAAGGATTAAATTGTGGCCCTCCAAAAACTATATGTTGAATTTGTCTGGTGTGACAAATGACAAAAACGCCCTTATTTGATGGTGAATTTTTTGTTTCCCCCGCTACATGTGGCTAAATTCTCAGAATACACATCAGACCCTGGAAACATCCTTCCCCATAAGATGACACGGAGACTGAAGACTTCAAGAGCAAGTCTGACAAGCTGGAAGCAGCATCCTTTGTGTGAATTAGGCTGAGGGGAAAATCACAAGGTACCATGACTTCACATGGAAGGGAGATCCTGCCATGGCCATCTTTGGAATATCAGATCTACCGCAGATACAGGAGTCTTGCTTTTTGTAGGAGTCTAATCTGACTCAAGGAGCTCTGGTAGCATAGTGGTTACGAATCAGGCTGCGAGCCGCAAGGTCAGCAGTTCGAAACTACCAGCGGTTCTGTGGGAGAAAGGTGAGGCGGTCTGTTCCTGTAAAGATTTACAGCTTCGGAAACCCTGTGTAGGGTCACTATGAGTCGGAACTGACTCCACGGCACATAACAACAACAACAACAACAACAACAACTCTGACTCATAGAGTCCTTGTGTGGCACTGTGGGTTAATGCATCAGATTGCAAAGTTGGTTTGAACTGCAAGGTCAGCAGTTCAAGCTCAACATCTGTTCCTAGGAAACTCTATGCAGGGTCACTATGGGTTGAAACCGACTCGATGGCACTTAACAACAGTCTGACTCATGGCGATCCTGTGTGTGCCAGAGACAATCTGTGCTCCACGGTGTTTTCAAGTGCCAGGCATTTCTTCCTAGGTACCTTTTGGTTAGCAGCAGACCACTACCCAGGAAATCACTAGTTAGTTGTCTGAATATATGTGACTGAAGAGTTCGGGGCATGACAGATGCTGGGAGAAGGTGGGCAATGTGATCACACCAATCAGCTGTCCTCTAACGTCTTTGGAAAGATAGAGGAGTTGGTCAGTAGAGGAAATACAGAAAGAGGAGAGTCCCAGAGGAAGAGACTGGCATTGCCCAGGGAGAAAGCTCTTGATTGGGTTGGCCTGAGCCTCATTTCTATTTCCTGGGTAAGGCTGCCCCTCAGGAGATGGGGGCCTCAAGCTCTGTAGCTGACAAATGCTTTGTAAAACTAACTCCTGTCCTTTGTCCTGACCCCTCACTCTTCCTTCGGGCCCTGTGATATACAGGACCTTCAGGAACTTTGACTCCCAGGATTGTGGGCTGGGCAGGCTGACTGAGCGTGGCCTGTGGGTGATTGGGTTTCTCCCTGTCTTGGATTCTCTGTTAATTACAGGAGCCTCTGTTTCTAGTCCATGGGTGGTGCAAGCAGATTGAGATCAACTACTAACTTACAGGTCAACAGCTCAAACTTGCCCAGCAGTGCTGCGGAAGAAAGTACTGGGGATCTGCTTTTGTAGCGATGACAGCCAAGAAGACCCTGTGGAGAGTTCGCAGTAAGGAAACATGGCAGGACTGATGTTTGCTGTGAGTTGGTACTCCCCGCTGTTCTGCAGGTCCTCAACATTTGCCCTTACACTGTTTTACCAGTGCATCTCCCATCAAGGCGCGTACACCATCTCTGAGCACATCAGCAAAGGGAAGCTGTGGAAACATCAAGCAAAAGTATCAGCACCAAGAGTAGTTCCTGGGAAGTTCCCCCCTCCCCCACATCCAGGTACTGAGAACCAGGTTTACCTGCTGGCTGTTTGCTCAAAGCCAAGACCTGAGGCCAAGGCCAGTACTCATCACTTACAACCTTCACCCGCAGGCAAGAAATGGCTTCCCCTAATGAACTGTGGAGTCCTGGTGTGGCGCTGTGGGTTAATGCACCGGACTGCAAGGCCATTTTGAACCACAAGGTCCATGATTCAAGCTCACCAGTTGCTCCTTGGAAACCCTGTATAGGCTCGCTATGAGTTGGCACCTACTCAACAGCACTTAAACCACAACAACAATGAACTGTAAGATAATGTACTGGATCACAAGGTCGGTTTGAACTGCAAGGTCAGAAGTTCAAACTCACCAGCCCCTCTTCAGAAACCCTATATAGGGTCTCTATGAGTTGAAACCAACTTAGCGGAACTTCACAACAACAACAAGAAGGAACTAGTTAGAACTTCTGTTATGTGTGAAATATGTTCAGTCAGTCAGAGTCATCAGCAAATAAATGTAAATTGTCTTTGAAAAAAACAAAACCAAGTAGAGTTCTGCTCTGTAACCCGTGGGGCAACATGAATCGGAATTGACTCGAAGGCAACAGGTTCAGTTAAAAAAAAAATAACTTCTGCTTCTGCATTAGTCTTACATGGTTGGTTAAAGGGTATCTGCCTCTGCCCTGTGTGCTAACCGTACTGCCCCCAGGCTGTGACAGAGTCTCCGAGGTCACCTTAGGGCTCTTATCAGTGTGTCCAGCATCCCTGCATCTCCTGGGGGTCTCCTGAGAACCACCATAGGGTCAGTCACTCCTCTTTTACAGATGAGGAAACTGAGGTGCAGAAACAGAATGCCCAAGGTCAGCCAGCTGATATGGGTGCAACTGGAATGAAAACTCATGTATATCTGAGACCAAAGCAAACACTTGTCTTCCATGAGTCCCACATCCCATAAGGTCTGAAAACCAAACAATTTTTTCCCCATGAATTATTGTTGCTATGTGCAGTCGGGCCAGTTCCGACTCAGTGAACCTGTATAGAGTGTCTGAAGCTGTGAATCTGTACAGGAGCAGAAAGCCTTATCTTTCTCTATGGGACGGCTGGTAGGTTTGAACTGCCAGTCTTGCGCTTAGCAGACCAGTGCTTAACCTACAGCACCACAGCAGACAACTTTTCCATGAGGTGGTTGTTTCTGACTAATAGTGACCCTGTATAGAGTTTCTGAGGAGCGGCTGGTGGGTTTGAACCCCTGACCTTGTGCTTAGCAGTCCAGTGTTTATCCTACAGTGCAACACTAGGACTCCATGAGGTAAGGGCCCACATTTGGCATTTGATAGCAAATTTGATGTGAATTGAATGTGAGATTGTTAGTAGTTCTTATTTTATGACACTTAGGGTAAATATTTAAGGAGCTCTGGTAGCGTAGTGATTATGAATCGGGCTGTGAACCTTAAGGTCAGCAGTTCGAAACTACCAGCCGCTCCATGGGAGAAAGATGAGGCTTTCTGCTCCCATAAATATTTACAGCCTTGGAAACCCTGTACAGGGTTGCTATGAGTCAGAACCAACTCCACAACACATAACCATCACCAGGGTGAATATTTATGCAGAAAAAGTAGAGTGATTACAGGTGCCACCCCCAGAGTTTTCTGGGCATCCTGCATAATATACTCGGTGCGTGAATTAGATAGCATAAGGTCGACCTTTCTGAAGTCTAAAGAATTCTGAGTTATACGGGACAATGGACCTGTACCAGACTTTCCTATCTCAGTTAGACAAAGAGTGCTACCCCCATTTTACAGATGAGAAAGACTGAGGGGTATTTGGTGTTGTGGTCCAACTCCCTGGGAGAATGAACTCCAGCATTTCATCATCCTGGTGGAGGGTGTGCTGGTAGGAAGGGGAGTCTTTGAGTCACCAGCCCACCCCAGCTTCCCAAGAGCCTTGTTGCCCCAGAAAAAATTATAAATAGAAAACCTGAAAGGATTAAAGCCCCACAGAATGCTCCAAGTCCGCTCCCCCCCTCTGGAAGAAAGGGAGGCTGGCGGTACATTCTGATGGTCGGCCTTCAAAATGCTTTTTATTTCAGCTGGATGTACACTCACCCATCACAGGACCAGTTCTCAGAATAGAGAGATACCTGTTGAATCATCCACCCCACTTCCTGCCTCGTGCGGGCATCTCTCCAAGTGCTGAGCCATCCGCTTCTCAGCCGTGGCCTGAGATATATCAGGGTTTGCAGCCCTGGCGACAGGAGACAAAATAGAATCCCATTTCCTTCGGAACTATTGAGCTTGTTCAGAGAACACTTGACTGTTTCAATGGGATGAGCAATTACTATGCCTCTCCTTGGTTCCTTCTCTCTGCCCTAAGCATTTTCTTCTGTTGGAAGCTGCGATTTGATGGTCCTGGGATAAAGGTGAACAGTGATTCTAGTGTGATTTTGCTGTGCAGTCTTGGGCTGGAAGATGCCCCTTTGTGAACCTCAGGTCCACGTTCTGCAGCACAGCGTTGTTTTCATCTTTGTGCTACATGCCCAGACCCCCTGTCCTTTTTCTTAGGAAACTGTACTTGCCAGGGGCCTGGAGAGGCTATTGGGGTGGGCCATGTGATCACAGGAGCTAGTGGAGGGAATGGTTTGTGGGGAAGTTGTCTTGTGGGGCAACAGGACATCATGGCAGTGCAAGCAGACACCTGTGTTTGGCTTTGAATACCAGATCTACCACATTCATGTGACCTTGGGCAAGGCATGTGACTATCTGTAAAATGTGAAAAAGCATAGTATCCACCGTACAGCATTGCTGTGAGTCAGAAACAACTCTATGGCACATGACCATCATCACCACCTCTCCACCAGCTCCACCAACTCCACCAGCTTCACCACTCCACCCCCTCTACCACCACTACCACCATCACCACCTCCACCATCACCACCACCTCCACCACCACCTCCTCTGCAGAGACAGTATTTTATCAGTCAAGGTCACATTAACAGGTACCAGAGATAAGGACTTCAACATCTCTTCTTTTAGGGGACGCAGTTCTATCCAAAACAGGGAAGTGTTACTGTTGCTAAGTGCCACCAAGTCAGTTTCAACTCATAGAGACCCTGTATAGGATTTCCAAGGAACAACTGGTGGGTTTGAACCATCAAGCTTGCAGTTAGCAGTTCAGCCTTACCATACAGCACCATGCCAGGTTACAGGAGTAACTGAATCCAGTAATATAAGTAAAAGTGCTTAAAACTGTCTGGCAGAGAACAAACAAGATGGCGGATTGGGTAGACATGCAGTAAGGAGCTCGGTCAACAACAACACAGAATATTGGACCAAGTAGGCTCAGGGGATGGTACCAAAACTCTGAATCACACATAAAGGAATATTTAGAAATTTGGAGGGCTTACAGCTAGGGGAATTTGTAGCAGAAGAAGAAATCCATTGCTTTCTAATTCAAGATGCTCAGCTGCTCCCAGAGCTGCCATCTTGGGTGAGGCCAAGCGGGGGAAGGATCAGAGCAGCCA
>NW_006408594.1:5723406-5762656 GCF_000296735.1 Chrysochloris asiatica | reverse complement strand
AGAACAGAGTAGAACTGCCCCATAAGGTTTCCAAGGCTGTGAAAGCAGACGATCACACCTTTCTCTGGAGTAGTAGCTAATGGGTTTGAACCTCCAACCTTTTAAAACCACGGTACCACCAGGGACCCTTGCCTGGCATATGGTAAACCCTTAACTCCTGTCGATTATTATTAGTATGGTTGCTAGCAGCTGGTGGAGGCCTTGGCTGGAGCAAGATCGCATAACATTTCAAAATCAATCATTTGTCATTTGTGTGTGTGGAGGTGTGAGGACCTGAAGGCATGGAGAAAGAGAAATGAAAAACCTAAGCACGTCATGAAATACATATTGAGCCTATATTTACAAAGCAGATTTCCAATAAAAATCCAGATTGCCTTCTCTTAAGAAGTGGTACCACTGGCCTGGCCTTCCCGCATGACAATAAGAAACTGGAGCTGAATGGGATCTGCCCCTGAGACCAGAGCTCTCTACTTTGCCACAGTCCTCACTCTTCCCTGTTGCCTTATATTTAACCTTCTTCATGTTCATCGTGTTTGCTGCAAGGCCCTCTGGGAAACAGCCGATAAATTACAGTGCATGCTGAAAGTGCTATGGGAACAAGAGGCATGATAGCTCAGCCTGGACGAATCAGGAAAAGCTTCCCAGGGGAGGTGAAATCCCAGCTGCTTCTCTACAGAACCTGCAGATGCTGCCGAAAACCTGCTCAAGGTCACGAAGAGAGGACACAAAGTCAACGCCGGCAGGGACCCAACAAGTCTTCCATAAAGCAACTGAGACTCAGGAAGGCTCAGTAATGTGCCTGTGGTCACACAGCCAGCTGACTATTACTGAGACAACGCTCAGTGACCTCATCTCCTTCATCTCTAGGTTGCTTGCAAGTCAGCAGACTTTGTTTGCTGGAGTCTTGGACTTGTCCTGCCGTTGTTATTTGCTTGCGGCTGACCATGGAAGAATCGCTTCATCTCCCCGAGCCTCAGTTGCCTCCTCTGTAAAGCAGGCCTAATGACTCTGATCTTAAAGGAGTGTTTGGAGGGCCAAATAATGAGGAAATGAGCTCGAGAGGATTATGGACCTAGGAGGGTCGTTAGCATTGCTGAGAAATAGTTACCTTTCCCAATAGCTTTTGGTTTCATCTGTTCAACAGAGACCTTGAAGGAGACCTGCCTTTGCCAGCTCCTTGTGGAAGTACGTCTAGCGTTCTGCCAGGATTGGAACCAAGAAGAGCAATGATCCTCTGCCCTTAACTATGAACAGAACCCTGACCCTTTTAGAAGTCTCAAGGAGGGTGCTGGGGTAAAGATGGAGAGGCAGGTGTCAAGTTGATTCTGATTCATAGTGACCCCATGTGACAGAGTGTTGTTGTTAGGTGCTATCAAGTTGGTACCGACCCATAGCAACCCTATGCACAGCAGAATGAAACACTGCCTGATGCCGGGCCAACCTCACTATTGTTGCCACGCTTGAGTCCATCGATGCTGCCACTTGGCCAATCCATCTTGTTGGGAGTCTTCCTCTTTTTTTCTGACCCTCCACCTTACCAAACATGAGATCCTCCTCCAGTGACTGGTCCCCTCTGACAATATGTCTGAAGTATGAGAGACGAAGTTTGGCCATGTTGGCCTCCAATGAGCATTCTGGCCCACTTCTTCCAACACAGATCTGTTGGTTCTTTTGGCAGCCCATGGCACTTACAATATTCTCCTCCAACACCATAACTCAAATGCATCAATTCTTCTACAGTCTTCCTTATTCACTGTCCAGCTTTCGTATGCATATGAGGTTATTGAAAATACCACGGCTCGAGTCAGGCGCACCTTAGTCCTCAAACTGACATCTTTGCTCTTCAACACTTTAAAGAGGTCCTGTGCAGCAGATTTGCCTGATGCAATACGTCGTTTGATTTCTTGACTGCTGCTTCCATGACTGTTGATAGTTGATCCAGGAAGAATGTGACAGAGTGGAACTGTGTTTATGTTTCTACTCTGTGGCACTGTAGAATAAGCCCTGGATTGTCAGCTGCTTGGCAGAAACCCTATACAGGGTTGCTATGAGTTGGAAGAAGCTCAACAGCACGTAGCAACAACAGCCATAGTCTTTATAGGACAAGTTATCGGGTCTTTATCCCGCAAAACTGCTGGGTGGGTTCAAACCACCAACCTTTCCGCTAGCAGCTGTGTGCCTAAGTTTATACCCCGTGAGAACTCCTTGCTCCCTTTAAGACCCTGCTCAGTGACTGGAACTACAGAGACCATATAGAGCTGGGACTGATGGTCCCAGTTTGAAGATCCTACTGTCCTGAGTTCCAATTGTGAGTTTTCCCTTTATTGTTGTTGTTGTTATGTGCCACGAAGTCGGTTCCAACTCACAGCGACCCTGTACAGGGTTTCTGAGGCTGTAAATCTTTACGGGAGCAGAAAGCCTCATGTTTCTCCCAGGGAACAACTGGTGGTTTCGAACTGCTGACCTTGTGGTTCGCAGCCCGATTAGTAACCACTATGCTACCAGAGCTCCTTTTTCCCTTTATTACTTGAATGTAATTTTTATACTCTCTAGCGCTCAGTGTCCTCAACTGCAAAATAGATTTCTTTACAGGACCTATTTTACAGGGTTTTGTTAGAATTCAGTGAAACTTTGCTCATTTTATAGAATTTAGCACTGTAGGAAGCTCAATAAATGCTGGTTATTACTAATACTGGGAATAGTAACGATGCCCATCAATCATGTTTACAAAGTACGTCACCTTTTATAAAGTAGCTTTGCTTTTTTATTCCATTTGAACCTTTACAACAACTCATTGAAAAGGCAACTGCAGGGATTATAATTTAATTACACAGCTGAAAAACCCCCCCAAAAAACAAGCCCAGAGAGGGCAGCGATCTGCTCAAGGTCATCGCAGCTTGTGAGCGGCAGAGCAAGGGTCACGTGTTCTACGATGAAGGAACGTGGCTTCACAGGCCCTGGCCAGACCACCCCAATATGTGGTTGGGGCTGAATTCTCAGGCAGACCCCTTTACAGAGGAATAATGCCCATGTCGGGTCACACTCTGTTTGCAATTGTTTTATTTGAAGTCTGTACCATCTCCAGGAGAGCATGGTGCTCGGTAGGATAACCATTAGATTGCAAACCATAAGGTCAGCAGTTCGAGCCCACCGGCTGCTCGGCGGGAGAAAGATGACGCTTTCTGCTCCCATAAAGATTTACAGCTTTGGGGACCCTGTGTTGTTGTTGCTGTGAAGTGCCGTCGAGTGGGTTCCGACGCATAGCGACCCAGTACAGGGTTTCCCAGGAGCGGTTGGTGAGCTTGAACCTTGCAATTCAAACCGACTTTGCATTCCAGCGCATTAACCCACAGCGCCACACTAGGACTCCAGCGCTTAACCTAGAGAGCAGGAAACCCGATGCAGGGTCGCTCTGAGTTGGAACCGGCTCGACGGCACTTAACTACAACAACAATTCACCTCCAGGGCTGAAGAATCGTATTCTCGCTCGCGGTATCGGATTGATTTTCCTTGCATTTATGCTAAATCGACCGCTGCCAGGCTCGGAGCCAATCACCTCCACTCGAGCTGTTGACTACGAGGACTGTGTTCTGAGTTCTGGCCACACGATGGCGCTGCTCCCCAAGCCATGAAAAGTCACGCCCCGCACCTGAACTGCATTCTAATGAATCAATTATCAAGGAAACGCCTACTATGTGCAAATCACCTTGGCTGTTGAGCAGAGCGATTCTGTTACTCATTATTATTATCTTAATATATGGAAATGACAACAATAATAACATCAGTGCAGGGTTTCATAGTTTACTGGGCAATTTACCTAAATGAGCTGGTTCCACCTGCAGAACAAGCCCTTTTTCAGATGGTGTGGGTCTTTTCACCCTCCTTGGAGGAGGAAACTGAGGTACAGTGTAGAGTTGAGCCACATTGGTAGGTGCTCAATGAATCAGCTGTGGAGGATTGAATGGGGTAGACGCAGGTGTCTGTCTCCACCACCGTTCCTCAGCTGAGCGTCTGGTTGAGGGCTTTAGTAATCCTGCTGTGTATCCATCCTTACAGACCTCTGCAGCAGGGAGAGAAGAAGAAAGAGACTCTGTAGGCTGCTCAGCTACTCAAGGCTGCAGTGCCAAGCGGTGCACCAGCTGCAGCGTCCAGGGCAGGCCTGGAAGACTCTCTGGACACATTCAGTCTCAGAGATGCAGAGCTTGAGCTGGAGCCGGTGGCAGAGACTGCAAAGCGAGGAGGTCACCACTCACTACTCAGCATTAGCAGGAGATGAGTGACTCACCAGAATTGGGGCCTTGGAAGCTGCCAGGTGGCTGAATGGTCAGGAGTGGTTCATTCATTCATTCAACAAACACTTCATGAGTTCACTAGGGATGTAAGACACAGTCCCTACCCTCCTGGGTGCCCCAGGTAAATAGCTAACAAAACAGTTTGATACATGCTGCTGAGAGGTCTGAACCCAGGGCCAGTCAGTGGTGGTGGGAAGGAGCTTGAAGAATGAGTCCAGTTTGCAGATCACCAGGCAAGGAAAGGAGTGTGAGGTTGGAAGGAAGGAAAAAGATGGGTGTGAGGGAGTGTACACAGAGATGAAGTTATCCAAGGGCATTGTGCATTAGAGGGTGGCTGAGAGGAGCAGGCGGCCAGGCCGGCAGAGGCCTTAAATGTCACCCTGAAGACTATGACTTGTATCCCATAGATACCGGGGAATATTTCAAGACTTTTGACCTTCATGCCGGGAATTGTGCTAAACTTTGGGATCCACAGTTGGATACTGCAGCTTTTACTGTCCAGGAGCACAGAGTGTTGTGGGGAAGATGGACAGAGAGACGAGGACAATCAATCATACTTACTGAGCTCTAACAGTTTTCCACACTGACTGCTCATCCCTACCTTATGAAGTAGGCACCTTGTAAGGTCTCATACAGAAGAGTAAACCGAGGAACCAAGCTGTTCGAGGTCAACAGTGGAAGCTGGACTTGTCTGTTGATTTTTATTATGTAGTGGTCAACGTTACAAGGCGAATTCTTTAATTTGATGCAGATGTTTCATGCATGTAGCACACACTGCAAAGGGTGAAAACTCTGATCAGATTCTTGTGCTTTCTTTTAGAGATGTTCGATCCAAACATCAGCACAGAGGGTAAAGAAGAGACAAGTGTGTGTTAATTACAAGGAAATTGAATCCAGACTTTCTTATGAGCTCAGAGTATTACCACTAAATTATACTTTGAGCAAGGGGTCTCAGAGGGTAAAGAAGAGAGGAGAGCAGGCCTGGGGTGGGGGTGACAGGATAGAAATAAGGAAGAGAGGACCAGTGGGCCTACCAGGAGGTCAACAGAGGCTTCAGAGGGCTTCCCAGGGTAGGCAGGTATGTGGTGGGGCTGCTAAGAGGGAGAGAGTGGCTCAGACGGTTGGGGCAGCACCTGAATGAGGCCTCACACTGACTCCCCGAGGCCTCACAGTGACTCCCCGAGCCCTTCAGCCCCTCAGGCCCACATGATTGCTGAGCCACTGGGACTGGGCTGAGAGGCATGGGGGGAGGCCGTGGGCTCTGGAGTCCTGGAGGTTGGACTCAAGTGCCCTGGAGGGGATCCTGGGCTTAGTGCCAGGCAGAGAGCTTCACAGAGATTGATCATTGATTGTTGTTCACGGTGGAGGGAAAAACAGGCCTGGGGAGAGGCCGGGCTGACCCAGGTTGGGGTTCAGAAGCCTTCTCAGGAGAGGCCCAGGCTGTCTCTGAGCAGGTATCTGCAGTGTGGAGAACTCTGTGGAACAAGGTTGTTGTTAGTGCTTCAAGTCAGTTACGACTCATAACGACCCTTTATAGGGTTTCTGAGGAGCGGCTGGTAGGTTTGAACCGCCAACCTTGTGGTTCAAACGGACCTTGTTGTCTAGTGCTTTGTCCCACAGAGTCACACCAGCACTCCTGATGGGCAAGGTGGAACCCTGTATATACACATATCAGACCTGCCTCTGATTCTATGTAGTATTTTGCTTGATTCTTACCCCTTCTTCTTTTTTTTTTTGCTTTCAGAGACATTTTAATTTATTGCAATTATTAAAAATGATTGCCATAATTTTATTTGGTAGTATTATTTTGATGTTCACTTAATTAATACAAGGGGACTTCAGAAACTAAATGGGAAAATTCCATTATTACCGCCCCCTTTTTGGAAGGCGAATGAGTTGGTTTTCTAGTGTCTTCCCATTCTTCTGTGTTTTCTTGTTTTTCTCTTTGATGCTTGATTGGCCTCATCTCTTACTCCTGGGGCCCCTTCAGGTTGAATACTGAACCTTGTGACCCAGCCCTTGTCGTCTCTGATGGCTTCCTTGCTTTCTGGAAGAACGAGATGTTCCAATCTCCTCTTGTATTTTTGCTCCGGTCCTGCAACTAACCATTGCTCCAAGGAGCCCTGGTTCTTTTCCATCAGAAGTACTGTTTGGAGGCCACAGTCTGGGGAGGACATTGGAGGGATGAAGGTATGGAATGAGCTATGGGAGAAGATGCTCCAATCTAGGGAGCCCCTTAACTAGCTATGATCCCCTTGGCCAAGTCCCTCTGCTTTCTCTGGGTGGGGGTGGGTTTGAGGGCTAGGTATGACCCTTTCTAGATTTGGGAAATGTGACACATGTTTGCCAGGTGTACAGGACTGGGCAGTGTTTCATTCTGTTGAACATAGGGTCACTCTGAATCAAAACTGTCTGGATATCACCCAACAATAATCTCTTGGTCTGGGATGGCACAGTGGAAGCCCACACAGGCCTAGATTAAAGTCCCAGCTCTGTCACTATATGGCTGTGTGACTCTGGGCATGTTACTTAACCTTTCTGAGTGCCATGGTGACCATAGTACATATCTGCAGCACATTCACGAGGATGATGTGAGACCACACATGCAGATTTCTGACATGTTCAGCCAGGAACAAGGGCTCCAGGAATACTAACTCTCTTCTTCTCCTCCTTAGTCATCTGACTTCAGATCATGTAAGATAAGGACTGAGTTATTGGATGGTTTAGGTAGCGGAGGAAGAGAGGGAGTCAGGGAATGGGATGAAATTGGGAAATAAAGGTGGGGGTTGATTCAAAATAAATCCATTGCTGTAGAGCCAATTCGGACTCACAGGGATCCTAGAGGACAGAATGGAACTGCCCCATTGGGTCTCCAAGGTTGCAGTTCTTTACATAAGCAGAGGGTGGCTGGTGGGTTCAAACCACTGACCTTCCCATTAGCAGCCCCAAAGCTTCACCCACAGTGCCATCAGGGCTCCTTTTAATCCAAAGTAGGGAAGATGATTGTAATCCTCAGAGCTGTCCAACAACCTCTCACTGCTTGAGGGAGCATGAGAGCCTCCTGTCACTAGAGGTATTCAAGCAGAGGCTGAGAGACTCCGTGTCCTAGAGATGGTGTTTGAGGACCCGCACATTGGCCAGGAGGTCAATTCATTCATCCAGCAAACTTTTGGAGAGCGTTGTTGTCCTTGCCTGGCCCTCTGATGGGACTGGAGATGCCAAGGTGAATGGGACACCTCTCCCCCCACCCCCCAAGCACCCAGTGCAGGGACTGAGCTGTGCACTGGGGTTCCTTCCACTCTCTGGTTCTTGCTGTAGAGTGCCCAAGCCTTGGAGGGAGTTGGCGGAGGAGGCATCTCACTGTGTGCTTTTGGTATTGATCCCCCAGTAAAGCTGGCTAGGGAGCGGCGGGAGCAGGACGCCGCAGTGTGATTAGTGCAGAGGACACACTGTAATCTCTCAGTGTCACCCTGGTCGCAGCTGGCCAGGGAGCTATCCTGCTGTTAACTCCTCTCCTCCCAGCAGCTGCCGTACACACGCCTTGTACAGCGCCTTTGCCTGTGTCCCTGCTTTTCTCTGGAGGAGGGAGAATGGATTGCTTACTCTTTCCCATGACTTATTCAGTGTTTCACAGGCACATTTGGGTCATTCCTACATCCGTGCCTTTAGTTACAGATTTCCCTACCAAGTGTGGCCACTTCATGCAATCCTATTCATCCATCCACTACCTAGGCAGCCATTCATCTTGCCATCCAAACATCCATCCGTTTCCCCACTTATCCAATCCATCCACCTTACCATTCAATCATCTGTCCACCCATTTTTATCCTTCCAACTATCCAACATCCATCCATCTATCCAATCAACCATTCTACATCTATCCATCAACCCGTCCTTCCATTTAATGTTGCAATTTAATTCAATTCAACTCAACTGAACTCAGTTCTCTTAGGTTCCATCCATCCCATTCCATTCACTTTTATTTATATATTCACGAGCTAGGTCACAGAACCCTATTATGTATGTGTCAAGCAAATGTTAAATGAGTCGGAGTCCATGGAAAGGATCTGCCCCATCCTTTATGGTCAGGTTTGAGTCTCGCCTCCTTGAACTCTTTACTGGTCTTTTCAGAAGAAGCACTGACTTGAGAGGACTGTCATTGAGGAAGAAAGTTTAGCCTGGTTTTCACAAGCTCTAGAGAACAGAACTTATACAGGGAAGATACAAGAGGATGCAATTGGGCATCATCTTTGGCCACCAGCTACCACACTGCCTTTAGATGGAGCTGTCTGGGTAGGATTCTCTGAGATGAAGACTTGAAGCCAAAAGTTGAAGAGTGAAGATGGTGGACCAGACAGACAGGGAATGGGAGCTGGTAGAGAGGGCTGCAGGCTGGTGGAGAGTCAGGGGGGCAAGGAATTTGGGTCCATGGAAGGAGGAGCCTCCTCAGCCCCCAGTTGCGGGTCCTCTAGCAGTCTCTGAGTGGACATATATTGGAGAAAAGAAAGGCAGGGCCAGTGTGGGGTGAAGACAGCAGCTCAGGAGCCAACACCTGCCAGATTCCTACTGTGTGACCTTGGGCTCATCTCTCTGAGCCTTAACGTCCTCTTTTCTAGAATGATCTCATAACATTTCTGTTAGGCTTAGCAGGTGAAGTGCTTAAAATCATGTCTGGCACAAAGGAAGAGGTCTTTCGTGTTTAGCGGATTATTTTTACTTGTATGTGAGCACCAGGACCTTAGGCGCTGTGTAGGTGCTTTCAACGTTCAATGCCTTTTCCAAGCATCTCAGCTGTTACCCATTTTATGCATGAGGAAATGAAGGCTGGGGGAAGTTTAACCTTGCTCACATCACATGGCTGGTGGAGGGTGAAGTTTGGTTTCAGTTTCGTCTTTAACACTGTTGTCTGTTCTTTCACCCTCTCCCTGCTACTACTGCCTCTCATGTGAGTGCTCTGAGATGCTAGGATTCCAAGACTTTCATCATACCTTCTGCCTGGGGCATTTTTTTCCCACCATCTCTACATGCAGCCTTGGGTCGTTGATTGCTACTGCATGTATGTTTTCGCTCTTTCCCAGAGATTTTTCAATTAAGAAAAAGGTTTTTCTTTCTTTTCTGCGGTAACTGATGAATTTGCCCTGATGCTGGCGTTTATGATGTTTCCCTTTTTACCTTACCTGCCAGGAAGCTTCTGTTTGTCGTATTGCTTACTTCCCCTTTCTATGGTTTTGATTTTCTACCTTTAAGAGCCTTTTAAATTATGAGGTCTTTTTTACTGTAAGCGGTTCCACTTGTTGTTGTTAGGTGCCATTGAGTCAGTACCGACCCATAGAGACCTTATGCGCAGCAGAACGAAACACTGCCCAATCCTGGGCCAACCTCACTACTGTTGCCACACTTGAGTGCATCAATGCTGCCACTTGGTCAATCCATCTCACTGAGGGTCTTCCTTTTTTTCTCCAACCCTCTACTTTACCAAGCATGATGTCCTTCTCCAGTGACTGGTCCCTCCTGATAATATGTCTGGAGTATGAGAGACGAAGTCTGGCCATCCTAACCTCTAAGGAGCACTCTGACTGTACTTCTTCCAACACAGATCAATTGGTTCTTTTGGCAGTTCATGGTATTTTCAACATTCTCCCCCAACACCATAATTCAAATCATAACATCAATTCTTCTACGGTCTTCCTTATTCACTATCTAATTTTCACATGCATAACACACTATTGCAAATACCATAGCTTGGGCCAGACATACCTTAGACCTCAAGCTGACTTCTTTGCTCTTTAACACTTTAAAGACTCTTATATAGGTGATTTGCCTAATGCAAAATGTCATTTGATTTCTTGACTGCTGTTTCCTTGAGTGTTGATGGTTGAACTGAGCAAAATGAAGTAATTGACAACTTCAATCTTTTCTCCATTCCACTCATAGAAGGAGCTGAACATTGAATTATTGCAAGTAAATAATTGAAGTAAAACTGTGATGTCCAGGAAAGTAGTGTGCCTTATTCATCCAGTATCCAACCCTGGGCCTAGGTGAGTTCTGCATGGACAGTTCCGTGAAGACTTCCTCTGTCATTTCTGACCAGTGGCTCTCCTTGAGTCCAGAATGAAACTCAAAGGTCTGCCCTATGAGGACAGAGCCTTGCCCACTTCTTCCACCTCTTCCTGTGGCACTTGCTCCCTTATCCACCCGGTATAACCACTTAGGTTGTTTTTTAGATGTACTCATTAGCCAAGTTCTCTCTTGTAGGCTTTGCCCATGCTGTTTCCTCTGCCTGGAGCCCTCTCCACCAGCTCCCATTCCTTGTCTGTCTGGTCCACCATCCTCACTCTTCAACTTTTGGCTTCAAGTCTTCATCTCAGAGAAGCCTACCCTGACAGCTCCATCTAAAGGCAGTGTGGTAGCTGGTGGCCAAAGATGATGCCCAATTGCATCCTCACCAACCCTGGGCATGCTGATACTCCCATGAGGAGTACTCTAGGACTCCCTTTTTTCTCCTCTGGAAACTGGGCTGAGCTCTGGGTCTTGCTTTGGTCAGTGAATGTGGTAGAGGTGATTTGCAGAGATGTCTAAGGCTTGATGGTCTGGTGACTGGCAGCGTCCACTTTCTGCCATTTGGATCCCAGCTGCCATAGTGTAAGAATCCTGAGTCACATGGAGAGGTCACAGGGAAGAGAAATGTGGTCCTGCAGTGAACTCCAACTGTGTCTCCAACCAACAGTCAGCATCATCTAGACACTGGTGCAGGAACTGCAGCCCCAGCCAGCATCATATGTTGCAGAAGAACCTCTCAGCTGAGCCCATGCAATTCTGAGAGTTAATAAAGTAGTGACTGCTCTATTAAAAAATCATTGCCCCAATATATTTCATAGAACTCATGATACTTTATCATAATAGGACTATTTGGTTCTTGGTGGTGATGTGCTGTGAAGTTGGTTCCGACTCATAGCGACCCTGCATAGGGTTTCTGAGCCTGTAAATCTTTACGGGAGCAGAAAGCCTCATATTTCTCATGTGGAATGGCTGGTAGTTTTGAACTGCTGACCTTGAGGTTAGCAGCCCGACTTGTAACCACTACATTGTCAGAGCTTCTTGCTTGATTTTAGCTTGGTAATTTTCTCTCTTCCCCTCTGGAACATAAGTTACAGCAGGCAGCCCTGTCTGTATAGAGTTTCTGAGGAGCAGTTGGTGTTTTTGAACCACCAAATTTTCTGTTAGCAATCCAGTGCTTATCCTAAAGTACCATACCAGTACTCCATGTTTTCCTGGTAAGCCTATAGATATTATCCTACTGCTGACAGCATAGATAGATCTTGAATGATACACCACTCCTCTTAATTTGTCATTCCTGGCATAGCAGATCATATCATCGTCCAATTCAAAATGGTCAATTCCAGATAGAATTTTGCAAGACCAATGACCTATTCATGGGAAATACTTTTCCCCAACAGTACAAAGAATATAAACAGTGACTACACATGTGGGCCTTGCCAGATGGAATACACAGGGACCAAGTTGATTACATCTGTGGTAAGAGAGGCTGGAGAAAGTCAATATCATCAGCCAGGGGCCGACTGTGGAACAGACCATCAATTGAAGCTGATGAAAACTGAAAAACAAGTCCACAAGAGCCAAAGCACAGCCTTGACTATGCATTTGAATTTAGAGGTTATCTCAGTTATAGATTTGATGTATTGAACACTAATGATCGAAGAATAGACAAGTTGTGGGATGTCCTCAAGGAACTTCATATGTGAAGGAAGCCAAAGGTCATCAAAAAGACAGGAAAGAAAGAAAGAAAAAAAAGAGCCAGAAGAGACTATGAAACTTGCTCTTGGATGTAAAGTAGTTAAAGCGGATGGAAGGAGTGATGAAGTAAAAACTGATCCAAAGATTTCAGAAAGTGTCTCTAGAAGACGAATTAAAGTCTCATTGCAAAATATGTAAAGACCTGGAGTTAGAAAACCAAAAGGAAAGGATGGATACACTCAGTATTTCTCAAGCTGAAAGAATTGAAGAAAAATGTAAACCTCGAGTTGTAATCCTGAAGGATTTTCTTGGTGAAATAATGAATGATGCAGAAAGCATCAAAAGAAGAGGGAAAGATTATGTACAGTCATAGTACCAAAAAGAATTGGTTAATGGTCAGCTGTTTCAGGAGGTAGCATATAGTCAAAAACTGATAGTATTGAAGGAAGAAGTCCAAACTGCACTGAAGGCATTGGCGAGAACCAAGAACTGATGGAATGCCAGCTGAGATGTTTCAACAAACTGCTGTACTGCTGAAAGCACTCACACGTCTGTGCCAAGGTATTTGGAAGACAGCTACCTGGCCAACCAACTGGAAGAGATCCATATTTGTGCCCATTGAAAAAAAAAAGCAATCCAACAGAATGTGGAAAATATTGACATAATATCATATGCAAGTAAAACTATGTTGAAGATAATTCAGCAATACATCAACAGAGAACTGCCAGAAATTTAAGGTGGATTCCGAAGAGGACATAGAATGAGGGATATCAGATTATCTGAAGAAGAATGCGGCATTAGAAGAGGAGAAAGTCTCATTCACAACCTGTGATATGCACATGACACAATCTTGCTTGCTGAAAGCAAAGAGGACTTGAAACACTAATGTAGATAAAAACTATTGTCTTTAATATATACTGCACCCCAATATAAGAAAATAAAAATCTTTACAACCAGACCAAGAAGCAACATCATGATAATTGAAGAAAAGATTAAAGTTGTCAAGAATTTCATTTTTACTTAGATTCACAAGCAATGCCCATGGAAGTAGCAGACAAGAAATTAAATGCCATATTGCATTGGGAAAATCTACTGTTATTGATGGTTTTAAAGTGTTTAAAAACAAAGATGTCATTTTGAGGGCTAAGGTGAGCCTGACCCAACCAGGGTATTTTCAGTTGCCTCATATGCATATGAAAGTTGGGCAATGAACAAGAAAAACAGAAGAAGAATTGAGGCCTTTGCATTATGGTGTTGGGAAGAATATTAAATACACCATAAACTGGCAGAAGAATGAACAAGTCTGTCTTGGAAGAAGTACAACTAGAATGTTCCTTAAAAGTTGGGATGATGAGACTTCAGCTCTTGTTTTTTGTCCATGCTCTGAGGACTGACCAGTCCCTGGGGAAGGGCATCATACTTGGCAAAGTAGAGGGTCAGCAAAGGAGAGGAAGACCTTCAATAAGATGTGTTGACCACGTGGCTGAAACAATGGACTCAAACATAGCAGATGGTCCTGAGGATGGTGCAGGACTGGGCAATGTACATTGGGGTCAGTATGAGTTGAACAGACTCAGTGGCACCTAACAACCACAACCACAACCACAACCAACAACCCTGTGGCTTCAGAACCCCTTGTTAACCCTTACTTCATTCTGTGTCTCTGAACCTCACTTTCTAGTCCTACTTAACAGGGCTGTGATAATGTATAACTTGAAATACCTGGTACACTGCAGATTCTCAATAAATGCCAGTTTTCTGTGGCTGAACAGACAAACAGGGTGCCAGTCAGGGAAGGTCTTAAAGGTTTTACTGTAAGGACACTGGGAGCCATTGAAAAATTTTGAGTGAGGGAGTGACCTGGAAAAATGGGTTTAGGTCAAATTCTATCCTTTTCTTTCCTCACATCTCTGTCCCACCAGGAGATAAGTACTTCTATTCTGACTGACATTGGTGTGAGTGTCACATCCCCATGGGAATTTGAGCTGTTTGAGGTCAGTTCCAATTCCCTGAATTGAATGGGGGAAGATGGAAGGTCTAGTACTAGTGATGGAGAGAGGTGCCTAGGTTGGTTTCACCATTCACTTCTTATTCCACTGGGGATTCTTCCACAGCAGTGGAGGTGAGGGGGATGAGACCAAGACAGGTAAGCAGGTAGGAGAGAAGAAGGAGGGAACGAAGATGTGGGAAAGAGCAGAAGGACAAGAGAGACTGAGATAGAGATGAAGGAGTGAGGGTGACTGAAAGAGAAAGATTATGAGAGATACTAAAGGAGAGAGAGAGGGAGGGAGGGAAGGAAGGTGGGAGGAGGGAGATGGAGGAGGGAGAGAGAGAGGAAGAGGGGGAGGGGAGGGAAGGAGGGAGAGAAAAGGGAGGGAGAAAGAGGGAGGGAAGAGAGAAGGAGGGAGAGAGAGAGGGAGGGAAGTGGGAAGGAAGGAGGGAGGGTGAGGAAGAAAGTGGGAGGGAGAGAAGAAGGAGGAGGAAGGGAAGAAGGAAAGATGAGGGAGGGAAGGAGGGAGGGAGGGAGAGGGAGTGTGAGGGAGGGAGGGAAGGAGGGAGAGTGCGGGAGTGAAGGAGGGAGGGTGCGGGAGGGAAGGAGGGAAGTAAGGAGGGAGGGAAGGAAGGAGGGTGAGGGAGAGAGGGAGGGAGGTAGAGAGGTTGGGCTCAGCTCTTTGGTGTCCACTCTACCTGGTGACAGAAATGAACCATTTGCCCTCGGACAGGTATTTGAGTATGTGTCTGCACACATACATGCACATGGGGGTCCATATAGATACAAGCACCAGAGCCCTAGTGTGTATAGCCCATGCTTACCTGTGAGCACTCACAGAGTGGGTGTGTGGTGGCCATACCGTCCTCCTCTCCATCCTTTCCTCCTCTGTGTGCTCCCCTGTCTTTACACCTTTGTGACAACATTATCACATTATTCAATTCTCTGTTCACCTGGCCATGTCTCTGCCTCCAGAGGGGGCTTCCTGCAGGAAGGTCCATGACCTTATTATCTCTGAACCCTTGGCACCAAGACCAGAGCCTGGTAGAAGGGATGTGGTCAATGCCTGCTGACTGGCTGAAGGAAGACGTTTGTGTGAGTGGACGTAGTTGCAGAAATGTGTATGTGTGTGTGTATATACACAGGAATGCCCACATGATCATCCATGCATGCACATGCACTGTGGGAGCTGGGGGTATCTCTCTAACACTGCACATGGGTGAACTACATGCACACACCTATGTACAGATTTATGTAGCGATGTGCTGGCAGATGTTTAACACCTGGCTTCTTCTGCTTCTTTTTTTAAAAGGGGCTCATTTGTAGCACTTACCTATTTCCATGGTGTAAATACTTCCACAGTAGCTGATTTTAATGTGTTGTTGCTGGAACTGATGCACACGAGTGACTCCCTGGGTTTATGTCTGGGGCAGCCCAGGGCAGGGGAGACAGCTGGGGGAGAGTTCCTGTGTCTGTAAGATGGCCCGGAAACACATCTTCCAAAAGCCCAGACACCAGGGAGTAGGCATTTGTTCACTCCCTGCCAGCTCTCTCCCGTGCTGCTCCTTGTTAGGCAGGTCTAGACACACACACAGACAGTGCTGTACCTCACCCAGGGCTTCTGGAGTTTGGTGAGCACTACTAAGGAGCTCTGGTAGCGTACTGGTTAAGAGTTGGGCTGACAACCTCAAGGTCAGCAGTTCGAAACTACCAGCGGTTCCGTGGGAGAAAGATGAGGCGTTCTGCTCCCGTAAAGATTTACAGCCTTGGAAACCCTGTACAGGGTCACTATGAGTCGGAACCAACTCCACGGTACTTAACAACAACAACTGCCAGGAGGAAAGCATAAACAGAGGAGGAAGGAGGATTGCTTCCAGGGCAGTGGAGGGCTCTGGAGCAGTGTGATTGAAGCCTGCTAGCTGTGCAGGGCTGGACAAGTGGCCTGTTTCTCTGGCTACCAATCATGCATTTTGTTTCTCTGTGAAATGATAGAATCTCTGAGCTCCTTGACCCCTTACTGACCTTCTGGGGGTTTGATGCTGAGTGTTGAAATCTCGAGATTTCCAGAGGGTCAGTGCTGCCTCGCTTCTGGTCCTGGGGTTTAGGGGACCCTGTCTGGCCTCCTTCAGACCATGCCCCTTCCCATTGGGGGAGGGAGCCACAGGCCAAGGGGACATGCTCACACCAAGCCACACCCTACCCACTTGGAAATTTTGTCCTGAAAACTGCCATTCTACTGTTCCTGTCCACATGGTCCCAAGACTGCACCCAGGGCTGGTGTCCCTCTATGGTTGTCCTCTTGATGGGATGGGGAGGACCGCGACACCTTCTAGGCTCCAGGGTGGCCCAGAAGTGGTCTCTACTTGCACACTTACTCTGGGTGCCCCCCTCAAATGTTAGGGGTGAGCCTGGAAAGGGAGATTCTTGAGATTCATGTGGGGCTTGGTGTGGCACTAGGGGGTTTAGGCAGCATTGAGCAGGGTCAGTCCTAACTGCCCACTGCCTTTGAGTTGATGCTAACTTATACTGACCTTTTAGAATGGAGTAGAATTACTCCATAGGGTTTCTGAAGCTGCAAATCTTTACAGGAGCAGACTCCCAAGAGTGACTGGCAGATTTGAACTACTGAGCTTAGCAGCCCAACACTTAACCTGCTGCACCACCAGACCAGTTCTAGAGGGGAATTTTCCAGGGACCTCACGGTGTGATGACTTTGCTCTTTGGTCTGTGTGTCCCTCAAGTTTCATCTGCACATCACCTCTTTTCTCTTGAGTCCCGATGAGAGCTGAGCAATGACTAAGATTCTTCCAAGACCCCATCTCATAAAGGAGCCCTGTTTTGTGTCAGGATTGGTGCAAATGGTTATGCATTTGGTTGCTAATGGGAAGGCTGGAGATTTGAGTCCCCTCAGAGGTGCCTGGTGATCTACTTCCAAAATCATCAGCCACTGTAAATCCCATGGAGCCCAATTCTACTTGGACACATTTGGGATCATCCTGGGTGTGAGTTGGAATGGGCATCTGGTGGTGTCAGGATTGGTACTGTGGTTTCTGGGAGCCTCCCCAGTTCCCATTAATCTGCATTATCATGACTGTTTCTAAGGTGATTTGATGTTCCCCAAAGGTCACTCCTCTGACTCTTGAACCACTAAGCCTGTGCACCCCAGCCATTTTAATGAACGAGGCCTCAGTGTGCAAGGCATGCTGGGATGGATATCAGTAGGGAATGATGAAGGTTTCTCTTCTGTTTGAGAAATGAATCATAATACTTTCATTTTAGGAAGCTCTAGTCAGCCTTCCTTTCCCTTTGTCTTGTCTGTCCTTCTGTGTCAGGGGCAGCAGATTCAGTAGTGGTGGAGATGGGAAGATGGAGATGGGAAGGTGGAGATGGGAAGGTGGAGATGGGCAGGTGTTCAAAGAAAAAGCATTTTGCAATTTTCCAGTAAGCGAGTACTTCTGGTTTGCTTTTAAAATCTCAACTTGATCTTGAAATTGCTTCTTTTCCTCCATCCTATTTGGTATCTCTTATTCTGAACTGTATTTCCTACACGTATGTGTTGAATTTCTGGTCCCTTGTACTTGTGGATAGGACTCTGTTCTGAAGGAACAGCACTTTATTTGTTATGTTAATGTGGTGGTGCCAGAGTAGAGTGAGTCCTAAACCTCATCACTTCTGAGTTATCAAAAGAGTAGAATAGACACAAAGACACATTCAGGCCGAACACAAATGCCATGCGGGATCTCATCTCACAAGCAACGGAGCACAAAGGGCCGTCAGCAGAGACCAGTAATGAGGAAAGACGTGATAGTTAAGACTTTCTGTCAACCTGGCTGAGCCTGGATCGTCAGTGGTTTGGCAGTTAACATGTACTAATCCCCCATGAGGAGATCTCATATAATATAATCTCCTCCCCCACAGTGTGATCTGATGTGATCAGCCCTGGTCTGATGTAATTATGTGATATAAATCATCACTTCTATGATGCTAATGAGGCCAGATGTACTCTACAGGATTTGGTTCTATCTCGAGTCCATCTCTTTTGACATATGTTGTTGTTGTTAAGTGCCTTCAAGTTGGTTCAGGCTCATCGTGACCCCATATAGGGTTTCAGAGTAGTAGATTTGGACCACCAACCTTTTGGTGAGTAGTCTAGGGCTTAGCCTACAGCGCCACATCAGGAGAGATTAAACAAGCAAGCTGAGCTCTGAGGGACCTGCTACCACCAAGAAGGAAGAGTCAGGAGTGGAATGTGCCCTTTGGACCTGGGGTCCCTGCATTGTGAAGTGTCTCGCTGGAGAGGAAGACTGATGCTAAGATGCATGCAGCTCTCCAAGGAATGCTGGGCTTACAGAAGCTGACAGGAGACAGAACCTTTCTCCAGATCCAACAAAGACAAAAAGCAAAAAACCTTCCCTAAAGCAGGGGTGGGAAACCTTTTTTCTGGAAAATTTATAGCTTAATTTGTGGATCATACAAAATTATCAACTTAAAAATTAGCCTGCTATAGTTGGCCCCAACATATGTCAAAAGAGATGGACTCTCAAGATAGAACCAAATCCTGTAGAGTACATCAGACCTCATTAGCATCATAGAACTGATGATTTATATCACATAATTACATCAGACCAGGGCTGATCACAAGGCACTTTAACAACAACAAGAAGACAGTTGGCCAAACATTTAATTGATTCACCTTTAATGTGATGGCTGGAACTGTGGTTGACTTGGTAGGACCAGACCAAATGATTTCATGGGCCTTCTATATGGCCCATGGGCCAGACGTTCTCCACCCCTGCCCTAGAGCCTCCTAAATTGTGAGAGAACATATTTCTGTTAGTTCAAGGCATTCTGTTTGTGGTTATAGAGACACTAGAGAAATAAGACAAATGTCATGGAGCAAATCAACACTGCCAAGAGCTAGAGGTGGACTTTGAGTTTCCAGAACTGTGAGGCAATACATTTCTGTTAGCTAAATTCCCCTACTTGTAGTATTTGTTATGACAACACAAGGTCACTAAGACAGACTGATTGTTTTAAAACGTTCACATAACCTAAGTTTAATGTATTGAATGCATTTTAAGAAGCACTGACAGCGTTCCTTTGAAGAGTGGGCCCTGCAGGATGACCAGACCAGGGTTGGACAGTGGTGGACCCATTCTTTAGTTTGTTGTTGTTAAGTACCATCGAGTCGGTTCCTCCTCATAGCGACCCTGTATAAAGTTTCTGAGGAGTGAGCGCTGAACTTGAACTACTGACATTACAGTTCAAACAGATCATGCAGTCCTGCACATTAACCCACAGTGCCACACCAGAACAGAATGCCTTCAAACAGAGCCTTTCTCCACAATCAGAATTTAGCATACCTTCCAATTTCTTCAACTTAAGGGAGCACCAGAGTCCTGTTGAGCCCTGCTTCCCCACTGTTTTCCTGTCACATGGTCTTGTCCTCTGAGGAATACAACCCCAGGATCATACCCATTCTAGGCTACACACTTTCTCAGGAAAAACAGAAACTCTGGAATATGACTGGGACAAGCGATGCTCTCCACTCTTGATCCTAGAATTGAGTGGGGCTGGCTTATTCTGAGAGAGAAAATTCAGATATCACGCTCACCGTCTTCAGATGCTTGAGGGTCTGTTCGGTCAAAGGAATCCCTGGGTGGTGCACATGGCTAACACATAGGCTGGATGTTCAGTCCACCCAGAGGTGCCTTGAACGAAAGTTCTGGCAATCTTCTTCAGAAAAATTAGCCATGGAATACCCTATGGATTACAGTTCTACTCTGACAGACATGGGCTCAGCATGAGTCAGAATCGACTCAATGGTATCTGGCTGTGCTGAAAAAGAAAGAGACTTGTTCACTGTTTCTGGATCACAAAGGAAGAAGATGGATTGTTAAATGCTGTGGAGTTGGTTTCAACTCACAGCAACCCTGTATAGGAGCTACTGGTAGGTTTTTAACTGCCAACCTTGTGGTTTGCACTCCACACCAGGAAGTCCATTCAGTGTGTGGTGGTGGTGGTGGTTATGTGCCATGGAGTTGGTTCCGACTCATAGCAACCCTGTACAGGATTTCCAAGGCTGTAAATCTTTGCAAGAGCAGAAAGCCTCATCTTTCTCCTGCGGAATGGCTGGTAGTTTCAAACTGCTGATCTTGAGGTTAGCAGTCGGACTCGTAATCACTACGCTACCAGAGCTCCTTATTCAGTGTTGCCCAACATGAGTCGGGTTGCCTAAGGCGAGGGTGAGCCCCCTATTGCTGGAGGTGAAGGAATATTTAAGAGGAGACTCATGACCCGAAAAATAGGGACACTGTACAGCATAGCTTCTAAGCAGTGCCCTTCCCTGACTCTTTCCTGAGACTCTGTGGCATTAAGATATGTTGGAATGGGATGCTATGAGTTGGGAAAGCAATTAAAGAAATCCACTAAAGTGAGGACCAAGCTATAAAAAAAATCTTTATTTCATGTACCAGGATTTTTTTTTTTTTTTTTAAAGTTTTCTGCTTTTTAAAATTTTTTTTCTGTTAACAGTCTGAAAAAAAAAGAAAAAAGGACCCACCAAGAAAATAAAATGGAGGTTGTTTTCTTGAACTGATTTGAGCTGGACATGAGCAATCGTTTCACCCTGGGAAGAAACATCCTTGCTGTCCCGGCTGCCTCCATCCCTCAGGGTCCCCTAGCCCTCTCTTGGCCATCCTGGACCCAGAACCTGGGAAGACCTCACAACATGGAAGCAAGTGTTGACTGCACCCCAAATGCTTTGTCAGACCAGGAACTGGGGCTACTTTCATCTTCAGACAGTTGCCCCTTGTTTGCTGTTTCTTTGGGACCGCTTCCTTGTCTCCAGTCAGTGAGTTGGAGTGGGGGAAGGAATAGATTTCTGCCCAGAGAGTGCTGCCCTCAACCCTGTGGCCTCCAGGGCCTTCTGGGCTGGGCTGGCAGATGTCCTGCTTTGCGGTTCAGGCTAGATATCCGTGCTCCAGCTGTTGACCTGGATGCCGGGCAAGGGCAGTGGGAATGAGCAGTGGGAAACTCCCCAGAGAGCTGAATTTGGAACCCTCAGGTCAGGCCAGGATCAAGAACAGGCAACCTAAGGGAGAGGCATTGGGGGAGGCAGGTGGCCAAGGTGCCTTGCTTTCAGCGGAATGATGCACAGGCTGGTCTGAAGTTTCTAGCCTGAAGAAGCTGTTGGGTTTCTCTCAGTCTGATCTGGGCCTCTTTGTTCTGGGAAGGAGCCCAGAATGCCCCAGGCTTTAGTCTTTAGACTTGAATCTGGGGGGTAACTTTAACTTTTGGGGTTGGTCTTCACTTTGGAATTGAACTTTGCCCAAATTCTCGTCTCTGTCCCCTTAGCCTTAACCCCTTTCAAGTGTACCTCCAGGGTCCCCTTTTTCTTTGGCCCCAAAGATAATAGGGGAAGCCTGTTAGGGGTCTCTAATCTCATGCTCTAGGACTGGGCTATGGCATTACAGAAAGGGGGAAGGGAATGAAGAGAGGACTTGAGGACCTCTGCAGTTTATTCTCTCTTTGTCTGAACAGCTGGATACGCTTGCTCACATGAGTGTATTTTTGCTTTAATACTGGATGTGGGGGCAGGGGTTGGGGAGCACAGTGAGGAGGCAAATGGTGTGTGTGTTTGTGTGTGTGTCTGAGAGGCTGACTGACCATCTGGAATGTTCTCAATGTCTGGGGGGCTGGATGGCAGGTGTTCCATCATCCCTGCATCTCCCCCTGGGCAGGTGGCAAGTCTTAAAACAAGAACTGGCCTTTGGAGTTCATCTGAGTCCATCCACAGGTTTACATAGGGGGAAACTGAGGCCCAGAGAGGTGTTCTAGAATCTAGTCCTGGAGTCAAGACTACAATGCCCTGACTGTGCAGGCGAGCGTGGAGTTTGCGTGAGAGCTCGTGTGAGCATAGAAGCCAATGTGAAGTTGTTGGCCATTTCTTGGAGGGCTGAATCCATGTTCTTTAAACCATGCCTCTGTAAGGGGACAGGAGGGTTCAGAGTGGGAGCACACCCCTGTGACTGCAGCATGAGGCGGAGAGGACTCTGTGTGGGAGTGAGTGTATGCATGTGTTTGTATGTCTATGTGTGTGTGTATGTGAATGTGTGAATGCCTGTGTATATGTGCTACTGAGTATGAGTGTGGATGTATTTATATGTGTGTAAGTGTATGAGTGCATATGTGTCTGTGTGAGTGTGTGTGTGTGCATTTGTTTTGTGAGTGTGTGTGCGTAGGGCATATGGTCTCCTTCGTGCAAACCTGATTACCTGGGCTGAATCTTTCTCCTCCACATTAGCAGCACATTCTTCGTGTTTGGAAGAGATGTCTCTCACAGAGTCCCTGCAGTTGGCTGCGATTTTTCTCCACTCCCTCCTGCTGTAAGCCCAGCTCTAACCTCTCACAACTTTTTTGTTTTTAAATAGATTTGTATATTTGTTTTCTGTTTTCTCTTTACAGATTCCCTGCTAAATTTTAAGTCCCCCATCCCACCCCATTTTTTTTTTTCACAGTTTAAAGCTGGAAAAGAATTAAAAGAAAAATACTATCTGATTTTCTTGCAAATAAATCCACTTATTATATATTTACATTTATTTATACTCTGTTTTTTTTTTTTTATTAAAAAAAAATCACCACTTGATTTTCCTTTTTCTTTTGTAAAAAGAAACCTTTCTGTGGTGTCATTGTTGGACTTGCTCAGCCCTTAGAGGGCATCGCATATCCAAGAACCCCCGAAGGGTCAGTGAACCCCTTCCTAAGGGGCCTGGGGGCCTGGGAGTCTGGGAGTGCACCATCACCCCAGGGCTACCAGGTGACCCTGAGGTGAGGGGTGAGGAGGGAGAGCTGCTTCATGTCCCCCGGGGAATGGGCATCTCCTGACACCAAGGACAGGAACTTGAGGACGGTGACCCCAAGAGGCTCACCCTGAGGATTTCGGGGGATTCTGGGCATCTTGGTAAGCCACCGGCAGCCTTCCTCTCGCCTTCCCTTCCTTCAAGGCCTAGAGAATCATCACAGTGGGTTAAGACCATTAAGGACTGGGAACTTAGGGGCTGGGTAAGCCTCAAGTGCACCCCCTCCAGGCACCTTAGGGACAGGAGGGACCAAGGACTCTTGGGTCCCCTGGAGGCTTACAATGCCCCATCAATGCTGCGTGGAGCCAGCTTGGAGCCTCTGAGTGCATCCAGCACTCTTGGGGCACCTACCCTGGGCTCCAGGGACCTGGCAGTGACCTGAGGCCCAGCTGACCCCAGGGCCCTTGAGTCTCCACCCCCCACTCTCCCAGGGAGGCAGAGCCCACTTGGGGTTAAAGAGAAGAAAAAAAAGTAATTCTCCCCACTTTGAAAAAAAAAATACCCAAACCCCCAAACCAATAGTAACAGAAAACCCTGAAAAATACAAAGAGGTTTCTCTTCCTCTCAGCTCGCTCTCATTTTTTGCTTTTTATGCTATCATAGTTCCCTTTTATTTTTTCATTTAAATTGGTTTTTATTAAATGTTAAAATAATGGTACATGGGAAATCATGCATTTTCTTTTAGATTTATTTTCTATTTTTAATTTTTTTTTTTATCCCTCTCGCTTTTTTTTTTTTTAAAGTTTGTTTTTCTTCCCTCGTTTATTTATTTATTGTTTTCACATCTCCTGTTGTTTTTGCTTCTTTGTTCCTCTTATATTTTGTTCTTTTTTTGTTTTTTTTAATTTACGTGTTAGGTTTTTCTCTTTTTTTGTTTTTTGTTTTTTTTTGTTTTTTTGCTTTTGGAAGGGTCCCCGTGGATGGTTTGGTCCCCCCTCCCCCTCATCGGCCCCCCCACCCCCATCCCCGCCGGCCACGCTCCTCTTCCCTGCTCAGTGGAGGGCGGGCTTCATACGGGGGTGGTCCGGCGGTTGGCTGTGTTGGTGTGGAGAGAGTCCTTGTTATCTTTCTGGATGCAGTTGTGAACTTGGAGGAAACTGTTATCCCTGTCGGAGTTGTAGGTGGCGGTGGGCGTGGTGGCGGCCTTCAGGGGGTCCCTGCTGAGGGTGTACATGGAGATCTCCGTGGACGGCAGGGTGTTGAAGCCCTTGATGCCCACGGGGGAGGCGTCCCTGGAGTGTGAGGGCTCGGTGGAGCGGGAGCTGGATCGGCTTCGGCGCTGGTAGCGGTAACGGTAGCTGGGGATGCGGGTGATGGCGGAGGCCTGGAGGTAGTCCGTGGCTCGAGCGGTGGCCCGCAGCTGTTTGTGCCGATCGATAAACATGTGAACGGCCAGCACTCCGACCATTTCGGCAATGATGAAAGATAGGGCCCCGAAGTAGAAGGACCAGCCATAGGAGTAGCTATTCTTTTTGGAATCGCTCTTGGAGGGGTCTCCGGCATTGGCAGATATGTACACTATGATGCCAATGATGTTGCTCAGACCTGCGAGGCACAAGGTGGTAACGGGGTGAGGGTGGGCAGAGAGAAGGCCGGTTAGTGTCTGGGCCAGACATCAGGCATTGGGTAAGACCAAAGGATGGGCCAGCTGAATGGGCCTCCCCTGGCCTGTGTTTTCATGGGGAAGTGTCAGAGTCATGTGTTATGGGGATATGGTGTTGTTGTTAAATGCTGTTGAGGCAGTTCTGACCCATAGCCACCCTGTATAGGGTTTCCAAGGAGCGGCTGGTGAACTTGAACCAACAACCTTGTGGTTCAAACCGACTTTGCAACCCAGCACATTAACCCACAGCACCACACCAGGACTCCAAAAATGTAAAATAGTGCCACTCTTACCACCATGCTGTGGAAAATGTATGGGCCACCTTAAATATTTTATCATTCCGTTTAGAGAGATCCACAAAGGGCGTGAGCACCCATGAAGACGAGGGAGAGTAGAGAAGCGTTCTATGATGTACTTAACAGTCATATCAAACAAAATTAGTCGTTGTCGCTGTGGTTAAGTGCCGGCAAGTCAGTTCCAATTCACTGCGACTCTGTATAGGGTTTCTGAGTAGTGGTTGCTGGGTTTGAACCGCTGACCTTGTGGTTAGCAGTCCAGTGCTTATCCTATGGTGCTATTGCTTATTGAGGAACCTTGGTGGGGCAATCAATGGTTGAATGCTTGACTGCTGACTGAAAGGTTTGAATCCTCAGGTGCTAAGACCTGGCCTTCTGTTTCCATAAAGATTGTAGTCTAAGAAACCCTATGGGGCCGCTCTACGCTGTGCTATGGGTTGCTACGAGTCAGAAATGACTCAATGACACATCACCACAACATTGTTTATTGGGTGTTTGCGACCTGTCTTCATTGTGCTAAGTGTTCTTCAGACCGCTTAAACTCACTGTCTTTAAGTAGACTCCCAGCACTCGACAGGACAGAGGAGACCTGCTTCCTAGGGTGTCCAAGGCTGTAACCCTTTACAGCAGCAGACTGTCTCATCTTTGTCCTATAGAGCAGCTGGTGGATTTGAACTGATGATCTTTCTTTCAATTAATAGTCCAATGCTTAGCACATTGCACAACCAGGGTGCCTTTCAAGAAGTTTACAGATGTGGAAATAGAAGCACAGAGAGGTTCAGCAACTTGTTCAAGGCCACACAGGGACTTGAACCTGGTGTAGCAGAGGGTTCAAGCCTGGTTTCTGGAGCCAAACTGCCTGGATCCAGCCCTCGGTGGCTGTGTATGTGGCTTGGCAAATTCACTTTACCTTAATCTGAGCTTCCAGATCTGTAACAGGGGCTAATATTAGGACTAACTTCTATAGGGCCATGGAGAGGATTCAGTGAGTTAAAATTCATGAAAGCTGAGAGTCAGGGAGGTGGTAAGTGTTACTTAAATGTTCTCTTTCCTTGCTAAGTGACTACAGCCTATGTTAATTTGAAGCAAGTGTGACTTCTTATATAACTGGGCTTGGAAATATGGTTTTGGGGATGGCCTGCTTCTGCCTAGGTGGGAGAGTGAGGGGCGATGCAGCCAGGTATCAGGAAAGAGCTCCATCTGGTGGCCCATGCTCCATGCTCCTCCTCTAGCCCCATGCCCTGAGAGGGACCTTGGCTCTTGACCTTTGTCCAGGTGGTGGGAGGAAGATGGGACATGGGGCCAAGGGATGGTCAGGGTCAGTGGGACGCTTGGCAGTGGCTAGGGGGCAGGAGCCCCAGGCATGGCCTGTTGGAAGCCTTTTCCCTTCCATTTTTCCTCTTTCTTCTAGGTCCTCCCGGTCACCAGGTGCCCCCCACCCAGCCTCTTCTCCATGGACAGGCCTGGCTGCAGCCTGCCCAGCCCAGTGACTGTACCTGCAGACACGAAAAAGATGCCAGCACTCAGGATGATGTTGTGCCGAGTCTTGTAGAACTCACTGGCTGCTATGCAGAGTCCACCCATAAAAAGCAGGATCACACTCAGAATTGGGAAGATGCTCGAGGCCCTCACAGCCCCTGTGGAACAGGGAGGTTGGGGGAGAGAGAACAGTTGGCTGTGAGCTTGAGGGGTGCAGGAGGGAGGCGAGAGAGCAGCCCACGGGACACAGGCCCAGAGTCAGTGGCTTTGCATAATACTCAGGAGAGAGAGGAGGAGCAAGCAAGCTACTGCCCAGCTCCCAGTCTTTCAGAGGTTCTCCACTGCCTTTAGGACCAACCCAAACACCTGCTAACTCACAGCTAGGTCACTATGCTCCCCCTTGCTCTCAGAGCCAGCTTCCCATGACACAGCCTACCTCTTCTCACACTCTGACTTTGGGCAGACAGGTTTTCTAATTGGAATGTTGTTCCTGTACTTGTTCACTCAGCAAACTTCTATTCATCCATCAAAGCCCATCTCAAAGTTCCCTCCTCTGTGGGACCTTCCCTGCCATCCCCAGTGGGGCACTCAGGGAATGTTGAGAGGTGATGTACCACATGTAGTGGTGATGTGGAACTGGATTCAAATTAGGCAGTGGCATTTGTCAGCTGTGTATGTTTGAGTGAGTTATATTGCCTTTCTGTGTCTCTGTGTCTCTGTTTCCTCATCTGTAAAACAAAGGTGGGAATGTGCCTGCCTCCTAAATGGTTGTGAGGATTTAGTGAGTTGGTTCCAGTAATACACTTCAGTTTCTGGGGGGGCATTTAGTAAACATCATTAACAGATAGTTACTAATACAAATAACTGTTTATGTGGGTGCTTCCAGCCTCCATGAGAGCACCCTCCAAGGGCAAAGATGGTAGCTTCTTTTTAGATTTAAATTATCTTCATTCCTTCTATCCCTGCACCTAGGACAAGGATATGGTAGGTCTCCATTACAAGCTCATTGAAGAATAAACGTGGTGAGGTGGTTCAGGTAGAGCAAGAAGCAGACACATTGAAAGAAAAAGAAAAAGGAATAAAAAACCCAACCCCAAACCAAACCCCTCAAGAAGACGTAAGAAAGAAAGTCTGATGTCTGATAACAGGGCAGGAGAAAGAAAGTGTAATTTCATGATAAGTGTGAGTCCGACAGAGGGCGAGGGTGGCAGCTCCTAGGTGGGGTGGGAGGGGAAGCTGAGGGGGTGAGGCCAAGCTGGGGGCAGGAGGCAGGTGGCACTGGGGACGGCAGGTCCAGTGTGTGTGTGGCAGAGATGCTGCATGGGAATGAGGAGTCAGAGGTCAGAAACCAAGTATTTTTGAAATGTACATATTTTTTTTTTCTGTCCAAATTCACCTAGGCAGTGAGAGACCTCAAGGCCCCGACTCCATGTCCTAGGAGCTGTGGATGGGGGCACAGGGAACTATTGGGACCAATGTGAGGAGAAATAATGTCTCTTGGACTGTTTTGATTGCTTAACAACTTCCAAGGAAGTTGAGTCCTGTAACCAGAGGGTCTCTGGGTATGCACAGGGGTTGGTTGGAATGTGTTTAGGGGATGAATGCCCTGCTTCCAGGTAGGCTTCACTGAAGATTCCCAGAAGACAATTGCCCCCTTTGGTGGCAATGTGGCTGGGAAGGGTCTGTAGAGGTGAGACTCTACAGGTATGTCCCCTCCATAAGCCTCCCATCACTACTGCCATTGCACCGGGGGGGTTGCTATTCAAGAAGGGCTGAACTTTGTATCTCGGTGAGCATGGGCAGAATCAACTGCTCCTATGAAAGCAGGAGCCAGCGGAGGGGGTGGGAGGCAGCTGGGTCACTCTGCAACCTCAGTACCCCTCTCCCTGCTCAGGGACAGGGCTCCAGGCCAACTAAAGGGTTGCCACCAACCCAGAGCTGAGTGAGGGGTCTTCTCCCTGGAAATCATTTCCTCAGATAGTGCAGAATCTCCCCAAGCCAATCCTCCAGCCCCAACCCACCCGCATCCATGCACGTTCACACATGTACACACACACACGTATAACACACAGCCACACTCAGTGCAGGTTAATGCATTCATGCACACACATGCACACACCACATTAATGCATGTTCATGTTTACACACACACACATGCACAAACCCTCATCCATGCACGTTCACACATGTACATACACAGCATACTCACATACGTGCACAGCATGCCCATTCCCACATATGCTCATGTGTGCACACACACATGTTCACATACCACCACACATCCATGTTCATACATATGCACAATATGCACACCCCACACCCATGCACGCTCATGTGTACACACACATATGTATTCACCCATGTGCATAAGACAACGAACACACATGCACAATCCACACTCATTATGCACACATATACCCCTCAACATGCATGCTCACACACATGTATGCTCACACACAATGCACACGTGCACAACTCCCACACCCATGCATGCTCACGGTTACACACATATACACATACACATACCTCACACATGCATGTTTACACAAGTGCACACAATACAATGCACACACCCCACACACATGCATGCTCATGCTTACACACATACACACACAAACCTCATAGATGCGTGTCCACACATGTGTACGCACACATTTCTGTATACATACATGCGCCCATGCATACTCATACTTACACACAAGCACACACCCTCACCTATCCATGCTCACACAGCTGCACACACTTCACTCAGCACCCACGTGCACTCATGTATGGACATGTACACACACATGTACACACATGTGCACACTACATGTGACCTTAATTCTCATTGTAATAGGCACAGGGAGATGATGAAGGCTTATTGAAGACTCAGGAGAAGAGACATACTGTTTGTTACACTATGTTGTGTACTGAGAGGGTGCCCAACATACATTATATAACGGAATCCTTATAACAACCCTGCTGTTTTCTTGTTCCACTTTATAGACCAGAAAACTGGGGTTCAGAGAAAACTTCAGAGAAGTTGCCCAAGGTCACCCTACGAGTGAGTCAAGATTCAAACCCAGACTGTCCTCACTTTTGGGCCACCTTGTACTCTCCCTATGTGGCTTTCCCAGGAGCCTTGGGAGGGAGCTAGCTTTGGGTCCCAGATGTGTCGTTTCCTTTCCGTGGGTCAGCATAGATAACATGCCCTCTCTGGTTCTTGCTAGTCCCCTGTGCAAAACGGAGAAAGGGATGGCTGAATCATTTCTAATGATCTGCTCCTCAGAGAGGGGTTGGCAGCTTTCAAAGGACAGTGGCTATTGGTGAGATGAACAGGTAAAAGCTCTGATCTCTTCCCTCCAAGGAAGTGGACTTTTGTATCTGGACCAGACTGTCTCTTCCTGGGGGACCCCCCCTCCCAGAGTAAATGACCTCATGGGACCCAGGTCTGACATTTCCCCTTCCACCCAATTTGCTGTGGGATCCCAGATGCCCCAATGCCAACTTCCAGCCAGCAGAGGGAAGAGGCGTGCCAGCCTGGCAGGGAGCTGGAGTGCTGTGTGTGTGTGCAAATGTGCCCTTGTGCTTGTATGCAAACACATCCTTGTGCAGGCATGCATACACACAAGAGCAGGTGTGTGCCTATATGTGCGTGTGTGTGCAATGATACTCGGACATATTCGAGCAAGTTGGAGGGAAACAGGAGGGATTGATCTGTTGTGTTGCAGTCAGCAAAGAGCAATGTGGAAGAAACAGAACCACTTCAGAAGGTTCCAGAGCAGCTTATGATATGCTCTAAATAATGACAGCCAGCAGGGAATTCAGCAGAAGCCTCTCAGCCCAGCAGCGCCAACCCAAATACCAGCCTCCCTTGGAAGAGGTTCCTTTGCCCAGAAAGAAGGGGGTGGGAGCAGGCAGTAAACCCAGCAAGGGGCCTAGGAAGCCTGGACTTTGCTGACCTCAGACCCAGGCTGGGAAGGAAGCTGGTTTAAGAGTATTTGGGACCCCTCCTCCATTCTAGAAGTCTCCTGGTGACAGTCTTTCTGACTGGGCAGCCTCACAGACAGAATGGGGATTCTAGTTAGTTATACCTGCATTCAAATCCTGATTTTTGTCACTTACTGTGTGACCTTGGGCAAGGATCTGTCTCTCTGGATCTTAGTTCCCTATCCTGTAAAATTGGAAGAACAATAATTATTTCCAACTCTCAGGAATGCCCTAAGACCCTACTGTTCAAAGTACAGTCCCTGGGCTGACTGTTAGGGTCACTCAGAGCTTATAAGTACAGATTCTCAGGCCCCGCCCAGACCCACTGCATCAGAACCTACATTTTAGCAGGATCCTCAGGTGATTTGTGTGCACAGTTATAATATCTGGACTGTGCTGGACACATCTTGTTAAGTGCCGTTGAGTCGGTTCCGACTCATAGTGACCCTGTGTAGGTTTTTCAAGGAGCGCCTGATGAGTTTTCGCTGCCAACTTTGTGGTTCAAACTGACCTTGTGGATCAGTGCTTATCCTATGGCTTATCCTACAGCACCACACCAGGAGTCCTTGCCAGACACTTTTGTTGTTGTTAAGTGCCATCTAGTCAGTTCTGACCCATAGCGACCCTATATAGTTTTTCCTAGGAGCAGCTGGTGAGCTTGAACCACCAACCTTGCAGTTCAAAGTGACTTTGCAGTCCAGTGCATTAACCCACAGCACCATATCAGGACTCCTTGCCAGACACTAGGAAATGTTAAATCAAAGGGAGCAATTATTATTATTTTTGATGTCCCTGCCCTTCAGTATAACTTTGCCAGGAGTTTTCCTGACCTCCCACTCAGTCTGGTGCTGTCTGTGCTAAACTCCATCATGAAGAGCAGGGAATACCCGATTGAGTGAACATGTAGTCGTTGAACAAACGTTTACTGATACCTTGTTATTGTTGTCAGTTATTGTCAAGTCGGTCCTCGACTCATGGAGACCCCATACACAACAGAACAAAGTACTGCCCAGTCCCACACCATCCACATGACTAATTTGGGATGGAACCCTTGGGATCCACTGGGTTTCACTGGCTGATTTTTGGAAAGAGATGGTCAGGTCTTTTTTCCTAGTGTGTCTTAGTCTGGAAGCATCAGGTTGTTGTGATTAGGTGCCATCGAGTAGGTTCCCACCGTCAGCGACCCTATGCACAACAGAAAGAAACATTGCCTGGTCCTGCGTCAACCTCACAATCGTTGTGACTCTTGAGCCCATTACTGCTGCCACTGTGCCAGTCATGGGGTCTTCCTCGTTTTCGCTGACCCTCTACTTGTTGTTGTTGTTGTTAAGTGCCGTGGAGTCAGTTCCGACTCATAGCGACCTTGTACAGGGTTTCTGAGGCTATAAATCTTTATGGGAGCAGAAAGCCTCATCTGTTTCCTGCAGAACAGCTGGTAGTTTTGAACTGCTGACCTTGCAGTTCACAGCCTGATTCGTAACCACGCTACCAGACCTCCTCTACTTAGCAACAGGAAAACCTCCACTGACAGACAGGTAGTGGTTGCACATATCAGCATTGGCTGGGTATCGAACCTGAGTATCCTGCATGGAGGGGAGAATTCTACCAATGAGCCACCACTGCCCTGAGATGGAATTATGCCATAGTTCTGAGCATGCGTGTCAGACCCGTCTCAGCTTCATTGTTTAGCAGGAAATCAACTGTGGCCCATATGTGGGTGTGGTTGGGTTCTAAGAAAACTTTACAAAAATAGATCATGGGCTGCAGCTAGCCTCTGGGTGAGGATACAACCTCTTCAGAGTTGGGAGATGCCTGGCTTCTGACTAGCTGTGAGAGGAATGAGCAAACAGACTGAATTCTAGCTACTGGGACACGTTCCCCACTGGAAATGGGAGGTAGAAAACAAATGAACAAACCAACCAAGCCATGTGCTATCAAATGGACTCCGACTCCTGGAGACCCCAGCTATGCCAGAAAAGAACTGTGCTCTGTGCAGTTTGCAATGGCTGCTCTTTTGGATGTACACCACCAAGCCTTTCTTCTGAGGTCCCTCTGGGTGAATTTGAACTGCCTAACTTGATGGCACACTGGGTTAATGCGCTGGACTGTAAGGGTACTTTGAACCTCAAGGTCTGCGGTTCAAGCTCAACAGCTGCTCCTCAGAAACCCTATACAGGGTCGCTATGAGTCAGTACCGAGTTGATGGCACTTAACAACAACGACAACTTTTGGCACATTAGCCATTTAAACTACTCAGGGACTCTATGGAGCAATAAGGGGCGCAGATCCAGGCCTGGTCCATGTCTTTACAGAGTTTAAGTTCTCATGAGGGATATATGTATATAATCAGATCATTACACACAAAAAATGTGTAATTACCAACCAGGATCAAGTGGTAGGTAGAAGCAATACCCATATGGCAGCCTGTGTGCAGGTGCTGGGTTCACATTACCCATAGACGGCTAATGTCTGTGTTGGGCACTATTCTAAATATTAATTCATTTACAACCCTATGAAGTATAAGTACTTCAATTATCCCCATTATCCAGAGGCCAAAACTGAGGTTCAGAGCTAGGAAATGGAGGTTGGGAGTTTGTGAACTCAGCTGTCTAGGGCTTGTGTGCCTCATCATGGCACTCCCCTGCAGGCCCCATACTTTACTACCTCCCAACCTTGTGTGGGGCCAGGGGAGGTGGCCCTGAGGAAGTGAGTTGGATCTTACATCTGATGGCTAAGGTGGTGGTGGTGGTTATGTACTATGGAGTCGGATCCGACTCATAGCGACCCTGTACAGGGTTTCTGAGGCTTTAAATCTTTACAGGAGCAGAACGCCTTGTCTTTCTCCTGCGGAACAGCTGGTAGTTTCGAACTGCTGACCTTCAGGTTCGCAGCCCTATTTGTAACCACTATGCTACCAGAGCTAAGGAGAAGACATTAATTAGGCAGAATAGAGGCAGGGTATAAAGATGAACAAAGGTTGGAGTAAGCATGGAGTGGCCAAGGGATGAAAAGAGACAAAGAGCTGGTGGCAGGCCTAAGAAGGCACTAAGGAAGATGTGGCAAGCAAGGGCCAGACCACACAAAGCTTCATGGCCCCTGTGGATTGTACTTAAAGAGCTGACCTTCATCCTAAGATCAGTGGGAAACACTTAAATGGCTTAGAGCTGGAAGGCAAGCCATGACCTGATTTGCATCTTAAGAAGCAAATGGATTGGAGGTCAACTATGGTCACAGTGAACAAGTGAGAAGGCTACTGCAGCTGATCAGACAAGAGAGGATGGTGGCTTGGACCAGAATGGGTCCAAGGGGCATGGACTGAGGTGGATGGGCTTGAGCGATGTGGAGGAGTTGAAAGGGGACTTAGTGATAGATGGATATGGGAGAAGAAGAAGACAGCATCAGGGATAACTTCTTGGTTTAAAACTTGCTGGCTGACTGGCTGGCGCCTTTTATGGAGACTGGGAGAAGACTACGAGGACAGAGATCAGGGAGGAGGATCAGGTTTTGGTTTGGGATATGCTGAGTATCAGATGCTTTGGAGACAGGCATGTGGAATGCACAAGGGCCGTTGGATCTGCAGGTTTAAAGCATGGTCTGGCTGAAGCTATGAATGTGGGAGTTGTAGACTCAGAGGTGGGCATGGGAGAGCTTGTCTGTGGGAGGTTTGAGGAGTCCCAATATTCAGTCACTGGCTCGAGGAGACCTTGGGCAAGTCACTTAGTTTCCTTGTACCTCCACTTACTTATCTGTATGATGGGGATGAAAACCTAACTTTATAGAGTTGCAGTGATTCCGTAAGAATAAGAATGTGAAAGTTTTTAATACTGCAGTCTTTGGTACACCATGAGGAATTCATTATTTCCCATCCTAGTAACAGGAAGGAAGAATGTGATAGGTGTGTAGGAGGGAGGTGGTTTTTTGCTGAGGTGACCAGGAAAAATCTCCTAGAGGGAACAGAAGGAGGGCACAGTCCACCATGGGAAAGTCTCACAAGTCCTTTTCTTGACCTAGCTCTATAGATGAGAGTTTTGATGCTCTGCTCCTTCAGGGGGCTTGCTGTGAGATCACATTTCACTGTGGGCACAGTGGGTGGATGGACAGGAGGACGGGCAGAGTGATGGTCAGTCACCAGTGGGGGCTGAGGACAGAATGTAGAGACAGTGGGAGGTCGGCAGCCCTAGACCTGGTCCTCACTCTGCCTTCTCTCTCCAGGGGACCAGAGCGTGTCCTTCCCCTCCTTAGGGCCTCAGGTCTGCTCTATGATAGAGTTGGGCTAGATAATCTTTGAGGTTCAGTCTTTTTTCCTTGGAGCCTACTTAGCAATACCAGGCCACCTTCTTATTCCTTTCCTGGTCTTGTAGTGACTTTTCATCAAAATAGTCACGATAATCAGGAACATTGAGGGCAGGTGCCCTATTTTCCAGGCACAGTGCTAAGCTCTTTATGCATGTCACTCCATTTGGGATTTGATTCATTCTAATGGGATAGAGTCACAGACATGCTGAGTTGGGAGGAGCTCACGGTGTAGCCAATAACCATGCAAAAGGGTTGGGATGCAAAAAAATGCATGCGTGAATATGTGTGTGTAGTGGTAGGGTGGGGGGAGTTGCTGGTGGAGAGGGAGGGAGAGAAAGAGAGGAGAGAACAGGGCTGGGGGAGAACAGAGGAGAGCGAATGAGCACATGTCTGCGTGTGTGTGTGTGTGGGGGGGGGGGGACGGAGAGAGAAGACACAAGAATAGAGAAGAGTGTATGAGAGAGAATGAAAGAAGAAAGAGAGAGTGTGTGTGTGAAAGAGTGACAGAGAGAGAGGAAAGAGAGAGAGAAGTTACTTGAGAAGACAGAGAGCCAGCCCCCTCCTGGCTCCCAGGGACTGGCCACGTGGCCTCTGACTCTCCTTTCGTCTGTATAGACAGCGGGCTGAGATCACCTTTATATCACTGGGCTGATGTAAAGATGGATGTGTGAATTGTCAGGCTTGACACAACATGCACACAATGTACTGGGCTGGGCTAAGTCAGGCTCCCTCTCTGGACCTCAGTTTCCTCCTCTGTAAAATGGGAGGGTGAGGCTGCATGGCCTCAAAGGTGTATCTAACCCCAGTATTTCAGGAACTGATGACATTATCACTGTACCCTAAAACTCTAGCTGTCAACTGCTCATGGAATGTGTGCTCTTTGTGTTCAAATTAAATGCCATTGAGTCAGTTCTGACTCATAGTGACCCTCTATAGAGTTTCCAAGGAGCAGCTGGTGGGTTTGAACTGCTGACCTTGTTATTACTAGTCTAGTACTTATCCTACAGCACCACACCAGGTCTGTAAAGATATGAAAAAAGAACCTTGCAGCCCAGTGAGCAAATTTTCAGAAGATTCTTTGTGCAGGACGCCAGCTGTGTCCCCATGTCTTGTTATCTATAAAATCGGTGAACATGGAACTGCCCAAGTGGAGTCTATCCTTAGAGCTGTGTTCCCCGATCTGTCTGTGCCTCAGTTTCCTCCTCTGCCATTAGGCAGTAATGAGTACACCTAGCTCATAAGGCTGCTATGAGGAACAAGCATGACCACATGGTAAGCAATGAGAACCATATCTTTGCCCAACGAGCTCCCGGAAAAGTTCGTTTCCAGCACCTAGCTGGTGTTTATTAAAGTGCCGGCTTTGACTCATTCCTGGACTGTGGCATCAGTGTAGTAGCTGCTACCGTCTCTTAAAAAAGAAAAAGGAACAAAGAACAGAGCAGAACTTGTGAATGAGTGTAGGGGGCACCAAGTTGTACAGACATTTGCTTTGGTGACATGGGCGTGAGCACCAAGTTGTCGTTTCCTAACGGTAGGATGTGGCCACACAGTTTTAGC
Source organism: Chrysochloris asiatica (assembly GCF_000296735.1). Classification (NCBI taxonomy): domain Eukaryota; kingdom Metazoa; phylum Chordata; class Mammalia; order Afrosoricida; family Chrysochloridae; genus Chrysochloris; species Chrysochloris asiatica. The sequence continues at coordinate 5,726,555 of NW_006408594.1, read as the reverse complement.
CACACTGACTGAGATGACTGCTGTGGAAACCTGTCTCTCAGATCTGCCCCTCAGGACACTTTCAATGGAAGAGGCTGAAAGGCCGGGGCACCAGATAGTGTTCTCCAGATGTAGCATCCCAGATAGCACATGGGGTGGGACTAAATCATGCTTTCTCAGTTTCCTCATCTGTAAAATGGGAAGATGGGGCTGTATCTAACCCCAGCATTTCAGGAGCTGCGGTGACAGATCATTGCATTTTTACATTCCAGCTGTGGTGGAGGGGGCGGGGCTTTGTGTACTTCCCACAGGTAATCAGGGGGTCCTAACAAAGCCCCACTTCGACTCTTGTTTCATGTACTTTCAGAGTTCCTGTGGGACCAACTGTCACCTAAGGCTCAGAGAAGTTGCTCAAGGTCACTAGTACTATTGCCTGCTGCACGGGTCGATTCTGACTCACAGTGACCCTTAGGACAGATAGAACTGCTCCTTAGGGTTTCTGAGACTATGCATCTTAATGGGAGCAGACAGTCTTATCTTTCTCCTGTAGAATGGCTGCTGGGTTTGAACTGCTGATCTTGTGGTTAGCAGCTCAATGCTTAACCTACTGCATCACCAGGGATCCTTGCCACAAACCTCACAGCCTATATATAACATGTACATATCCTGAAGTCTTAGTCTCAAACTCAGGCCTCTCCCTTATTTTCCTGAGGAACCTAGGAAACCTCTTGGTGCCCAGGTAGCTGGTAGGGGTGGGGATTGGGATCAGGCAGGGCGACTTTGACTTTGCTTGAGATTTGGGTGGGGCAGTGCTGGGCAGTCCTAGGGGGGGGTTGTACCTTGTTGATTCATTCAGCTAACATCTCCCCAGTCTGACTCTGAGACAGGCCCTGTGCCAGATGTGGGATGGGGGTTAGGGGGTGGGGGGTGGGGAAGGATGCTCTGTCTGCAGTTACTAGTTGTTGATGTCATCAAGCTGTTTATGGTCCCGTGGGGAGAAAAATCCGTACCCGAAATCATGACGAAGCAGGTTAGTACAGAGAGTGTCGCTGCCTGTACATCCAGCCTCCTCGTCCCTCTCCCTCAGATAAGTGCCCATCTTCCCAGCCAGGGCCCTGAGACACTGCCACTCCTCTCTTCCTCTGTCCACATCCACATCTGGTGGGCAGTACGTCTTGCCATCTCTGCTTTCAGATGCATCTAGAATTGGACACCTCTCAGCTGCCCCCTTTACCCTGGTCTGAGCACCTTCATTCTAGCCTGGATTACACTGAGTCTCCTATCTGGTCTACTTACTTCTGTCTACCAAGCCCTCCTCAGTTCACACCTGGTCTCAGCTCCACACACTCCTGTAGATCCACTTTAGAGTAAAGTGGAAACCCCAGGGCTGTCTTCTCACCAACCTGCTTGCTCACTGAGCTGAGTCATGTGGCCTCTGGTTGCTCCTAAGCATTACAGCTCAGAGTCTTTGCACTGGCTGGTCCCTCTGCCTGAAATGCTCTTCCCAGGATCCTCTGTACTCTACCACCTACTTCTGGTCTTTGCTCAAAAGCTCCCTTCTCAGTAAGCATGTTTCTGATGACCCTGCTGAATATTTCATAGAACCGGGTAAGTGCTCCACGACTAGCCAAAATGTTGATTTGAACCGTCCTCCACTGAGGCACGTAGGAAGACAAGACTGGCAATCTGTTTCCAAACGTTACCATCTTGAGAACCCTATGGAGCAGTTCTACTCTGCGCATTCAGGGTCTCCCTGAGTCAGACTCGACTCCATGGTGAGTAACAGCAAACCACATAGAAAACTACAGCCTGGTTCTCAGTGTGGCCTCTCGGCCTTCATGCTTCACTGTAGCTTGTAACGTCCCAGTTATCAATAAACAACAATAGTAGTTAATGGCCACTGTGTGCTGATGCTAAGCACTTCAGCCTCATCACAACTCTAGAAAAAAAAAAAAAAAGAGTGACCATCCCTCTTGGATAGAGTAGGAGAAAAACGTGGAACAAAATTCAAAATAATAAAAAAACACCAGACTCGTTGGTCTGACAGAGACTGGTGGTCCTTGGGTACCCTTTAACCCTAAACTGATTTCACCGCTGGGGTTCACCTTGCCAAACAACAGACAGGCCTATATATAATAACCATCATGAGGAACGGGTTCCTCATAGCAATCAGCCACACAAGACCAAAAGGGCAGCATTTGTCCCCCCCAAACAAAGCTCTGATGGCAGGAAGGAGTAGGAGAGAAGTGTGAGTGGACCGAAGAAACTCTAGGGAAGAAGCCTGGTGTGTCGCTGTGGGTTAATGTGCCAGACTGCAAAGCTGTTTGAACTGCAGGGGTCAGTGGTTCAAGCTCACCAGCTGCTCCTCGGAAATCCTATACAGGGTCGCTATGGGTCAGAATCGACTCGATGGCACTTAACAACAACAAGGAAGGAAGCAGGAAGAGTTACATTGAAGGAATTACAACTAATGTCACCAGACAAAATTTGTATAAAGTGTTGAATGGAAAACAAATGGGCTCTGTAAACTTTCATTACATTAAAGTTAAAAAGAAAGAAAGAAAAAGGAAATCAGGATTAAAAGGTTTAAGTTAAAAAACAAAAAACAGTCTTCCCCATTATAAGGAAACTAAAGTGTTGCGAGGTTTGAGATGGACTTGAACCCTGGCAGTGTGTGCCAAAGCCCACCATCGTATCCTCCTGCTTCCCACAAAAAGCCATGTGCAGTTAATTTCCCCCAAGAACCCCCATGCCTGAGAGGTGTCTATTCCCCACCCCTGGAAACTCCCCTGTGGCCTGCCCTTGCTTGAAGGTAGCCAGTGGATCACTGTGACATGTGACAGAAGTGTCAACAACCGGTTCAAGAGTCATCGGGGCAGCCTCTCTTATGGGGGATTGGCTTTGTCCACAGTCTCATCCTCCCCTTCTATCCACAGCTGGAGAACAGGTGTGGCATGCATGGTGAGTGAGTGTACGTGTGTGTGTGACATGTTGGTGCCAACCCTCTCTCCCTCCTCAGAGGACATGCAGCCAACCCTTGGCCCATCCACCTGAACCTCCAGCCCCAGGCTCCTAATATGAAATCGAGAAAGCCTGGCACACCCTCCAGTTTTGTATGCCGAGTGGCTGCAATACAGTGGGCCTAGCGTATATTTGTTGTTATTATGTGC
>NW_006408594.1:5714876-5723306 GCF_000296735.1 Chrysochloris asiatica | reverse complement strand
CGAGGCGGTAAATCTTTACGGGAGCAGAAAGTCTCATCTTTCTTCTGCAGAACAGCTGGTAGTTTCGAACAGCTGACTCTGAGGTTAGCAGCCCAATTTGTAACCACTATGCTACCAGAGTTCCTTAAGGTGCTCAATAAATGTCTATAAATGTGGAAGGGAGGTAAGTGCCTCTGAATTTTCTTCCCCAATGCCAAATCACATTGGAACCTCTAGGGAATACTGACTCCCATGACTGGGACACAACAAACATACACACACAAACATACATTCACAGATACGTGCAACTACGCAGGCACTTAACACCTGCGTACGGACAGACACTCAGACACATGGACACACAGGTATCAGGTATCCAAAGACATAATACAATAGACACTCATGCTGTCGTGCATAAAAATGGACACATAGACACACGGACACACACTAACACTAACATTCGTACGAAGTCACACTCTGGTCACCACATCCTCCTTTCTTCACCACACTCCTCACACTTTGAGGGATGAGGACATGGAGACCATCACAGCAGACACAGCCGATAGGCCCACAGCCTTGGTTGGGAAAAACGGTTGTGGTCACCATTCGTTATGGGATAGAAGGGAAGGTCTCTAGCTGCACCTTCAGGGTACCCAGATGTTGGGAAACCCAGGGTCCTATAGCTCTTCTTGTCACTTGGGAGCCCCTGGACTCTGATTCAGGAGAGGCCGGAGGACTGCTCAGCTACTCATGAGGATTTGGGAGTAAGAACATTCAACCATTCATTCATTCCATTAGATATGAATTGGGTGTCTTCTCTATGCCAGGCCCCCCAGGAAGTTCTAGACAATGCCTGAAGCTTGGCCAGCTGACTTGACAGCAAGTAACTTCTTTACCACCCCAGGTGTTGAGCTCTGGACCCTGGCACAGCCAGGCCTTTCTGGCATTCTCTCTCCTTATCTGCTGTTGCACGGATGGGAGTAATTTGGTCAAGTCACTTGCCACTCCTCCACAGCCTCCAAGCCTGGATTCTGGGTTCAGTCCCTAGGCCCAGAAACTCTTCTCTCTCAGCACTTTGCTCCCTTGATGATTGCAGTTCTCATGCTTTAAATGCCATCCACATATTGACAACTCACCAACTCATTTCTCCAACCAGGGCCTTTCCTGTGAACTCTAGTTCCTGACTGAGTGTTCCTGTCTCTCCCAGCAAGTCCATGGGCAATTCCAGCATCATGGGGTTGATACTGACCTTCAGGTTTTCTTTCAACCCCAACCTGCTCCTCCCAAGGCCACAAACCTTGGAGTCATCCTGGCTCCTTTCCTTTCTCTTCAAATTCACATGCAAATACAAATCTTCAGAAAATACTTTCCTTTGAAATATATTCAAGACCTGAACCCTTCCCACTCTCTCTACTCTTCCCACCTGGGTCCCAGCTGTTAATCATGTCTTGTCTGAACTACTGCAACAAGTTCCTAATGGTTCTGCCTGCTTCTGCCCTTGTTCTTTTTCAGTCTATTACCAACATAGTAAGGGGCTCTGGTAGCGTAGAGGTTATGAGTCAGGCTGCTAATCTCAAGGTCAGCAGTTTAAAACTATCAGCCTTTCCATTGGAGAAAAATGAGGCTCTCTGCTCCCATAAAGATTTACAGCCTCGGAAACCCTGTACAGGGTCATGGTGAGTTGAAATTGACTCCACGGCACACCCCCACCACCATCACCATAGTAACCAGAGGGGCTTGTGAAAAGATGGGATGGTATGTGTCTTCTGCTCAGACCTTTTGATAACTTTGATCATAATCAGAGCAAACACCCAAGTCCTCACTTTCTTGATCCCAGGGCATCCCCAGGGCCTCTTTGCATTCACTTTTCCTCTGACAGTCTTTGCTTACTCTACTCTTGCCTTACTGGCTTCTTCTGTCCTGTTCCTTAGTCCACTCCAGCCTCAGGGCCTTTGCATGTGCTATTCCCTTTGCTTGGACCTTTCTTCCTCCAGCCATCCAGTTAGCTCAGTCTCATACCTCCTCAGGTTTTTGCTCAGACTTCTCAGAGACCCCCTACCCCACCCCCACTCTAGCATTTCCTGTTCCCTTGTCCTGATTTATTTTCTCTACTCCACTTACTGGCGTTCTGGTTTGGTGCTGTAGAATAAGCACTGGACTGCTAACTTCAAGGTTGGCGGTTCAAACCCACTACTCACTCCTCGGAAACCCCATACACATTCGCTGTGAGTTGTAATCAACTCAGCGACATTTAACAATACCACGGATCACAGGTTAATGTACTATGTTGTTAAGTGCCTTGGAGTTGGTTCTGACTCATAGCCATCCTGTATGGGGTTTTTAAGGAACAGCTGGTGGGTTTGAACTGCTGACTTTGTGGTTAGCAGTCCCATGCTTATTCTACAGTGTCACAACTTATTAATTTCATTCATTGTAGATTGCAAGTGCCATGAGGGAAATATCTTTGCTTTGTCTGCTCTGTGTCCTCAGTTCCTTGAAGAGGTCTGGCATACAGTGGTGGTGAAGTACCATTGACCCTGTATAGGGTTTCTGAGGAGTGGCTGGTGAGTTTGAACAGCTAATCTTGTGGTTCAAACTGATCTTGCCGTCCATCACTTACTCTACAGTGCCTGGCATATAGTAGGCACTCTATTAAGATTTGTGCAATGTATGAATGACTCACATTTACAAAGGAAGAAAGAAGCCACATTTGCTTTTTGTGACTTCTTTGGTGGTTCAATGCACATTCCTGGTATAGCTTGCCTTGGCCCAGTGGTACCACGGAGTCGACGCTGGCTCGTGGTACCCGCATGTGAGTCAGAGTAGAACTGTGCTCCCGTGGGTTTTCAGTGGCTGGTTTTTCTTAAGTACATTACCAGGCCTTTCTTCCAAGGTGTCCTTGGATGGACTCAAGCCTCCAACCTTTTGGTTAGCAGTTGAGTGTGTCAACTGTTAGCACCACCCAGGGACTCCGTGGTTCTGTCTGGTCCTTCATGATACGAGTATAATGACCACCCTGGAGGTCAGCAATGGTGGGGACAGGGGACAGGCTGGGCCTCACCCAGCTCACGCCTCTGCTTTCCTGGGAAGGAACAATCAGGGACCATTTGGGAATAGGCCACGGGACCAACTTCCCTAGCAGATGCTTCGTCTTAGGCTCTGACTCTCCAGCCTGCCTCTTCCATTTCTTTTTGCTCCCATTCCAAACCCTCAAGCCAGATTCTCTGTCCAGAATCACAAAGTCTGACATCTTTGGGGGCTGGGAAATATCCCATTGTGAATATCACTTCCTCTGAGGACACCTCCCAAGAGTACCTTCTCTAACAACAGTGGCCCACGTTACTCCCACCCTCTCTTACCCTGAAACTCTTCCACTGAGCCACCCAGCTCTCATCCTGGGCCCATAGCATCTCCTTTATTCTCACAAGCATAATACCTGGTAAATTTTGATTTCTTAATTTTTAGACTGAGGGGTTAGGGTTAGAGAGGAGAACAGACAAGCACAAGTCATACCAGAGGCTGAGCTAGTATAAGGTCAGCACTTCAAATCTACCAGTGGCTTTGTGGGAGGAAGATGTGGTTTCTGGTCCTGTAAAGATTCACAGCCTCGGAAACTAGAATCAGGCTAGCTATGAGTCGGAACCGACTGGATGGCACAGAACCACCACCATATTCTAGGAGCTGTGCTAAACATAATAGTTTAATGGGAAGACATTCTTGCTCCAAGGAGCTTCCTGTACTTCATCATTGCTTTGCTCTACTGACAGAATTATGTCCATAAGCATGGCTCCATTCTTCCTCTCTCAATATCCAATCTCCCTTCTGCTGTGCTGCATCTCCCAGGATGAGCTGGGGCTCCACAACTGAGCTCCCCTTAGCCTATAGTTCCCTTATCTATCTTAGTCTCCCCAGCATTAAGCATAGGCTCTGACACATAGAAGACGTTCAATTCACACTCACGACACTGCCAGCTCTTGAAGCCTTTAAGAACAGCCTTATCAAGTGCCCAGACACGGTAGCAGGTAGTGACAACCAAATCGCCCTTCAGGAATTCCATTTAAGAGCAGCGTCTTGAGGGAATTCATACAAGGGAAGGATGAACACTGTAAGATATTTTCCCCCTTTCAAAGGATCTAGAAATTGCTGTGTGTTCTCTTTCTCTCTGGGCTGTCTGGCTGACTTCACAGCAAGAGTTTCCAACCACATTCAGATTCCAGACCAACCTAAGAACTGAAATTGACATGGGGAGTAATTATTCAAAGAGGCAGGGGAGAGCCATAAAACCAAATGCCTCCTACATTTTTCATAAACGTGATCTGAAGGTGAACTAACCACACTCTGCAGAGGGAATGAGGGTGGGGAGAGGAAAGCTTGGGTTGCCCTCCCATGGCCCAGAAGGGTACCTGAGGGCAGAATGGGGGTGTTGCTGGGAGGAGAACAAACCTCCCTGGAAAGAGCACCTGAGAACCTTGAAGGGGAGCCTTCAACAACTCCTGTTCCGAAGCGCTGCTAGTCCAGGCTTCAAGGACCCTCAGCCTCTCTCCTGAAAATCCCTTTCTCAGGGAACAGGTTGCCTTGTTAGTTTTTGTTGGTCCTCCAGACTTTTCCTTTGGGTCTCTGAACGCTTTCTCTTGATAATAATATGTCTCAGGTGGGTTTAAGGTGGCAGCTGTTACACCAGGATTTAACTTCGACTTGACTTGTGAGGGAAGGAAAAAAACCAAAACCAAACCCAAAATTCCTTTTTCTTTTTCCTATTAGAAGAAGTGGCAATCTGGGTTTCTTCATCCAATTTATTTAAGAAATAGTTATTAAGTGTTCATTATGTGCCAAGCACTGGGCTGGGGATACAATGATGAGCAAGGCAGGGGCAGAGAGTCCATGCCGTAGGAGAGATGACAGAATGACCAGGGAACGGCTGGGCAAACAGACAAGGACCCCCACAGTCAGATGCAGGTGTTGTGCCCTGGGAGCCCAGGCAAGGGACAAGGAGGACTTCCTAGACGAGGTGATGTTTTACTTGAGACTGGAGGACTCAAGTGAGTTTGCCGGATAAAGACGGGAGGGAAGAGTGTTGTAGGCAGAAGGAACAGCATGAAGAAAGTTTGGCCCCCAGAAAGGAGGGAAGCAGGGAGGCTTCACTTTTGCCTGCTCCCTGTGTTCTAGGGACTGGTCTGGGGCTCTCTGAAGGAGAGAAGGGCAGGACCTCCCACTGTGCAGGCGACCCCACATTGTGTGTACTCACGGAGGAAGTATTCAGCCGTGTCAGCTTCGTAATCTGCGTCCTCTGGGAAATGATCGATTTGCTTGCACAGACCTTTGAAGTTCCCTGCAAAACAAGGGGAGAAGAGCATGTGAGATACAGCGCTGCCGGGGGCTCGGCGCCCACCTGCCCGGCCTGACTTCTCGCTCCTCTGAAGCTCTCGGCAATCCTCTTCCCCCGCTCTCGAAGGAAGGCAGCGCTTTGTCGGTTTGGACATCTGCCTGGTAAATCAAAACACACACACCCGCGGCGCAGACGAGAAGATCTAAGGTCTCAGACTTCAAAACCCTGCCTTCTGTCCCCGAACGGAGGCTTTTGAGGATCAGCGAAAAGCTCGGCGAACCGCGGAGGTTGGATTCTGGCTGGGGACCGCCACTGAGGAGGCTGATGAACATGGCCGTGGCAGCGCAACCCGTATGCATCGTCTCGGTGCCCCAGGACCCGTTGGGAGTCACCCCGAATTTTGTATGTGAGAAAGCAGATGATCATTTTCTAGAGGAGGCAGATCTCAGACGGATGCTGACAAAAACATTCCCAAGAGCTTTGAAAGCACTTTTTCTCCATCTCCAATTGCATGGAATTCACCATCCCCCAACAGCTCTGAAATAGCCCCAGGATTGAGCCCCCGCTGGGTGCTGGGCACGCTGCCAGGCTCTTGAAGAACTTTAGTTCACTTAGCTTCCTCACAGGCCTTGTGTGTTTGTGTGGGTCCTGTAATCTTACAGAAGCTGGGGCTCGCTGATCTGAATAAGGGCTGGAGGCTAGGGAAGTGATGGAACTGGGACTCAGTGGCAGATCTTTTGACTTTAAAGATTTGTGCTATGATTGCAGCAAGGAGGAGAAGCAACACAGATAAAACTCCCATCACAATGCCACAGCGGGTACCCACCAACATGCACTGAGCCAATGAATGAACTATTGCAGACAGCGTTCATAAAAGCTGATGACTGGAATCGAATTGACAATCACCAGAGTATCAGCTTCATGACAGCAGAAACTTGTCTATTTTATATTCATCATTGTATCCTCAGCACCAGTGTAAACACAAGCAATGTTTACGTTCTCGGAATGAATTAATAATGTGCTGGGAAGTATGACAGAGGGGATAAGAGGCAGGCTCTGTCACCAGACCGGCAGGGTCCATTGAGTTCCTTCAGTTTCCCATCTGAAAGTGGCGATCATCAGAATTCTTACCTCTGAGCTTGCTGTGGGGTTCAAATCAGTGCCCCGGACATTAATTAATCCTTGGGGACATTCATGTGAGAGAGAGAAATGAACTTCAACTGTTCAGCCACTGGGCGTTTGGGTGTCTCCATGGCTGTACTGTTAGGAGTTGCTGTGGTACTGCAGGATAATGCACTGGACAGGACAGCAAGGTCAGGCTGAATGGCAAGGTCAGTAGTTCAAACCCACTGGCCGCTCTTAGGGAACCCTATACAAGGTTGCTATAGGCCAGAACCGACTCGATGGCACTTAGAAGCAACAAGAGGGTTGAAAAGGAGTTCTAGTTTCATGCTAACTGAGTTCTGTGCTGCTAACCTTTGGAGTCTTGGTGTGGTGCTGTGGGTTAATGCGCTCAACTGCAAAGTTGGTTTAACCCAAAAGGTCAGCGGTTCAAGCTCACCAGCTGCTCCTTGGGAACCCTATACAGGGTCACTATGGTTTGTAATTGACTCGATGGTACTTAGAAACAACAACAACACAGTTGATATACATGGTTACCACCTCAAAGGTTGTAGGCTCAACTTCACCCAGAGGAGACTTGGAAGAAAGACCTGGAGACCTAATTCCAAAACACCAGCCACTGAGAACCCTATGGCGCAGCACAGCTCTGTTCTGATACCCACGAAGTTGCTATGAGTCAGCATAAACTTGACAACACCTAGGCGAACTCCTTGTTGTTGTTAAGTGTCGAAGAGTGAGTTCCGACTCATAGTGACCCTGTACACGGTTTCCGAGGAGCACCTTACGGATTTGAACCTCTGACCAAGTGGTTAGCAGTCTAGTGCTAAGCTAACATTACCTAATAAACACAGGCCTCAATAAAGAGCTCTGGCTGTGTAGTGGGTTACAGAAAAGTTGGCAGTTCAAATCTACCAATTGCTTCATAGGAGAAAGATGAGGCTTTTTGTTCCCGTAAAGATTTACAGCTTAGAAAATTCTATAAAGGATCACTATGAGTCAGAACTCACTTTGCAACATATAACTATCACCACCAATAGAAAGAAAGCCATTTACCCTCTTACAGAGTCCTGAGACTCCTATCCCATAATGTACGGGTGAGTGTAACACTGTGGATGAATGCGCTGGACTGCAAAGTCAGTTTGAATCATAAGGTTGGCAGTTCAAGCTCACCAGTCGCTCTTGGGAAACTCTATACAGGGTCAGTATGGGTCAGAATTGATGTGACAGCACTTAACAACAACAAACAATGATAGATTTTATTTGAACTATTCTTCATTTGAATTACGGTGTTGGTGAAGACTATTCCGTAAGACTATGGACTGCTAAAACAATGAACAAATCTGTCTTAGAAGAAGTGTAACCAGAATACTCCTTAGAAGTGAGGATAGGGAGACTGTCTCTCATATTCTGGACATATTGTCAGGAGGGACTAGTCCCTGGAGAAGGCTATCATGCTTGGTAAAGTGGAGGGTCAGTGAAAAAAGAGGAAGACCCCCAGTGAGATGGATTGACACAGAGGCAGGAGCAGTGGGTACAAACATGACAACAGTTGTGAGGAGGGCACATGAATGGACAGTGTTTCGGTCTGTTGTACACTGGACTTCTATGAGTCAGTACTGAATTGACAGTATCTAACAACAACAACAACAACAACAACAATTTATTTAGGAATCTTGAGGCATTATTAAGTAGACCTGATGCTAATGCATCAGACTGCAAAATCATTTGAACTGCAAGGTTGGTGGTTCAAGCTCACCAGTTGCTCCTTGGAAACCCTACACAGGTTGCTATGGGTTGGAATGGACTCAATGGCACTTAACAACAACAACAACATATATGATATATATACCTAAATATGTAGTATGTTGTTGTTAGGTGTCATCGAGTCGGTACCGACTCATAGCGACCCTATGTACAGCAGAACAAAACACTGCCCGATCCTGGGCCAACCTCACTACTGTTGCCACACTTGAGTTCATCAATGCTGCCAGTTGGCCAATCCA
>NW_006408594.1:5678822-5714431 GCF_000296735.1 Chrysochloris asiatica | reverse complement strand
AAGTCCTTGACAACTTCAATCTTTTCTCGGTTGATACGAATGTTGTTTATTGGTCCAGTGGTAAGGATTTTTTTTTTCTCTTTACATTGAGATGCAATCCATACCAAAGGCTGTGCTCTTTGATCTTCATCAGTAAATGCTTTAAGTCCTCTTCATTTTCAGCAAGCAAGGTTGTATCATCTGCATATCGCAGGTTGTTAATGAGTCTTCCTTCAATCCTGATGCCATGTTTTTCTTCATAGAACCCAGCTTCTCAAATTATTTGCTCAGCATACAGGTTCAATAAGTATGGTGAAAGAATACAACCTTGTAGTATATAGGTATACTTATGCACTAAGAGAAATATAAGTATTTTAGCTATTTTTATAAGGTCTCTGGAGTCCTGGTGTGATGCTATAGAATAAGCACTGGTTCAACCCCACCAGCTACTCCTCAGAAACCCTATACAATGTTCTTATGAGTCAGAACTGACTCTAGGACACTTAAGAGCATCAAGTCTCTGGAGGTGGTGGTGCAATAGATTTATATTCAGTTATTAAGAAACCGTTTGGTGGTTCATTTGAATTATGCTTCATTTGCCTTGGAAGAAAGTACTGGTGATTTGTTCTGATGACAGGAATTGAAACTCTTGTTGATTGTAGTTCTACTCAGAAACACATGGGGTCGCCACGTGTCATCCTGGTTTTGTTTGAGCTATTATAATATGTATGGCATATCGCAGAAGGAGCCCTGGTAGAGTGCTCAGTTATGAGCTGGGCAGCTAAATGCAAGGTCAACTGTTAGAATCTACCAGCCACTCCTTGGAGAAAGATGAAGTTTCTGCTCCTGTCAAGAGCAGAAAGAAAGCCATTTACCCTCTTACAGAGTCCTGAGACTCCTATCCCATAATTAATTATAGCCTCAGAACCCGTATGTAGGATTGCAGTCAGCAGGGATATGTTCGACAGCACACCACCACCACATACTACAGAGAAGATGACTGACCATTCCCATCCACAAACGGACTGTCTCTAATAATTCAGCACCTCTCTTGACTTCTGCAAGAATTCCAGGTTCCCAGGTTCGCAGAGTGTAATGTCACTTTTGGTGATTTCACTGAAGTTTTGTGGGATCGCACGTCTAACAGTCCCAGTGAGCAGGCTTCTTACTAAGGGTTTTGTGTTTTTCTTCTCATCCCATCTTGCTTCATTGTCTTCCCTCTTGTCTATTATCTGACCCCATCTCCTCTCCTTTCTACTACCTGGAGTACACCTTCTCTCTTCTCTATTACCCAGGATATATCACCCCACTTCGGTGTTACCCAGAGCACGTCTCTTCTATTCTCTATTACCCTGAGTACACCTCTTCTCTGTCCTTGGATGTGTACCTATTGTAAGCCCTTGCACTGGCCCCCTGGCTGCTAAGAGGATAAAAAAAATTCTCTCTATTGTTGAAATGACAAACCAGTGTATCTGAAAAGCTCTTTGCCAAGCATGTTCCTTTTGTTTCAATTTAATCTGACAAATATTTTTTCAGTGCCAACATGGGGCCAGGCATCTCTGTAAGGAATCCAAGCAGGGGGGTGGTGGGGAGAGCAGTACTCACATTCCCTGAGGTCCCTAACAAGTAGGGCAGCACTCAACCGGGAGTCAGGGATCACTGGTGGCACCTCTGTGTCTCTCTTCTAAGGGACCTACATGCACACCTGCTCCTTATGCTGCCAGGCAGCTCCTCAGGTCTGAAGTCTGTCTTCACGCATCCTGTGTCCTTAGCACCCAGACCTTTTCTGATGCCTCCTTGTGGATGTTTTAGGTTTAGAAGGTGCAAATGGTGTGCACTGAACTGTTGTTGTTAAGTGCCATCAGTTCCGACTCATAGGGACGCTGTATAGGGCTTTCAAGGAGCAGCTGGTGGGTTTGAACTGTTGACCTTGTTGTTAGTTGTTGTTGTTGTTGCTAGGTGCCATTGAGTTGGTACGGACCCATAGTGACCTTATGCACAGCAGAATGAAACACTGCCCGATCCTGTGCCAACCTCACTACTGTTGCTATGCTTGAGTCCATTGATGCTGCCACTTGGCCAATCCATCTCGCTGGGGGTCTTCCTCTTTTTCTCTGACCCTCCACCTTACCAAACGTGATATCCTTCTCCAGCGACTGGTCCCTCCTGACAATATGTCCGAAGTATGAGAGATGAAGTTTAGTAATCCAGTGCTTATCCTACAGCACCACACTAGGACTGTAAGGATATGAAAAAAGAACCTTGAAGCCCAGTGAGCAGCTTTTCAAAGGATTCTTTGTGTAGGACACCAGTTGTTTCCCCATGCCTTGTTGCTCTGGGTGCAGGGACTGGGTGGATGGACATGGTAGTGGGTTCATTTCATTGACGAAATGGGAAGCAGGGTCCTTACTTATCTAGCAGAAAAGTGAGGAGGGAGGAAGAGAGTAAGTTCTTCTTCAGGAGAATGGAGCAGGCCCGAGACCTGAAGTTGGCATGTTGATGACTTGACGTTCATGATCTCGATGTAAGACCCCGAAGCCTGGTGCTATGGATTCTCGGATCACATCACCATGGAACAGGTGCAATATAGCTAGTGGGTTGGCTACAGCCAGGATGGGGGCTCATGGGATGAGTGCAAGAGAGGGAGAGGGTGGGAATGATTGTTAAGATGGGTCATGGGCTGTGATCTGGATACAGGCCGATGTGTGGACCGGCCGCGCAGATGAGGAGGAGAAAAGGAAGTGGGGTGAGTGCATCGGAAGACCAAGGAACTGCTAAGAGCTAGGGCTCCTGAGTGTGAGCTGAAGAGTGGGACGTGGTGGCCAGAGAGTGGGGTACATAGACTGAGATTGTGGAGGGGGTGTGGTGAAGGCTAACAACAAGGTCAGGGCTGCCATGAGCATAGGTGGCACTGTTTGGAGACGATAGTCAAAGTATTTAATGACTGAAAAGGCCATGCAAATTAATATGTAAGCAGCTAATGCTCATTCTTATCTTCTTCATAAACCAAGTGTACAATATGAAACTGCTCATCAACTTAAAAACTAAAGTGCAAATGAACCACCAGATTATTCTAGTAAGTCCAGACTCAATTGGTCCATGGATTTGAGAAATATACTAGTGAGATCTTTCAAGAGTAAGGCTGTTAGGGACTAAATGATGTGCATAGGGAACCATGCCTGATGGTTTCAAAACTTCTCTATTGCACCTTGTTTCCACAAGGACAGAGGATCCTCCTAACTCGTTCACTGCTCTATGACGTGGCCCTCCTTCCTCAGCAGCCCAGAAAGAAGCCTGGCTCTCCACTGAGGATCCCAGGGGTAGGGCATGAGAGCAGTAGGTGGTGGGAGTGGTTGAGTGGGGGATTCAAGGAGGAGAGCGGAAGTCTCAGAAACAGTAGTCATTGGCAGTGGTCAGCCTGGTTCTTCTATTTGGTTCCAGTAAGAAGATCCTGTTTCTTCTGTCTATACCTGTGCTCTTGCCCACCACCAGCAGAGCCAGATGTGACTGGGCTGCACCTTGGAGCTGTGCCTCATCCAGCCCCATCCTTGAAGAGTGAGAGGAGGGAGAGGCTCGGTGCCAGACCTAGCTTTCTCTCTGCCTTTCATGACTCAGGAACACTCTTGCCCCTATCCCTCTGCCCTGAAGTTCATGGACTTGGACTGACAAATGTATCTCAATATTTAACAACCAATAAGGCAGGACTGCTACATGTTGGCCAACTTCAAGGTCCTTGGGAAAGAAGGGTCCAAGCCATGCCCTGGGAGGATTGTTGGCAGATTGTGAAACCACGAGGAATAGCCTTGGAGAAAGAGTCAGCGAGCCAGGGCTCAACTCCCTAGAGACTGAGGGAATGATGAAGGTCCGTGAGTGACCGCCAGATGGAGGGAACCGGAGGTAAGGTGGAATGAGTACCAGAGAAGCAGGGAGTGTGGGGCAGAAAAACTCCAAACCCATCTCCACGGAAATACATGCATGATGACCTTTGTGTGTGCAGAGTAGACCTGTACTCCATTGGGTTTCCAAGACTGAACTTTTGGAAGTAGATAGCCAAGCCTTTCTTCCAAGGCATCTAAGGGATGGGTTTGAACCTCCAACTTTTTGGTTAGCAGTTGAGTGCTTAACCTTTTGAACCACCCAGGGACCTTGTCTGGAGTCCTAATGTGGCGCTGTAGGATGAGCACTGAACTGTAAGGTGGGTTTGAACCACAAGGTTATGGTTCAAACTCACCAGCTGCTTCTCAGACAACCTATATAGGGTGGTTATGAGTTGGAACTGACTCGAGAGCACTTAACAACAACAGGGATCTTGTTTAGGGTGGAGGAAGATGAATTGGTTTGCAAACAGGAACGTGGCAATAACCACCCCTCCCTACCATGAGAGGGATTGCAGGGGTGATGGGCCCTTAGGGAGGAGCTAGGTGTCTGTAAGAGCAAGGAGAGATGAGGTGAGAATATTTGGGGCTTGCTGATGGAGACCTAGGCAGAGGATATGGGGGCTGGTGCTGGAGGAGTTGGAGCTTGGGCGAGATTAAGAAATGAAGGGAGTCTGAGGAACAAGTGACTAGCAGTGAGGAATGTTGTTGTTAAGTGCCACAGAGTTGGTTCTGACTCATAGTGACCCTACATAAGGTTTCTGAGGAGCCGCTGGTGAGCTTGAACCACTGACTTTGTGGTTCAAACCAACTTTGCAGTCCAGTGTGCATTAACCCATAGCACCACGTCAGGGCTCTAAGGTTAATTGGGATGCAAAGCATCATGGGATTGATAAAGGTAGTGATGAAGTTAGTGGTTGTACTGAATAGTTAATTGCTATTTAAGAATTTAAATTTTGTAGAACATCCGTGTCTATAAACATCATTCTAGTCAGCGAAGAGTGGATTTGATCTTGCTTTTCCAGTGCCAGCCCCGAGTTCCACTGTTTTTCTTTCTGGTTGGTGATAATCAAGCCCAGGCATTGAGATAGCTTCAGGCATAGCTGGATCAAGGTGCGGAGGAATGTGGGAATCTCCCGCCATCTCTCAGTTTGGCTTTCTTCTCAACTAGCTTTCTTCTCAGGTAGACTTCATTCTCAAGTAGACAAAGGACTAAGTGCCTGGCACTGGAGTGGTGGAGATGAATGTAAACTAATCTCTGTTCTCCAAGGGTTCACAGGAGAAAAACAGAAAATGCAGAATTTACTAGGGTATGATGTGGCCACTGTAGGATCAGAACTGGTCTGTGAACTACAAAGTCAGTGGTTCAAACCCACCAGCTGCTCCTTGGAGCAGCACTTAACAACAATGTCTCAACATTATTGGTGTGGCACTGTAGGATAAGCACTGGACTCGTCGGCAGTTCAAACCTAACAGCCACTCTTGCAAACTCTATAAAGGGTTGCTATAAGTTGGAACTAATTTGATGGCACACATTAACAACAACAACATGGTCCCATTTTGAGGGCTGTGTAAGTGACAGTGAGGGTGGAAGGTAGCTGGGAGGTGGGCAAGAAGGGGTCAGTTCCCAGAGGGGCCCATGGTCCAGGGGAAGCTAAGGACAGGGCATCTATCTGATTTGCCCCACTTCCAGGCACTGGCTTTGGGCCCTACAAAGATTGAACCGTGTCTCTCCAAAATATGTGTTATAATCCTTACCCCTATAGTTGTGGATGGAATCCTATTTAGGAATAGGTTTTGTTATGTTAATGAGACCCTATTAGTGTAGCAGAAGAGCTCTGGTAGCATAGTGGCTGCTAACCTCAAGGTCAGCAGTTCGAAACTCCCAGCAATTCCATGGGAGAAAGATGAGGCTTTAGATACACAGCTTCAGGAACCCCGTACAGGGTCGCTATGAGTCGGAACCGACTCCACGATCCATCACCACCATTAGTGTAGCAAACCCAAACCACGGCCTTTGCTGTTAAGTCAGAGACACTTATAGCGACTCTTCTGGGACAGGGTACAATGGCTCTATAAGGTTTCCAAGGTTGGAATCTTTAAGGAAGCAGACCGCTACATCTTTCTCCTACAGAGTGGCTGGTGGGCTAAACGACCAACCTTTCTGTTAGCAGCTGACTAACTACAGTGTCACTAGAGCACCTTGATCAGTGTAGGGCATGTTCTAAACCTCAAGCCTATTGAGTTATAGGAAGCAGCACAGACACAGGGAGAGAAAACACACACACACACACACACACACACACACACGCACGCCGAGGTAGACAGATCTATCTGATGATCACAAGGAATACCAGGGCTACCGAAGCTGGAAGAGCGAGAAAGCCTTTCCTAGACCCAGGGTCCTGAATTCCGACTTCTAGCCACTTAAACTCGACTCCTGGTATGGCGCTATAGGGTTAGCACTGGTTGGCTAACCTCAAGATTGGCAGTTCAAACCCACCAGCCACTCCTCAGAAACCCTATACAGCGTGGCTATGAGTCAGAATCGACTCGATGGTGCTTAACAACAACAAACTTGAGGCAACAAATTTCTGTTCTCTGAAGCCATCCATTTGGATTTTTGTTACTGTAGCCCCAGGAAACTAAGGCAGGGGGACGATAAAAGATGATTCAGCTAAAGGACCAACAACCATGGCATCTCCCAGAGCCCCCAGGCCTGCCTGCCAAACCCAAAGCCAAGTGACTTCAGGCCCAGCTATGCGGGAAGAGCAATGGCTGCCCCTGCCCTGCCAGCAGGAATTTACTGCTGCAGACAGGAAATGTTAGCTTGCAGGTATTAAGTATATAGTAGTTTAAAAGGCTTCATCAGCTTTGTAAAAAGCACATTAATATCTCACAACACCAACTGCTGTCTCATTTCTTTGATACACAATAAGCTTCTCATCAACCTGGTCATTAGGGGCTGAGCAACACTGCTTTATTTTCTACGTATTCACGAAGGAGTCGCAAGAGAGTCAGGAGGGTGCGGGATGGAGCAGCGGAGGCCTGGGGAGGAGGCCGCCTCAGTAATTTTTTAAGTGAAGCAAATGAAGGGTTTGGTGGAAGCCGCTTGCTCTGTGTTTGAAACCTTTTCTGCTCTTGGCTTTTTGCTTTCCTAGCAGGGCGCTCACTCCCTGATGGCAGGGATTTGAGACGCCTAGGGTGGGAGGTTGGTGGAGTGCCTGGCTGGGTCCTCACTGGAACCAATCTTCCACCCAGCTCTGGCACCAACAGGTGTGGGATGGTTTGAAGACAATAGCTCTTGTGAATTTGTATATTCATTCATTTACTTACTCACATATTTGTTCAGTCAATGGACTGTTTTTATTTTTTAATGTCTATTACGTCTACCTCTATTTTAGCAAACATGCTGTCCTTCTCCAGGGATTGCTCTTTTGAATAACAAATCCAAAGTATGCGAGACAAAGTCGCTCCATCCTCACTTCTAAGGAGTGTTCTGGCTAGATTTTCTCAAAGACAGATTGGTTCATTGCTTCTGGCAGTATATTCAATATACTCACTCTGCCAAAACAATAATTCAAATGCATCAATTCTTCTTTGGTCTTCCTTTTCCATGGTTTAGTTTTCTCATGCATATTTAGGCAATTGAAAAGATCATGGCTAGGGTCCTTGAAAAAGAGGAAGACCCTCAAGGAGACAGATGAACACAGTGGCTGCAAGAATGGGTTCAAGCATGTCTGTGCTGAATCAGGTGATGTTTCCTTCTGTTATCCTTGGAGTTGTTATGAGTTGGACTCAACTCATAGGTACCTGACACCAACACTATCACTGCTTGTCAGTGTGCTGCCCTGTGGTGACTGGCATGTTGCTGTGGGTTTCAGCAGAGCTTCCAGATTAAGGCAGACTAGGCAGAATGGTTTGGAGGTCTAGTTAGGAAAGTCAGCCAATGATAGCCCTCTGGATTGCAATAGAATATTGTCTAATTCAGTACCGGAAGACGAGCCCCTAGGTTGGAAGGCACTCAGAACACACAGAATCTGCCAGTTTACCAAAGATCATGGAGCTTGTGGGGGACCAGGCAGTGTTCTGTTCTGTTGTACATGGGTCGCCCTGAGTCTGAGTGACTGCAGTGAACAACAACACAATGTGCTCAGTCTTGTGCAGACTCTGGGTCAGGATTAGCATGAGGTACAAAGTCGTTCTGGTTGCCTGCCTTCCTTCTCTGAGTCTGCCCTTTTCGCTGACGGTGAGCTCACTTCTCAGAAGTCCTGAGCATGCGGCTCTGAACCACAACATTGAACATTTGATCATACAGCCTCCTGTTGTGTGCTGTCCTGATTTTTGTCTCCTCAGCTACTTCTTTAGTTCTTTCCATGTGATGTTGGGAACAACAGTAGCTCCGGACTCAGGAAGAGCCAGCTTCTAAGCCTGGCTCTACCAGGCTTTAGCTGTGTGACCTTGGGTAAGTTATGTGACCTCTCTGTACCTTGATTTCCTTAACTGTAAAGAAGGGATTTAAACCCTGCCCTAGCAGGGTGATTCTGAGGACTCAGAGATAAATACGAGTGAAGGTTCCTTGACCCAGAGCAGCCACTCTGGGAATGTAGTTCTTCCTTCTATTTCTCCTTCAAATGACCTTCTCATTCAGAAAGACTCTTTAGGTTATCACCCACTGGATAGGCCCTTTGCTCCCTTCCACTCCCATGCAAGGCTTCTTAGACGTCCATGTACAATAGGAATCACTTGGGGGAACTTATTAAAGTGCAGATTCCAATCCAGCAGGTCTGGGGTGGGGCCTGTGAGTCTGCATTTTTAAGAAGCCCCCCGATGATGTTAGTGCTGCTGGTCCATGGACTGCGCCTGGGGAGGTGGGCTTGTAGTGCCCTCTGAGTCTGCTTCCACCACTGTCTGCATTCTGTCATCGTGTCATGGCTTGGGAACAATTACCTGCAAGTTTGTAAACAACTCCAGGGCTGAATTCCTTCTAGGGAGTATCCTGAACATGTCCTAGTACCCTTGATTCTAAGATGCTTGTATACTTTATTCCACATTGTAATGTTTCCAAAATTGGGATGTATCTTATGGTGGATGGTTCATTTACCACGGTGTGTCAATGCAACTTCTTATTGCATTGATGCTGTGTCTTCCAATGAATGATAATGAATATTGGATCAATATATATTGAATGAATGAATGAATGAATGAATATATGAATGAGTCAGTGTAGGTATACATGTGCACTCATGTGTGTGTGCAGGAAATGTTTGTACTTCACAGATGAGGCATTTGTCTGTCTGTTTGTCACACTGAGGTGGCTTGTGTGTTGCTCTGCTGCTGGAAGCTATGCCACAGGTATTTTGAATGCCGGCAGGGTCAACTGGTGGACAGGTTTCACTGAGCTTCTGGACTAACACAGACTCTGAAAAAGGAGAGGTGGATTACTTCTGAATGTTGAGTCCCTGAAAACCTTATGAGTAGCAGTGAAACAATGTCAGATAGTACCAGAATATTGAATAATGAAGCATGATGAAGAGCACCAGAATATTGTCAGATAAAATGCCAGAAGATGAGCCTCTCAGGTTGGAAGGCACTCAAAATACGACAGGGGAAGAGCTGCCTCATCAAAATAGAGTTGACTGTGATGACGTGAATGGAGTAAAGCTTTTGGGATCTTCATTTACAGGTGGAGCACAACTCAAAATGCAGAGAAAGCAAGTATCTATTAATAATCAGAACTTGTAATGTACGAAGTAGGAATCTAAGAAAATTGGAAGTTGTCAAAAATGAAATGGAATGCATAAATATTGATATTGTAGTCATTACACAATAAAGACTGAAAACCAGAAGAGTTGTAGGATGACATCAAGAACATCATACAGGAAGAAAGCAAAGGTCATTAAGAAGACAAGGAAAAAAGAAAAGGCCAAAATGAATGTCAGAAGATACTCTGAAATTTTTCTCCAGCATAGAGATGCATAAGCAAATGGAAGATATGAGGAGGTAAAAGAGCTGAACAGAAACTCTTAGAGGTCAACTCAAGAAGACAAAGTCTAATATTATAATGAAATGTGCAAAGATCTTAGCAGTTCTCAAGCTGAAAGAACTGAGGAAAAATTAAAATCTACTTGCAATACTTAATGATTCTATGGGCAAAATATTGACTGATGCAGAAAGCATAAAAAGAAAATGGGAATAATTAAAGAAGAATTGGTTGAGATTCATCCATTACAATAGGTAGCATATTATCAAGAGCCAATGGCACTGAAGGAAGAAGTCCAAGGTAGGCAGAAGGTATTGACAAAGAACAAGGAACTGGGAATTGATGGAATACAAATTGAAATCTTTGAACAAACTGAGGCAGCCTTGGAGGCACTCATTCATCTATGCCAAGAAAATTTGGGGACGGCTACCTTGTCAGCTGATTGGAAGAGATCCATATTTGTGCCCATTCTAAAGACAGGTGACCCAATGGAATGTGGAAATCATCACACAATATAATTAATATTACATGTCAGTAAAATGTAGCTAAAGGTAGTTAAAGAAATGGCTGCAACAGTACACTGACAGGGAACTGCTCAGAGGTTCAAGTTGGATTCAGATGAGGACTTGAAACAAGGGATATCATTGCTGATGTCAGATAGAATTTGGTTAAAAGCAGAGACTACAGAAAGGTATTTATCTGTGCTTTATTGACTATGCAAGGGCTTCGACTGTGTGGATCATGAAAAGCTATGGACAGCACTGCAGAGAAAGAGTATTCTGAACCCTTGATTATGCTTGTTAGGAACTTGAGCCTTTGGTATAAGTTGTACCTCAATGTATAGAAAACAAAAATTCTCACCACAGGAGAATTACATAACATCATGATAAATGGATAAATGATTGAAGTTGTCAAATACTTCATTTTGCTTGGAGCCACCATCAACACTCATAAGCAGTAGTCAAGAAATCAAACGATGTATTGTATTCGGCAAATCTACTGCACAAGACCTCTTTAAAGTGTTGAAGAGCAAAGATGTCAGCTTGAGGACTAAAGTGCGCCTGACCCAAGGAGCACTTCAGCTAGGTGTATGATAAATGGTAGGTATTGCTGTCCATCATTGGGCCCATGCTGGGAGGAGCGGGAGCACACAGATGGGTCCTACACAGTCCCTGTCCTCAAGAAATGCACAGACTAGTTGGAAAGCGACCAGCAATTGCAATACAACGTGTTAAGAGAGTTTCTTGGTGGAGGCACGCCCAGGGAGTTCAGAGAACTTTATACCCATAGATGTTGGAAACAGGACTACTCAAATGACTTGTCAACTTCAGGACCCTAGAAGTAGGCAGAGAATGAATAAACACTGTCCTGTGTCAGTGGCTCCGAATTCATCTTAAGAGACTTTGTGGTGTTGTAAAGAGAGCTCAGCACCACTCAGCAAGGGAACTGGAGTTTGAGAACTCGCTCTTCCACTTAGCAATCATGTGACCAAGGACAGGCTGTTCATTTTCTTAAATTCACGATTTTGCTCAGTCTTCCACTTAGTATTTCATCTGGTCCTCACATTTTTATTGAGTGCTTACCAGGTGTTGTCACTGGGGAAGGGATCAGTACTGAAGGATTCCATTGTACCACAGAAATAAGAGTTGAGAGAGACCCCTGTAAAAATGATCAACGTCTATGGCCCAGAATGGAAACAACCACAATGACACCAAAACAATGGATGGCATTTTGGAGAATTATCACAAGCCAGACACTGGGCTAAGCACTTCACTCTTAATCATCAAAATCCTTTTTGAAATAAGTCCCATTGTTTCCTTCTCCTTAGAGACCAGCCGCTGAGGCACAGAGACAGAGGTGAAGGTGCTCATCTAAAGCTAGTGTGGCTGATGAAGCATGGATTGGGGGCCAGCAGTGGGGCTCCAGGGAACCACTATGCAAATACTTACAGCAGAACCCAGGGTGCTGGAGGGTGGGTGGGAGGTTGCCAGGAAGGTTCCTGGAGGAAGCTCATCAGGGCTGTGCTAGAGAGGGAAAGTAGAAATGGGTAGATTAGAGGGATGGGGACAAGGAAGTGCTAGGAAGAAGAGAAAGAGTTGACAGAGAGGGAGGACAGGGTCTTGAGACCAAGAGCATTTGCCTGTTTGAAATACTGAAACGAGCGGGTTGTGCTGGAAACGTGTGTGTGTGTGTGTGTGTGTGTGTGTGAAGTGAGTGTGTGAGTATATGTGCACATGAATGAATGTGTGTGAGTATTTGTGAGTGTGAATACATTTGCACATGAATGTGTGAGTATGTATGAGTATATACAAGGAGCTCTGGTAGTGTAGTGGTTACGAATTGGGCTGTGAACCTCAAGGTCAGCAGTTCTAAACTACCAGCAGTTCCACAGGAGAGCTATGAGGCGTTCTGCTCCCGTAAAGATTTACAGCCTCAGAAACCCTGTGCAGGGTCACTATGAGTTGGAACAGATTCCACGGTACTTAACAATAACAACAATAAATCCAGAAGTACAATCGGAATGCTCCTTAGAGGTGAGGATGGTGAGACTTCTTCTAACCTACTGTGGACATGTTGTCAGGAAGGACCGACCAGTCCTCTGGAGAAGGACATCTTGCTGGGTAAAGCAGCAAATCAGCGAAAGAGAGGAGGACACAAAATGCATTGACGCAGTGCTGCAGTAATGAGCTTCAACACAAAGATGCTTGTGAAAACGGCACAGGACTGGGAAGTGTTTTGTTCTGTTGTACTCAGTGGCACTGAACAGTGGCAACCATAAGCCATCCAGGTCCTTGATGGTGCAAATGGTTTGCAGTCAACTACTAACCAACAGGTTGGCTACTAACCAGAGGTTTGGTGGAAGCAAGACTTGGAGATCCTACTCGGAGATCCATAAAGATCACAACTAAGAAAACCCCAAGGAGCTAAGTTCTACTCTGTAACATATGGGGAAACAAGTCTTGCCAGGGCATGGCATCTCTATATTCCATGCACAGAGACCATGCCGGACAGTGCTCCCTGGGCATCATCATCGGAAGGACACTGCTTCCTGCTAACAGGTCACAAAGTCTCTGCTATGTGGCCCAGATTCCTCCATCAAGTGGCTTTTCCTGCTTTGCAAACTCCATTTGGATTCTCTAACCCTTAGTTCATTTTCATCTACTTGGGCACATTCAGTTTCTTGGCAGAGAACCAGGCCACCACCTCTACCACAGGCCCACGAGTGTAGAAATGTCTCCTGTAATGAGGAGCCACAGACCTGTAGATGCTAATGTAGTCGCGCACCCTTGTTCTCAAGTCAAAGACAGTCTTTGACTCAGAAATCTTCAAGACTCCCACTGCCTGCAGGGCAAAGGGCAGACTTGTTAAGGACCAGAAATTCCTGGCTACATATCTGACTGTTCTACCCGAGCAACACTGGTCTAGAAGAGTATTTGTCCTTTCTGTTCCTTGCCTTTCCTCATGCGTTTCCTGCCAGGGTAACCAAACTCTCTCCTCTCCACCCAACACAATGTCCATTTGTTTTGATGCCAGAGGGCAGAGTTAGGAGCCCTGGGTGTTAATACATGGGCAGGGCTGGAACTTGGGCTAGGCAGTCAAGGTAGAAAATTGGAGGAGGTGCTGACTCTACAGTGAGCACCCCCTTCAGTTTTGCACCTTGCTTACCTTACCTCAGTCTTCGTCCTGTGTAGGGGAGACGATGTCAGGGCATATCTGTGTGAGTGTTGTTGTCTTTGGTACCTAACTTCCTCTTGCTAGAGGAGGTTGTTAGGTATTAAATTGTGTCTCTCTAAAACTGATATTGGAATCCTAACATCTATACTTGCGGATACAATCTGGTTTGGACAATGAGGTGTTCTTTGTTATGTTAGTGAGAATTTATCTGAGAGGTGGATTATAAATCTGATCATTTCTAAGTTATAAAAAACCGAAGTGAACACAGAGACATACACAGGGTTAGAGAGCTGCTATGTGAGCATTATCTACAAGCCAAGGAACACTAAGGAGCCAAGAGTACCCAGGGCTACCAATAAGGAAATACTCAAGGCGCCTGAGACACTGATTTAGACCTTAAGCTTCTAGAACAGAGTTGTTGTTGTTGTTGTTATGTGCCGTGGAGTCGGTTCCGACTCACAGCGACCCTGTACAGGGTTTCTGAGGCTATAAATCTTTACAGGAGCAGAAAGCCTCATTTTTCTCCTGCGAAACAGCTGGTAGTTTTGAACTGCTGACCGTGAGATTAGCAGCCCAATTTGTAACCATTATGTTACATACCAGAAATCCCACTCATAGGGTTTTTGAGACTATACATTTTTGCTTCCTCCTTCCAACTTCACATTTCATCTTCAATGAAACCACATTATTTTGTGACAAGTCTTGTATTGCTGTCTTGTCGTGTGATTTCAAATTTCAGATAGCTTCATCTTTCTCCCAATGAGAAACTGCTGGGTTGAACCACTGACCTCAGCCCAATGCCTAACCCACAGTGCCATCAGGTCTCCTTTGTGTTCCAGAAGTACTAGAAAACAAAGATAGGGGTCAAGCAGGAGGTAGTTGAATGTTGAAAAGGGAATTTTTATAGCTGGAGGTAGAGTAGATGGATGGATTCTGAGATTCTTCCATCCCTAAAAAGTTAGGATCCTAAGGACCCTTCCTCTATCCCCATAGCCCAGAGCCACTTCCAACTTCACATTTACCTCCAAGATCACTCATCTTCAATTAAACCACGCTGTTTTGTATCAATGCTTGTATTGCTGTCTTGTCTTGTTATTTCAAATTTTATGAGTTTATGTCTCATTTTCCTAATAGAATCCCATATGCCTCTAGGACAGCGACTGAACTGTTGTCTTTCTTGTCTGTCTCTCTCTCGCTCTCTCTCTCAGGGATGTCAGAAATTCCTTAATATTTATTAAAAAATACTCTTGGTGCCAGTGCTTTACACGCTACTTAATTTAATGAGCACATCAACCCCTTGGGTAAGTTCTATTAAAGAGCCCATTCACAGATGAGGAACTGGAGGCTCTTGAAGGTTGACAAATGTTAGCTATTACTTTTAACAGAGACTTGGGACCAGTGTTGTCAGAACTCCTGAGTGGGTGGCCTTGGGCAAGTTGCTTAACCTCTTTGAGCCTCAGTTTCCTTAGTGGGGATGATAATGTTATTTAATTCAATGGTTTTTTTGAGGATGAAAGAAGCTAATAAACATGCTAGGCTCTTAGGACAGTCCATACAGTGAGCTCTTTCATTATTATTAATCATTATTACTACTAATAAGTAATTATCATTAATTGTTACCATTGTTGCTATCAATCAAGTGGCAGAACCTGTCACATTACTTCCAGGTGTTTTGGATTGAATTGTACCCTACCCCCCAAATATAGAGGAGCTCTGGTAGCATAGTGGTTACAAGCCGGGCTGCTAACCTCAAGGTTAGCAGTTCTAAACTACCAGATGTTCTGTGGGAGAAAGATGAGGCTTTTTGCTCCCATGAACATTTACAGGCTGGGGAACCCTAGGCAGGGTTTCTATGAGCTGGCACACAACCAGGGCATACAAACAAATATATCCCTGTTCTGTGAATGTGAGTCTATAGGGAACTAGGGGATTTTTTGTTATGTTAATGAGGGGCTACTTATTGAGTGTCAAGACCCAAGGCCAAAGTTAGCTCTTGCCATGGACTTAATTCAGCTCCACAGTAACACTGCAGGACCAGGTAGAACTGCCTCACAGGGTTTCCATGTCTGTTAGAAATGGAAGCAGACGGCCACATCTCTCCCTCAGAGTGGCTGGTGGCTTGGAATCATCAACCTTTTGGTTAACAGCCAGGAGTTTATCTTAATCCCTTTTGCATGATGTTTTATAAAGGGGAATTCAGGAGTCCCTGTGTGACACTGTAGGATAAGCACTGGACTACTAACTGCAAAGTCAACAGTTCAAATCCACCAGCTGCTCATTTGGGAAACTTTTACAGGATTGCTGTGAGTCAGAACCCACTGGAAGGCATTCAGCAAAAACACGCATGAGGAGAGATGTGCACACAGGGTAAGACAGAGATCAAGTGAAGATCCTTCCATTAGTGAAGGACTCCCTGGGACTTCTGACCAGAAAGGAGCCTTCTAGAGCCATGCCCTGATTTGGCCTTCTAGTCTCCCAAACGATGAGACACTAGATTCCTGTTCTTTATAGACACCCACTTACGGTATTTGGTATGACAGCAGTAGGGAAGTAGGATACTAGATGTTTAGCAAGATCAGAGTGGGTCATCCCCAGGAACAAAAGCCAACTAACCTTAGAGCTTCTGATTTCCTCAGTACTGTCCCCCCTCCCAGGAGCAAGAATCCTGGTTTGGGAACCATTTACATAAATGCAAATGGTCCTCTCATGAGTCTGATTGGCAGGAATCATGCTCCCAAAATTTGATTATGTTTGGGGAAAGTGCAAAGAGAGCTCTAGAAACTTCAAAGCTCAGTTGTTAATTATTGATTAAATAATGATTTAAAAAATTATTTAATCAAGAGAAGTTTGGGCCAGGCACTGAGTTGTTGTTGTTGTTGTCAGGTGCCATCGAGTCGGAACCGACTCATAGCGACCCCATGCACAGCAGAACGAAACAATGTCCGATCTTGGGCCAACCTCACTACCGCTGCCACACTTAAGTCCATCAATGATGCCACCTGGCTGATCCATCTCGTTGGGGGTCTTCCTCTTTTTCTCTGACCCTCCACCCTACCCAGCATGACATCCTTCTCCAATGATTGTTTCCTCCGGACAATATGTCCAAAGTATGAGAGAGGAAGCTTAGCCATCCTGGCCTCCAAGGAGAATTCTGGCTGTACTTCTTCCAAAACAGATCTATTGGTTCTTTTGGCAGTCCATGGCACTTTCAGTATTCTCCTCCAACACCACAACTCAAAGGCATCAATTCTTCTACGATCTTCTTTATTCACTGTCCAGCTTTTGCATCCATATGAGGCTATTGAAAACACAATGGCCTGGGTCAGACGCACCTTAGTCCTCAAACTGACATCTTTGCTCTTCAATACTTTAAAAAGTTCCTGTGCACTGAGTTAGTAAAGTATAAAAGGATGTTGCTGTTAAGTGCCATTGAGTTGGTTCCGACTCATAACGACCCTGTATAGGGTTTTAGAGGAGCGGCTGGTGAGTTTGAACCCCTGATCTTGGGGTTCAAACCAACCTTGTGGTCCAGTGCTTATCCTATTGTGCCACACCGGGACTCCATATGTAAGAATGAAAGCGTCAAAATCTTTGCTCTGAAACAGCTCACAATCTGGGAAGAGGGGCAGGCATAAACTGAGGTCATAGGTCAGTGTGAATTTCCTGGATGGTACACATGGTTAATGAGCTTGGCTGCTAAGGAAAGGATTGATAGTTTGCGTCCACCCAGAGGTGCTTGGGAAGATCAGTCATTGACGGTCCTCTGGAACATAGTGTTACTCTGACATGAGTCAGAATCCATTCAATGACAACTGCTTACAGTGTGGTGTGGTAAATGAGGTCAGAGGCAGAGACCTAGCGAACCCCAAAGCCAGCCTGTATCAGGGAGAAGTATGAGAAAGCCAGGCCACTTCTGCATCTTCACCATAATCCTGGGAGGGAAAGGGATTCTTGATGGATGAGGAAAATTACTGAGAGAAGTTGTTGCTCATGCAGACAAGTTCCGAGAGACTGAAAATCAGGAGGCCAAGTGAGCTGCACCAAGGCATTACTGCTTGTGTAGAAAAGAGAGGGCAGGCTCGGGGCAGGGAGCACCAAGGCCTCAGCCTCTTTTGCTGAAGAAGAGTGGGGTCTAGACAGACATGGCCACCCATGCCTGTGGCTGGTAAGAGCAGTGCTTCTGTTTGAAACAGAAGGCAAACTGTTTGCATTTCTGTCATTTACAACAATGTGGTGTTGTGACATTCCAGAATCTGGAGATAAATGTTTAATAAAAGGATTCAATTTGATATGATGTCGGAATTTAATTAGCTCCGCAATGCACACAGGGCTTTGCGGGTCCTTCAATTAGAAGCTACTTAAGGGTCTTATGTGTGTGACTCTCCAGTGCTATATCAAGGGGCTGTGGGGGCTGAGATGGCATCTCCACCTCCAGGATTGCCCTCTGCAGATTACAGTTCAAGGGCATTACTTTTGGCAGTTCTTGTAGGCAGTGGAGGGTCCTGGCCCACTCTGGGATTGACGATCTGCATTTGCTAGGGTTGGGGCTGCAGCATGTGATTGTAGAATGATGTAAACGAACTTGACTTCCATGAGGCTCAAATCCAAGATCTCCAGCCAGGTGAGGACTCCCCAGAGGAAGCCAGTCTTGGACAGGGATGCTGTCTGTAAGACCATTTGGGCCTGAGCCCAGGGGCATTGAAGGTCAGGGCTTTTGGGAAGTGGTAAACAACCATGTTTGCAACACTCAGCTGCTACCCAAAAGGTTGCTGGTTTGAGTCTACCAGAGG
The DNA here is from genome assembly GCF_000296735.1 of Chrysochloris asiatica. NCBI lineage: Eukaryota > Metazoa > Chordata > Mammalia > Afrosoricida > Chrysochloridae > Chrysochloris > Chrysochloris asiatica. The sequence continues at coordinate 5,696,129 of NW_006408594.1, read as the reverse complement.
CACTTTGGAAGAAAAGACATCGACTTCTGAAAATCAGCCATTAAATACAAATGGAGCACAATTCTTCTCTGACACACAGGGTCACCATAAGTCAAAACTGACTCGGTGGCAACCAGTTTGGTTTATGATGCCAGCCATGACTGATATTTCACAAGCGTACACCGAGAGAGCTAGCAAAACCAAAACCAAACCCATTGTCATCAAGTTGATTTAGATTCACTCTGGATGAATGAATAAGGTTTTTGAGGCTGTAGCTCTTTATGGAAGAAGACAGTCACATCTTCCTTCTGTGGAGTGGCTGATGGGTTTGAACCACCAATCTTTAGATTAGTAGCCTGATGCTTAACCCACTGTGTCACTGGGGCTCCATAAAAAGGTTACACTAGTTATCAAATGTGGGTTAATAAGTCACCTGCTGCTGAAGCATCCCCAATGTATTTCTTCCTCCTACTGTGCTGGCCACTTTGGCCCTTCCTTTAGGATCTTCTGAATCTCCCCAGCAACTAAGGGGTTGGAACCTGGCAAGCAGGGAGTCCCTAGGTAGCAATGAGAATTTCAGCACCACGGCCAGTACTCTAGCTGGTCCAGGTCCAGACATCAGCAGTAGTAAAATCTGTTGATTATCTTCCCCAATTCCAACATGTAAAAATGACAGCAGTCTGGACACCAAGAAAGTATAAACCTGGGCTTGTGAGCTTTGGAATTACACTACCCCCTCACTCCCCATCCCCAGTTCAAGAGTCTTTGAGTGCTGACCTCTCTGAGCTGTGTTAATACTCTTGAGTTTCATCTGTAAATGGGGTTAATAACACTTACGTCAACACATGGATGTGAGGATTAAAGAACATTAATAATGTGGTGGTTCTAAGGTGTAAAGGTTAGCACTTAAGATTCAGACTTCAGCAACCCAAGTTCACAAATCAGTGGATGTTTTTAATGGGTGTAGAATGCAATATTTCAGAATCTAACATCTGGAGCCAGATTGCCGGGCTCTGCTACTTATTAGATGTTACCTTGGGCTCCAAATGTCACCAAATGTCACTGCTCAGTGTCTCAGTCTTTTTATCTGAAAAAATGGGATAGTAAGTACCTACTTTATTGGGTTATTGAAAGGATAAATAAGATGACATTTATAGAGGATTTAGAATAGTACATGTTGTTGTTGTCAGGTGCCATCGAGTTGGAACCAACTCATAGCGACCCCATGGACAACAGAACGAAACAATGTCCGATCCTGGGCCAACCTCTTGGTAAAAACAACAACAACAAAACAGTTTCCATTGATTGATTCAGAATCTGGGTGACCCCACATAGTCAGAAGAGCTGTGCTCCATAGGTTTTTCAATGGATGATATTTTGGAAGTAGATTGCCACGCTTTTCTTCCAAGGCACTTCTGGGTGGATTTGGATCACCAACCTTTTGGTTAATACCTGAGCATATTAATGATTTGTACCACCCAGGGGTTCCTGGCACATATTAAAAGTTCAATACATGTCAGTCATTACTGTATTATTTGTAGATAAACTTCCTGGCATATGTTGTTGTTGTTAAGTGCTGTTAAGTTGGTTTTGACTGATAGCGACACTATATAAGGTTTCCAAGGAGTGGCTGGTGGGCTTGAACCAACCACCAACCTTGTGGTTAGCAGTTCAGTGCTTATCCTACAGCGCCACGCCAGGACTGGCATAAAGTAAGTGCTTTGTAAATAGTAGTAGCTACAACCACTTGGAAGGCAGTTTCCACTCTGAGCCTCTGGGACCTACCTTTACCAGTACTATTAGTTATTTTTCTCATCCAATGTCACAACCTCCACAAACCTCATAACTAGTTGGTGGGAGAAGATGAACTCACGGCAATGCTCCCTGCTCGCTCATCCTTCTTGACTGACCAAACCTTGTCTGGTTATTTATTTAGCCACACCCGCCACTGTATGTATACAACATATATCCACAGAATGCTCTCTCCCCTCACCATCTCCTTGATCCTGATTTCCCCAAATGTGTCACCTTTGCTACCCTTCAGCCTATGCCACTTTGTAGTAGGCACTCAATAACATTTAAATCAAGGAACAAATGAGAGAGCCCAGACCAAGGAAACCTTTGTCCTAAGTTTGGGATAGGATGCTTTGTACTAATGGTTTACTGGTGGCAGACATTTCCTAGGTTACACCTGTCTTCTTTCATTAGCACTGTGATCCCCAAAGTGTGTTATGCTGATGCCAGCCCTGAGAGTTGCCAACACCATAAAAGATTTACATCATCAAATACATTTGGGAGATGTTGGGTTAAACGAAGTCAAACAGGCTTCCTTATCACAGACTTTTTAGAGTCTTAAATAAGCTAATTGTATAGGTAAGCTCTTAATGTGGCCATGCATGTATAGTGCAGACTTTTCAAAATTCCTTTTCACTGTGAGTCTCTGCATCTGTGTGTATGTCTCGAATCTCACAGGGTTACAATCTTTGGAAGCTTTTGGGAAACACTGCATTAAATGAATCTTGGAATTCACACCTGTGTTTTTATGTAGAGCAGAGGGCAATGAAGAAGTAGGGCATAAAGGGTTCCGGCACCTGATTTTCCCTTGAGTGTTAGAATGGAAGGCATGTCTATACATAGCCACTGAGTTCCTGTGACCAACATTGGCTTGCCTGTCCTGTTGACATCATTTGACCTAGCTGACCACTCACCATGTGCCCCTTTCCCTCAGCATCTGTGACCCCAAGTCCTTTCCAGACTCCCTTGCAAACTCCTTATCCTCTGATTATTTTGTAAGCTGTGTCCTTGGGGCTTTCCTCTTGGCCCACTTCTGTTTTTTGCTCTATATGCATTCCTTGGGGAATCTCATCTCAAGACTTCCATTTTCATCTGTGTACTGATGATTTGCAAACCCTTACCTTCAACCCAGACCTGCCCTCTTCCCCTGACTTTACACTGTATGGCTGTCCCCCATTAATAGCTCATAGACATCTGGTTCTCAGTCATTGACGATTTCTATTATATGCTCTGCCTGAATAAACGATGCCTTCATTCACCTGATTGCCTAAATTGCAGACCTGGGAATCATCCTTGATACCACCTCTGTACAACGCACAATTCTTTAATATGTCTTAAGTCATCCATGCCTTTGTCCAGAATCAACTTTTGTCTGTCATCCATATTGCAGCAATCCCATGCACAACGGATACAACGCTGTCTGACCCTAGGCCATCCACATGACTAGCTGTGGGTTGGACAGTTGTGATCAATAGGCTTTCATTGGCTGAGTTTTGAAGGAAGATGGATGGTCATTTCTTCTTAGTCTGTTTTAGCTCAGCTGAAACCTGTTCAGCATCATAGCAACACACAAGCCTCCACTGTCAGAAGACTGAGGACTGTGTGTGAGGTACACTGGCTGGGAATTGAACTGGGGTTTCCTGCATAGAAGGTGTGAATTCTACTTACCCACACTAATATGGTCGCATGTGACTTTCAAAAATGAAATCTGAGCTGTCTCCCTCATGCTTCCTGATCCTACAGGACAGGGTCTAAACGCATTGACAAGATCCATCACCATCTGACTGCTGCTTAGATCTCTTGGTTCATCCTTCTTCCAATCCTGTACTCCAGCCATCCTGAGCTGTCCGAAGACCCACACCCACCATGCTGTCTCCAACCTCCTGTTGTTGTTAAGTGCCGTCAAGTTAGTTCCGACCCTGTATAGGGTTTCTGAGGAGCAGCTGGTGAGCTTGAACTGCTGACCTTTTGGTTCAAACCAACTTTGCAGTCCAGCACATTAACCCACAGCACCACACCAGGATTCCTACTTCCCTACAATTCCTTCCTCTCCATTCATGCCCTGATGTCTCCTATGGGCCCTCCAGCCGTCAGTTTACACATCATTTCCTCTAGGAAGCCTTTTTTAAAGGCTGGTCCTCTCCTTACACCACCCCAAAGCCTGTACTGAGTGCCCCTCCTCTATTTCCCACAGTAAGCCACACCCACCCATTCTGCAACACTTCCCACACTACCACGGTCATCTGTTCCCTTGCTCATCTCCTTTACGGGAATAGAAGCTTCTTGGTGAGTGCTGTATTTAACACCATGTCCTTAAGCACATGGCAGCCAACTCATACCCTCCTGTCTGCAATCCTTCCAGGCAGCATCTCAGCTTCATCAATACCACCACCTAAGAGGGGGCAAGACACAGGAGCATCAGGTAGTGGGAGAGAACAATGCCATAATCAGTTTAGCTGGGGTTAGTGTAGCTAGTGAATGGCTTGTGGTGGGGAGATATTACAACTCTCAACTCTAATGAGTTTTGGGGATTTTCTGTGGTTTTTGCAATAGTCCATTTGTCCACTAACTGCAGTGGTCTGGAATTGGCAGCACTGACATATGGCCTGGACCTACTGCATGGAGAAGAGAATATTTAAATCTGAAGGCAGAACCAGTCTGTCTTTATCCAGTTCTTTTAGGCATTCCATCATCTCGTGAACAGTGCCATATGGTCAAAGCCTTTGTTACTGAATTCTGTGACTAGGTTTATTTCCTGTCTATCTCACTAGAAAAGACTTGCTTACCTTTGGAATAGGGACTATGTGGTTTTTGTTTGCAATATATCTCCACTGCCTAACATGGGGCTTAGCCCACACGAGGTGCTCAGGAAAAGTCTGTGGAATGAATGAATGCATTGGCAGCAATAAGCCCACTATGGCATATAAATGTGCTTTGAATTGATTAGGAGGAAAAGAATGTGCTCAAAGTTTATAGCAATTGGCTGGAGTCACACACAAAGAAAGCCAGTGAGTCAGATGCATGAATTGCTGCTAAGTGTATACAGTTTGTGTATCTCACAGGTCTGACCCTCCACTCGTCTGCCAGTTTGTTGTACTGACTTGTGTGTGGCTGAGATGCTGGAAGCTATGCCACCGGTATTTTTAAATACCAGCAGGGTCATCCATGGTGGACAGATTTCAGTAGAGCTTCCAGACTAAGACAGACTAGGCAGATTACTTCTGAATGGTTAGCCCCTAGAAGCCTTATGAGTAGCAGTGGTACATTGCTAGATATAGTGCCAGAAGATGAGCCCCTCAGGTTGGAAGGCATTCCACATACAACTAGGGGAAAGCTGCCTCCTCAAATTTGAGTCACATTAATGGTGTGGACCTTCATTTGCTGATGGGGTACCACTAAAATGGGGAGAAATAGCTGCAAAATACATGAATTATCATAATGTGGACTGCATGAAGTATGAATCTAGGAAAATTGGGAGCCATCAAAAATAATACGGAACAAATAAAGATCAATATTGTCAGCATTGTGAGTTGAAATGGACTGTATTGGCCATTTTGAATCAGAGATAATCTGAGATAATGGTTTATTATCCCAGGAATGTCAAATTGATGAGGAATGGTACTGTCTTCATTGTCATAAAGAGCATTTTCAAGATCTACCTTGAAGTGCAACATTGTCTGTGATAGGATAATATTTATACACCTACAAGGAAGACCAAGGCGCTCTGGTAGCATAGTGGTTACGAATCAGGCTGCGAACTGCAAGGTCAGCAGTTCGAAACTACCAGCTGTTCCATAGGAGAAAGATGAGGCTTTCTGCTCCCCTACAGATTTACAGCCTCGGAAACCCTGTACAGGGTCACTATGTATTGGAAACGACTCCATGGCACATCACAACAATAACAAAGAATACCAGTTAATACCACTATTATTCAAATTTATGAGCCAACCATGAAAGACAGCGATGATGAAATTGAAGAATTCTACCAACTTCTTCAGTCTGAAAGTGATCAAATATGTGCTCAAGATGCCAAGATGCATTGGCAATTACTGGCAAATGGAATGCAAAAGTTAGAAACGAAGAAGAAGGGTCAGTAGTTGGAAAATATGGCCTTGGTGATAGAAATGATGCTGGAAATTGCATGAGAGAATCCTGCAGGACAATGACTTATTCATTGTAAATACCTTTTTCAGCAACATAAATATCACCTCTACATGTGGACCTCTCCAGATGGAATACACAGGAATCAAATTGGCTACATATGTGGGAAAAGATGATGAACAAACAATATCATCAACCAAAACAAGACTAGGGGTTGGCTGTGGAACAGATCACCAATTACTCATATTGAAACAGGGACACTGAGAAATAGGGACTCTGACTAAGTTTTAGCTTGGTGGTTATGTGCTGTGGAGTCGGTTCCGACTCATAGTGACCCTGCACAGGGTTTTCGAGGCTGTAAATCTTTATGGGAGCAGAAAGCCTCATCTCTCTCCCGCAGAACAGCTGGTAGTTTCAAACTGCTGACCTTGCAGTTCGCAGCCGGATTTGTAACCATAAGTAAAACAGAACTCAAATCTTAGTACAGTGGCTATAGTTAAAATTTAAATCCCTCCCTGGCTACATGCCAAAGAGAGATGACCCACGGAAATGGTGAAATAATTGAACAATATCATTAATATCACATGGAAGTAAAATTTTGCTGAAGATAATTTAAAAATGGCTGCAACAGTACATCTACAGGGAGCTGCCAGAAATTCAAGCCAGATTTAGAAGATAACAAGGGATGATGGATTTCACTGCTAACATCAGGTGGATCTTGGCTGAAAGCAGAGAATACCAGAAATATGCTTACCAGTGTTTTATTAACTATACAAAGACATTTGACTGTGTGGATCATGACAAGCTATGGAAAACATTGTGAAGAATGGGTATTCTAGAATACTTAATTGTGCTCATGAGGGAACCACACATAGACCAAGAGGCAGTTGTTAGACTAGAGCAAGGGATACTGTATGGTTTAAAATCAGGAAAGGTATTTTTCTGGGGATCTCTGCTTTCTGGCTTTTCTTGCCTTCTTGGTTTACGGGGTGTTTTACAGTTGTTTGTGTCTGGCTGCTTGGACTGGTCCAGGCCTCCTCCATACCGGAAGCCAGGGGCTGTGTGGGTATGGGGTTGGAGAGCACTAGCAGTTCAGGAGCCCAGAGTCAGTTTAGTTTTTTGTGAAGATTTGAGCTGTCTGGACTATATCCTAGACATCACTTCTGGGTCTGAATGTGGCTTTTTTTTAAGTGTTTTTCTTTTTCTTTCTTTCTTTGACAAGTTTTGTGTTTATTTATGGAGTGACTTATCCCTTCCATTCAGAGCAGCACCATCAGCTTATTGCTTCAGCCTCTGGGCTTCTGCCTCCTGAAAGCTGAACCACCTGGCTGGTCTCCACTCTGTGTTGCGAGCCCAGCTGCCATCCTCATGGGTATTTTTCCTTGTAAAGTTTATAAGCAGTTATTTATATGAACCGTTGTTATGTCAACTGGTTTGTATTGCCTATTTTGATTACAAGTTAAAATATTTAACTGACAAAAATTAAAAAATAAAATCAGGAAAGGTGTATGCCAGGCTTGTATCCTTTCACTACACTTATTCAATCTATATGCTGAGTGAATAATCTGAGAAACTGGATTATATGAGGAAGAACGTGGCATCAGGATTGGAGGAAGACTCATTAACAACCTGCGATAGGTAGATGATACAACCTTGCTTGCTAGAAGTGAAGAGGATTTAAAATACTGATGACGATCAAAGACCATAGCTCTCAGTATAGATTGCAGTTCAGTGTAAAGAAAGCAAAAATCCCCACACTGGCCTAATAAACAGAATCATATGAATCAATGGAGAAAACACTGAAGTTGTCAAAGACTTCATTTTGAGTGGATCCACTATCAGCACTCATGGAAGCAGCATTCAAGAAATCAAGTGATGTATTGCACTAGGAAAATCTGCTGCATAAATCTCTTCAAGGTGTTTAAGAGCAAAGACGTCAATTTGAGGACTAAGGTACACCTGACGCAAGCCATAGTATTTTCAATAGCCTCACAAGCATGTGAAAGTTGGACACTGAATAAGGAAGACCATCAATTGATTTATTTGAGCTATGATGTTGAACGAGACTATTAAAAATACTATGGACTGCCAGAAGAACAAACACATATGTGTTGGAAGAAGTCCAGCCAGGATGTTCCATAGAAGCCAGGTTAGTGAAACGTTGTCTCATAGTTCAGATATGTTCCAAGGAATGATGTCATATGGAGAACAACATCATATTTGGTAAAGTGGATGGTCGGTGATAAAGAAGGAGAGCCCCCAACAAAATGGATCGACACAGTGGCGGCAGCAATGGGCTCAATTTTAACAACTATTGTGAGGTTGGCGCAGAACCAGGCAGTGTTTCATTCTGTTGTGCATAGGGTTGCTATGAGTCAGAGTTGACTCTTAGGCACCTAACAAAAACAAGCTACATTCCATACTTAATCACTCTTTTTCAATCTCCAAAATGGAATTTATGGCTCAAAAAGGAGGGGCAAGTCTCCTCCCGGAAACAAAGGCAAAATCAGCAAACAGGAATGATTGAAACAGTTAGTATGTTTGTGACATGACTGCTGTAGTGACCACCCTAATCATTAGAACAGAAAAACAACACAGCAATGTCTGACCACAAGATATGTGATCTTGATGTTCTTCCCCTTTGAAATCCCCAAGCTATCCTCCAGCTGGTGAGGCAGATCTGAGAGATTCCTGTTCCCCTGTCCTTCTGTGTATCAATACACAATAAATGCTTTGTTCTTTGCCCTGAGCTCTGTCTCTGAGTATTGGCTGATTTAATGGCAGGTGACTAAGAACCCCTTTTTGCAGCTGCAATGTGCAAGTTCAGGCTGAAGCTGAAGAAAATGAAAACAATTCCATCAGAGCCAAAATGTTACCTAGAATGTACCCTACCTAAATTTAGAGACCATCTCAAGAACAAATTTAATGTATTATACACCAATGACCAAATTCCAGAAGAGCTGTGGCATGACATCAAGAAAATCATACAGGAAGAAAGCAAATTGTCATTAAAAATACTGGAAAGAAAGAAAAGACCAAAATGGATGTTAGAAGAGACTCTGAAACTTACTCTCAAGTGTAGGGAGCCAAAGTGAATTACATTTGATCAGTGAATTACAGTTGCTAAAGCAACTGGAAGAAATAAGGAAGTAAAAGAACTGAGCAGAAATTTTCAAAGGGCAGCTTGAGAGAAAAAGTCCCACATTATAATGAAATGTGCAAAGACCAGGTGTTAGAAAACCAGAAGGGAAGAACTCCTCAGCATTTCTCAAGCTGAAAGAACTGAAGAAAAATTCAAGCCTCAAGTTGCAATATTGAAGGATTCTATGTTCAAAATATTGAATGTTGCAGGAAGCATCAAAAGAAGATAGAAGGAATAGACAGAGTAACTGTACCAAAAAGAATTGGTCAATGCTCAACCATTGAAGAGGTGGCATAGGATCAAGAACTGATAGTACTGAAGTAAGAAGTTCAAGCTGCACTGAAGGTATTGGGGTAAAAAACAAGGCTCCAGGAATTGATGGAATACATAGCAAAATGTTTCAATAAACTGATACAGCCTGGAGATGTTCATTCATCTATGACTGGAAATTTGGAAGACAGCTACCTGGCCAATTGATTGGAAGAGATATTTGTGTCTATTCCAAAGAGAAGTGACCCAACTGAATGTGAAAATCATTGAACAATATAATTAATATTGTTTGCTAGTAAAATTTTGATGAAGATAATTAAAAATGGTTGCAGCATTACATCATTCAAGAGAGCCAGAAAATCAAGCTACATTCAGAAGAGGATGTGAAATTGGGGATATCATTGCTAATGTCAGATGGACTTTGGCTGAAAGCAGAGAATACCAGAAAGATGATTACTTGTGCTTTATTGACTATGCAAAGGCATTCAACTGGTTGGTTCATAACAAACTATGGATAACATTGTGAAGAATGGGTATTCCAGAACACTTAATTGTGCTCATGAGGAACCTGTACACATGATGTAGTTGCTTAAACAAAACAAGGAAATACTGAATGGTTTAAAATCAGGAAAGGTGTGTGACAGGGCTGTATCCTTTCATCATACACATTCAATTCGTATGCTGAGCAAATAATCGGAGAATAGTAGCGTAGTGGTTACGAATTGGGCTGTGAACCTAGCATCAGGACTGTAGGACGGTTCATTAACAACCTATGATATGCAGATGACGCCGCCTTGTTTGCTGAAAGAGAAGAGGACTTGAAATACTGATGAAGATCAAAGACCACAGCCTTCAGTATGGATTGCAGCTCAAGGTAAAGAAAATGAAACTCCTCACAATGAGACCAGTATATTGCATGAGTCAAATCTGCTGCACAGACCTCTTTAAAGTGTTCAAGAGCAAAGACGTCAGTTTGAGGACTAAGGCATGCCTGACCCAAGTCATTTTCAGTAACTTCATATGCATGTGAAAGTTGGACACTGAATGAGGAAGACTGTAAAGAATTCATGCATTTGAGTTATGGTGTTGGAGAAGAATATTAGAAATACCATGGACTACCAGAAGAACAAACAAATATGTGTTGGAAGTACAGCCAGGACGTTTCTTAGAAGTCAGGATGGTGAGGGATTGGAACAACTTTTGGAACAGAATGATCTGGTGTAAATCTCGAGTTTGCCACTTATCATCTAGTTGAGCCAATTACCCAGTTTGTTTGGGTCTCCGTTTCCACATCTGAAAAAAGATGCATAATCATATCTTCCTCATATACTTAGTATGATGATAAAAAAGAAAAACAATCAATGTAAAATCCCTAGCCCTGGCACCTAGTAGTTTTCTGTGAAGCATCGGTCTCCTTTCCCCCTCTATGGGATTTGGAATCAGATAATTCAGAGAATGAACAATCCAAAGAATGAGTTTATCACCTCTTGGCTTAACCTTTCTGAGCTTGTTCATCTGTAAAATGGGATAATAACTCCTGCTTTTAAGAAATTTTGGGAGAATTAATTGAGATAATTGATGTTGAGTACTAGCCACATTCTAGGTACTGGTAGCTCTATTAGCCAACAACCTGAAATTTAGAAGTATTATGTTTCAGCTGCTTGCTCTTGTATAAGCCTGAAGGCTTCTCAGTGACTACCTGGCTATAGTTGTTGGTGTTAAGTTCTGTTGTTTCTGTTTCAACTCATAGCAACCCTGTATAGGGTTTCCTACAAGCAGCTGGTAAGTTTGAACCACCCACCTTATGGTTCAAACCAACTTTGCAGTCCAGTGCATTAAACCACAGCACCACACCAGGGACGCCATACCTGGTTATAGTATAGCTGATCAATAAACATGTGTTGAAAGGCTGTCTTTGATCTTATGTGGGTAACACGCCATCCTTGGTGGAGGTGAGGACCAGAGGGGAGGAGCAGGTAATAATTACGATTTGTGCACTAGTGACACCTGCCTGGTAGCTTTTGGATGAGTTCCAGAACTCTGGGATCAGGTCGTGGTCAGTGGTTTATCTGTGACTTTGCTTCCTTGGGTGTTGGTAGCAGTGACTTCCCCTTCATTTCCAAAGAGGAGCTGCTGCCATATGGCCGTGTCTTCAGTTGCACTGGAACTTGGGAGAAACCCGGAGGACGGCAGCCAAGTGTGCCTGCAGGGGCCCCTTGGAGGCAGCTGCTCTTCAGTCACACCCCAGGCCACAGAGGCTGCCCCGTTCTGCTGCCAGCTCTGCTCGCTACCCTCACATGAATGACTGGCTCTCCCGTACCAGGGGAGACAGGTGGCATCTGTATGTGCCCCTCTTTCCTCCGCCTTCCTGCTGGCAATGAGGGCTTGCCTGACCCCAGTCTTGAAAAACCAGAAAGAATGAAGTTTACATGACCAGGAAGGCCTGTCATTGATACTGCACGTCACTGCTAACTCTGGACACTTTGGAAAAGGGAGGCGAAAAGCACGGAGATGGCACACAAAGAAGCTTAAAGAACAGACCAGGCAATTCGCCTTCAGTGAGTGCCTTCCCACGAAGGATCTTTTTCAATGATCACAGACATTTTGTGAGACAAATGTTATGATCCTCTTTTTTGGAGGGTGAGAAAACTGAGGCCCAGAGAGATTAAGAGATTGCCCAAGATCACACAGTGGCTATGTGGCAGAGCCAGGATTTAAACTCAGTTCTGTCAGACCCCTCAATTCTCTGCTTATTTCTTTAATAAATAAAAGCATTATTGCTTTTCAAACTTGTGTTGTTATTAGGTGTTGTCGAGTGGCTTTCAACTCACAGTGGCCCTGTATAGGGTTTCCGAGGCTAGAAATCTTTATGAAAGCAGGAAGCCGCATCTTTTTTTCTTGGGTCGGCTGGTGGGTTTGAACTCATTACCTTGTTGTTAGCAACTCCACTGCTTATCCTATAGCAGCAACATTGCTCCTAAGCAGGTGGTAAATGAAAATAATTCTCATGGGTCCTCAGGATGACAGACTTTAAAAAAATCCTGATATTTACAATGCTTATGGTTCTTGTTGTTGTTGTAAGGTGCCACTGAGACAGTATTGACTCATAGTGACCCTATGCAGAACTGAACAAAACACTGCCCGATCCTGGGCCAACCTCACAATCATTGTTGCGTTTGAGCCCATTGATACTGCCACTGTGCCAATCCACCTCTTTGGGGTCTTCCTCTTTTTCTTCAGCCCTCCACTTTACCAAACATGATATCCTTCTCCAATAACTGGTCCCTGCTGACAATATGTCCAAAGTATGAGAGATGAAGTCTGGGCATCCTGGCTTCCAAGGAGCACTCTGGTTGTACTTCTTCTAACACAGATCTGTTTGTTCTTTTGGTAGACATGGTACTGTCAATACTCTCTTCCAACACCATAACGCAAGTGCATCAATTCTTCTACGGCCTTCTTTATTCACTGTCCAACTTTCGCATGCATATGAGGTTTTTGAAAATGTCATGGCTTGGGTCAGGTGCCCCTTAGTCCTCAAGCTGACATCTGTGCTCTTCAACACTTCAAAGAGGTCTTGTGCAGCAGATTTGCCTAATGCAACACGTCATTTGATTTCTTGACTGCTGCTTCCATAAGTGTTGATCCAAGCAAAATGACGTCTTTGACAACTTCAGTCTTTTCTCCATTTATATGGATGCTGTTTATTGGTCCAGTGGTGAGGACTTTTGTTTTCTTTTCATTGAGATGCAACCCATACCAAAGGCTGTGGGTTTTGGATCTTCATCAGTAAATATTGTAAGTCTTCTTCTCAGCAAGTGTCATCTGCATATCGCAGGTTGTTAATGAGTCTTTCTCCAATCCTAATGCCATGTTTTTCTTCATATAATCCAGTTTCTCGAATGATTTGTTCAGCATACAGATTGAATAAGAATGGTGAAAGAATACAACCCTGGTGCCCATATTTCCTCATTTGAAACCATTTGGTGTTCCCTTCTTTGTTTGCACAATTGCCTCTTGGTCTATGTAAAGGTTCCTCATGAGCACAATTAAGTGTTCATGCTCAACAATGTTATCCATAGCTTTTCAGGGTCCACACAATCGAAAGTCTTTGGGTAGTCAATAAAGCACAGGTAAATGTTTTTTTTCTGATATTCTCTGCTTTCAGTCAAGATCCATCTGATGCCAGAAATGATATTCTTTGTTCCACGTCCTCTTCTGAATCTGGCTTGAACCTCTGGAAGTTCTCTGTCGATGTATGCTTGTAGCCATTCTGTATTACATTTAGTAAAACTTTATTCACGTGGGATATCAAATATATTGTCCGATAATTTCTGCATTCCATTGGGTCACCTCTCTTTGGAATGGGCACAAATACAGATCTCTTCCAATCAGTTAGCCAGGTAGTTGTCTTCCAAATTTCTTGGCACTGACGAATGTGTGCCTCAAATGCTTCATCAGTTTGCTGAAGGATTTCAATTTTTATTCCATCAATTCTCAGTGCCTTGTTCTTTGCCAATGACGTCAATGTATCTTGGATTTCTTCCTTCAGTATCATTTGCTCTTGATCGTATGCTTGAAATGGATGAACATCAACCATTTCTTTTTGGTACAGTGACTCTGTGTATTCCTTCCATCTTTTTCTTTTTTTCCCTTCTATCTCCTTTTGATGCTTTCTTCATCATTCAGCATTTTGCTCATAGAATCCTTTAATACTGCAAGTGGAGGTTTGAATTTTTCTTCAGTTTCCTCAGCTTGAGAAATGCTGAGCATGTTCTTCCCTTTTGATTTTTTAACTCTAGGTCTTTGCACATTTCATTGTAATATTTGACTTTGTCTTTTCGAGCTGACCTTTGAAATTTTTTGTTCAGCTATTGTACCTCCTCATTTCTTCCATTTGCTTTAGCACCTCTACGCTGGAGAGCAAGTTTCAGAGTCTCTTCTGGCATCCATTTTGGTCTTTTCCTTCTTTCTTGTCTTCTCAATGACCTTTGGTTTTCTTCCTGTATGATGTACTTGATGTCATCCAACAACTGTTCTGGTCTTTGTTCTTTAGTTTTTAATGCATCAAGTCTGTTTTTGAGATGATCTCGAAATTCAGGTGAGATGTGTTCAAGGTCATATTTTGACTCTCATGGATTTGTTTTCATTTTCTTTGGCTTCAGTATGAGTTTACATATGAGTAATTGATGGTCTGTTCCACAGTCTGCCCCTGGCCTTGTTTTGGCTGATGATATGGAGTTTTGCACAGTCTCTTTCCACAGATGTAGTCCATTTGATTTCTGTGTATTCCATCTGCTGATGTCCATGTGTATTAGTCATCTTTTATGCTGTTTTAAATAGGTATTTGCAATGAACAAGTCATTGGTGTTGCAAAATTCTGTTACGCAATTTCCAGCATCCTTTCTATTGTTTCTATTGTTCTTGTTGTTGTCAGGTGCCATCAAGTCGGAACCGACTCATAGCGACCCCGTGCACAGCAGAACGAAACAATGTCCGATCCTGGGCCAACCTCACTACCACTGCCACACCCGAGTCCATCAATGATGCCACCTGGCTGATCCATCTCATTGGGGGTCTTCCTCTTTTTCTCTGACCCTCCACCCTACCCAGCATGACATCCTTCTCCAGCGATTGTTTCCTCCGGACAATATGTCCAAAGTAGGAGAGACGAAGTTTAGCCATCCTGGCCTCCAAGGAGCACTCTGGCTGCACTTCCTCCAAAACAGATTTATTGGTTCTTTTGGCAGTCCATGGCACTTTCAGTATTCTCCTCCAACACCACAACTCAAAGGCATCAATTCTTCTACGATCCTCTTTATTCACTGTCCAGCTTTCGCATCCATATGAGGCTATTGAAAACACAATGGCCTGGGTCAGGCGCACCCTAGTCCTCAAGCTGACATCTCTACTCTTCAACACTTTAAAAAGTTCCTGTGCAGCAGATTTGCCCAGTGCAATACGTCGTCTGATCTCTTGACTGCTACTTCCGCGTGTGTTGATAGTTGATCCAAGAAGAATGAAGTCCTTGACAACTTCAATCTTTTCTCCATTGATACGAATGTTGTTTATTGGTCCAGTGGTGAGGATTTTTGTTTTCTTGACATTGAGATGTAATCCATATCGAAGGCTGTGCTCTTTAATCTTCATAAGTAAATGTTTCAAGTCCTCTTCACTCTCAGCGATCAAGGTCGTATCATCTGCATATCGCAGATGGCATCAGGATTGGAGGAAGACTCTATTGTTCTTAGATAGTTGTAAAATCCTAATGTAATTCAAATGAACTTCTTTGATTTAATGCTATGCATGATGCTGTGTGTTTTTTTGGAAATAAAGGGTCTTTTGAGTTCACTGTAACTTAGCTGATACATTTCAAGCGATAGCTCTGTTTGTTCACCATTTTTTTTTTTTTTTTCCGGCTTGAATGATCTCAGACTCTCATTTATCAAGACCATCGTGATGTTATTAGACTGCAGTTTACAGGAATCCACCAGCCACATTTGCCGCTGCTCTTTGCTCATTAGCCTGTGACAAATAAATTGGTACATTTCCTGCCCTATGATGCTGCTTTTGAGCCATCAACTCTCAATTTATCCAATAATTAAAGAAATGAAAACACTATCCAATGAATCTGTCTTCCCATTGCCACAGACGGCGAGGGAGAACTTTGGTCTTTATAACTGGTAGAAGGTTTCAATCTGAGGACCGATTGTTGTTGTTTGGAAACTGGACATATGCACCATTCCAATGGCTGCTGGACAAGCTTATCAACCCATTAGAAGTTAAATGCTGTCACTTGGGGTCATCACTTTGTGTAAACACAAAGGCAAACTCCCACGCTGAAAAGGCACAGTGGTGCTGAGCTGCAAGTGCCTCCGCAGATCCTTATAAGCCAGTTATGCTTAAGCGGATTTTAAAGGATTGTCATCAACTAGAAAACACAGGCCAGTGTGTGCACACACACAGAGTGCCTGGACTGTGGAGTCTAGGAGGACGTCTCTCTGAAAAATTTTCCTGCCTTCAGTGATGTTGCTGAGATTAAAAAATGGCCAGGTCAGCAAAGACAAGTAATTGGATGCTCACCTTTTGGTGTTTGCAGAAGTGGCTCAGGATAGCATTCCCTTCTTGGTGTGAGCACTTAAGGCAAGTGGTCCGCTGGTAATACATTGAATGGCAATGAACAACTCAATGAACCCTTGCTGCAGAGAGAGGCTTACAGGGTCTTCCAGATCTCCACCCGGGTTCACGGGGGTCTATTGAATGTGGTCGGGCTTAGCTTGCAACTTCATTGCTGTTTTTTCTCCTTCCTTTAGCAGTGACCAACGTCGTCACCAGCCAGACCACATACCTGCTCATGTATTCCCCTTGAGTCTCAGTCTTGGAAGGGTGTTTGCTCTGAGGGGTTCCGACCACTTGCCTTGAGGGTTCCCGGGCGAACAGCTTACTTGTTCTTGTAGTTATCAATCAGACTGCTGTTATTGTTTCAGATTTTTCTTGTCAGTCTTTCTTTCACGAAGTTCTTCTATTCTTCTAGCCACTCCAGTCTGGTCTACTTGTCCTTTCCAGTGGAAATATCCCACCTCAGTCGTTTCTGGATGGGGTTCTGGATTTCACCTATGGTCTTGTGCAATGTAAAGACTCCACAGGAAGCCTCTTTCACTGGGCAACTTCTAGCCCCCTTTAAGGTATTCCAGTCAGTTATAGGCTGAAGATGGACTTACAAGCTTTCTGTGGTGAGGATTCTGGCTATTCCTTTCTCCCCACCTCAAGTGTCTATTTTACAATGGTAGACAAGGGAAACCAAGAGTCAAAAGACAGCCAAGCATCTTAACACTATTCCCCTCTTTTACCCCTTCAAACTGTGCCTCAATCCCTGTATTCTTGAGCCCTGTTGTTCCAAGGTTGTGCATACATCATCGTTTACCTCTGTCCCACTTATCCCATGTGAACCTAACTGTTCTCCCATCAGCCTTATTCTTCTATTCCCCTCCCCCTTCTAGTGTATTGCCCCTGCCCCCCCC
>NW_006408594.1:5669839-5676907 GCF_000296735.1 Chrysochloris asiatica | reverse complement strand
GTCTAATGGCAAAGGAGGCATTTGGTCATGGAAGCAATTAGTCACACATTCCAGATATCCCTCCTTTTCCTGACTTTCTTTCTCTCTTGCTCCAGGCAAATGGAGACCAATTGTTATGCCTTGGATGACCACTTGCAAGGTTTTAAGCTTTTAAGACCCCAGACACTATGCAAGGAACTAGGAGGTAGCACAGAAACACTAAACATATTATTAGGCCAATTAATTGGGATGTTCCATGAACCCACCACCTCTAAACCAAATCCCATGAAGCACATCTGTATTATACACCAACTTATCTCTAACATCTGGCTGGAGGCCAGTAGCAGTTTATAAGGGAAGGAATAGATATTTACTATTCAACACCTTATCCTTCAAGGTAAACTTGAAGTTGTACCTCCCATGGGAAGTCTTCCTACTTCCTGAAGCCCAGAGTGAGAGCCTTCTCCTCGGCTGCTGGACTTGCTATCCAACTTCTGCTTGGCTGTTCTGGTCACATGTTTTGTCTTTAGAAGTTTTTATAAGATGAGGGCAAGGGTGATTTTTGTTTTTGGATTCAGCTTGGTGCTTGAACAAATGAATGACTAATTATAAAATCTAATATATCTTGTCATTGGCTAGTTGGTTCTACTGGGCAGCCTGTGTGTTGCTATGATGTTGGAAACTAAGCCACCAGTATTTCAAACACCAGTAGAGTCACCGATGGTGGACAGGATTCAGCAGAACTTCCAGACTAAGAGAGATGAGAAATAAAGGACTTGAAATTTTTTTCTGAAAATCAGCCAATAAAACCCTTATGGATAAGCACACGATGGCCACAGCAATGAGCTAAAACATACCAGTGGTCATGAATATGGCATGTTGTTGTTGTTGTTGTTGTTATGTGTCGTAGAGTGGGTTCCAACTCATAGCGACCCTGTACAGGGTTTCTGAGGCTGTACATCTTTATGGGAGCAGAAAGCCTCATCTTTCTCCCATGGAACAGCTGGTAGTTTTGAATTGCTGTCCCTGAGGTTTGCAGCCCGATTGGTAACCACTATGCTACCAGAGCTCCTTATGAATATGGCATAGGACCAGGAAACGTTTTATTCTGTTGTACATAAGATCACCATGAGTCAGAGCCAACTGGATAGTAAGGTGGACTGAACTCATTCTTGAAATTGATAAATTGATAAAGGTGAACTCTTAAAGTCCAGTCTTAAATGCCCACATGAGTTTTCTTAAGAAAATTCAAATACTAAGTACAGTGTGTACACACACACACACACACACACACACACACACACTCACTATCTCTCTGTCTCTGAACTGTCTCTCTAGCTCCAGGTTCACCGGTCACCATACACGTGTGGTATGTGACACATACAAACCTGCTCTGCTGTCCTACCCACACCCCCTGGTGTATCATCACTCCGTGTATCACTCCGCTCGGCATCCCAGCATGGAAAAGGAGCGGGCAGATAGTAAATATGTTCAGTAAATCTTTCTTGAATAGAGCGGAACTAAAAAGACAACTGGAGTCTCTTCCATTTAAGATAAATATGCAGGTTAGCAAGCTGAGTCACCCAGTTAAGTGTGCCCGCTGGTTCGTGTGTTTGCCAATGACGACAACAATTAAACAGCAACTGACATTCACTGAGCACTCGCTGTCTGCTACTCGGTTTAATTCAGTGCTTCATATCTACAATCTCATTTAATCCTCCAAACACAATGACAAAACAGGCGCTACTATCCTTCCCTGTTCCCAGACAAGGAAATGTAAACACAGAGAAACGAAGTGAATTGCCCATGGTTATTTGGTTGTTTGGTAGGGAAGGATTCAGATGTGACCAGTCGACTCCACCAACATTTCTTGAGCCCCCACGAAGTGCCATGCACCTACAATACTCTTAACCAGACATCTTGAAATGCCATGTGCAGCAGACGCCTCTAGAAGACTTGTTAAAATGCAAATGGTTGCTCCCAGAGTTTCAGATTCTGTAGGTCTGGGTGAAGCCTGAGACTCTGCATTTCTAACAAGTTTCCGGAGTTGTGCTGATGGTCGGGGGTGGGGGTGTGGGGATGGGGGTGGGGACCACATTCTGAGAGCCACTGGTTTTAGTCATACTTCCTTCTCCTTAGGATAGGAAGAGAGAGTCCAGCAATGCATGTAAACATAAACAATCTATGGGTCAGCAGGAGGGCCCCAAATCACCCTCTGAAAGCTGACATTCTGCTCCGGAACCCCAAGGGGGAGGAAATGAACAGTTATTGCTGTTGTTAGGTGCTGATGAGCTGCTTTTTGACTTACAAGGAACCATTGTGACAGAACAGAATTTCCCTCACAGGGTTTTGATGGGAGGAGTCCTGTGGCGCTGTGGCTGTGGGGTTAATGCGCTAGACTGCAAGTTCTGTTTGAGCTACAAGGTTGGTTCAAGCTCACCAGCCACTCCTCACAAACCCTGTACAGGGTCGCTATGGGTCGGAACCGACTCGACGGCACTTAACAACAACAACAAACGTTATGGGAGCAAGTTGCCAGGTCTTTTCTATCATAGAGCCGGTGGGTGGGTTCAAACCACTAACCTTTGAGTTAGCAGTAGAGCACTTACCTGTTGTGCCACCAAGGCTGCTGAACAATTATCAGGCATCTACTAAGGCACTGGACTGAAAGTTTGTTTGAAACACAAGGTCACCGGTTCAAATTCACCCACCGCTCCTCGGAAAGCCTGTAGTTGCTATGAGTCGGAATCAACTTGATGGCACTTAATTAACAACTATATGGAGACCTGGTGGTGCTGTGGGATAAGCATTGGGCTGTCAACTGCAAGGCTGGCAGTTCAAAACCACTAACTGCTTCTGGGGAGAAAGACGAAGCTGTAGGTTCCTGTAAAGGTTTATTGTTGTTGTTGTTGTTAAGTGCTGTTGAGTCGGTTCCGACCCATAACGACCCTGTACAGGGTTTCCGAGGGTGTAAATCTTTACGGGAGTAGAAAGCCTGATCTTTCTCCCGTGGAGCAGCTGGTAGTTTCGAACCACTGACCTTAAGGTTTGCAGCCTGAATCATAACCATTACGCTACCAGAGCTCCTGTAAAGATTTATAGTCTCAGAAATCCTAAGGAGAAGTTCTACTCTGTCCTATAGGATCATTCTGAGATGGAATTGACTTGGTGGCAGTGGGTTTTTATGCCAGGAGTTCCTGGATAGTGCAAATTGTTAACATGCTTGACTGCTAGCTGAAAGGTTGGAGATTTGAATCCATCCAATGCACCTGGTAAAAAGGACTTGGTGATCTACTTTTGAAAAACCAGCCATTGAAAACACTCTGGAGCACAGTTCTTCACTCTCTCTCTCACGCACACATGTGCACACATATGTGCACACACATGTGCACACACACACACACACGCACGGTAGCCAAGAGTAGGTTCTAACCTAAGGGTAAGATCTTTAGCCTTCCGAATGTGGAGAAGTCATGTGGAGGCGCCACTATGGAGAAGCTTGTGAAGTCTCTCGAGATCATATCGTATTTGGCATGGGTATGCTAGAGCCTTGGTGTGGCGCTGCAGCATGAGTACTGGACTGCTAACCACGAGGTTGGTGGTTCAAACCCACCTGTGCTCTCAGAAACCCTATCCAGGGTCGCTATGAGTGGGAACTGACTTGATGGCATACAACAACAACACTAGAACCAGAATGCTTCAGTAAAAATCTGTTGCTTCCCAGCGGCTGATCTCCAGCATGTGTCTGAATCTCTCTGTTTCCCTATCTGGGCCATGGAGTAACAGCAGTATCCACCTTATAATGCTCATTGTGAGAGTCACATGAGTTAGAACAAGGAATGCCTGGCGCAGTGTTTGCCCACAATGGCTTTTGTTGTTGTTGTTAATTGCTGTGGAGTCGGTTCCATCCCATAGTGACCCTATAGAGTTTCCGAGGAGCAGCTGGTCAACTTGAACTGCTGACTTTGCAGTTCAAATGGCTTTGCAGTCTAGCGCATTAACCCACAGTGCCACACCAGGACTCCACAATGGCTTTATTAGCTGTTAATTTCATACTGAGTCTGGAGGGCTGAAGTTCAAGCCACTGAACAGGAATTGGATGGAATCTGCAGAAATGGTTGAAAACAGATACTAATGATGACAATGGTGGTGGCGGTGATGATGGTGATATGACCCTCTGCTAGTACCAGCCACGTGCAAACGGTCACGAAACCCTCTCCATAATTCTGATCAACATTTGCTGATGGGCTTTACCTGGTGGACTCTATGAGCAATCTGTGTGATCTTGGGCATGTTGTCTGACCTCTCTGGACCTCCAAGAGGGGGTTTGCCTCGATGCTTGCAGGCTCTGGGCTATGCTGCCCCCAAGCCTTTAAGACCTGACAGTTCTTAAAGCCTAGGGGATCCCCAGCAGGGGGAACATCTATCTCTTGAGTTTCAGATGCCAAGGGACCAGGCTCCCTGGATTCGTGATTTGGAATTCTAGACATCTCAAGATTAGTTTCCAAACCACACAGCACCAACACACACTGGCAGGCTGCGTGGGAGGGTGGCAGGGATGGCCCGGGGCAGAGTTTCCAACCAGGAGGGGGTTTTCCCAGCACCTCCTAGGCCCACTGTGGGTGGTGAGAACAGGAGCTCTCATTATGAAGCACCTAAAGTCTTCAGCCCCTCACACCATCTCCCTGGTTCCTGAGCCCTTGTAGTACAGCCATGACGTAGATGCACAGCTTCCCATTCATAGACTGGAGGTCTGCCTGCTCACCCAAAGCCACCCAGCTCCAGGGATTCCAAGTCCTCCCTTCTCCCTTCACTAAACCTGATCCTAATGTCCTGGTACCTTGATGCCCTGGGAAAGGTCTGATAGACAACTTCAGGGGCACTTGTTTTTAGTGCTGGCTAGTAGTTTAACCCCTACCACACCTCACCACACATACACTCATGGTGACTCTATATCCAATGAAATTCTACCCAGTCCTATGTTATCCCCATGATGGGTTGAGGATCAGACCATTGAGATCCATAAGGTTTTCATTAACTGGTTTTGGGAGGTAGATTGCCGGGCTTTTTTTCCTAGTCTCTCCTAGTCTGGAAGCTTCACTGAAATCAGCTCAGCATCATAGCAACATTTAGCCTTCACTGAGAGTGGTTGGTGGTTGTACATGAGGTGGACTGGCTGGGAATGAATCCTTGTCTCCCTCATGGAAGGTGAAAATGTTATTACTGAGCCGCCCTTGCCTTGAGAGGACTAAGAAAGAGTTGAGAGTCCCGACCAGACAGATTGATATTGTGGGTCTGACAGGGCAAGATGATCGAACATTCTGAGATGAAGGTCCTGATGTGTTGAAAAAACATCGCCACCATTCTATTTGGCTTTAGACAATGCAGGCAATGGGCTGCGACTCATTTAAAAAACTAGAAATCAATTCTTTATAAGGTGGAAAGAACACTGGATTTAGAGTCTGAAAATTCACCCTGACTCTTCCACTAACTTTCTTGTGACCTGGATTGAGTCCCACAGGCTCTGTGGGTCTCATCTTCCTCATGTGTTCAATGAGGGTTGGATGAGACCCTCTTTCTTGACTCTGTTGCAACTTGGAGATCACATTTTGCTTTGGAGTTTGTGTGCTCCCCACCCCTTGCTGGAGGGTGTGGCTCTTAGGGGTCTGGGCTCCCCTGGTTGTCTTTGTCAGGGTCCCCAGTGGCTAGATGGCACTTCTCACAGACCCTGCTCAGCAAATACTGTGGAATGAGGGAGCCATGCTTCTCCATATCTAGTAGACTGTTCATTTCTGCAAAACATAGTGTATGACAGCTAGATAATCACCAACGATAGCAGCTAATCTGGGTTTTTAAAAAGAAATAGTTTGTGTTCTGTTTTGTCTAACTTGATAAAATAGCGCGGCTCTGGGGAAAATTGTGTTTATCTTTAACTGCAGTTTTTGTTTTTTTTTTTCTTTTAAAGCATTTCTTGCAAAACCTTCTGAAAGTAAGTTAGCTGTATGGGTTTTTTCTACTTCTTGTCATTTTCTCAGGGAAAGGAAAAAAAAAGCAAAGAGTGAAAACAAGTGCTACTCAGGAGCTTGCAGCGGTGCTCGGGAATTTAAAGGGACGGGCAGGAAACACTTCGCAGATTGAGCTAGTGGCCTTAAAACCCGGCTCTAAATTTGCATTGACATCTTTACAGTGAGTGTCAGTTGCAAACTAATGATGAGCTCCAAATTCTAATCCTATTTCTGATGCCGACTTGTTTCAAGCTCTGAGCAAGTCACTTAAAAGCTCGGCCCAAGCTTGTTCCTCTGGCAGAGAATGACAGCGCTGACCTACTTCATTTTTGCCTGTTTTTCCTTTTTAAAGAATCATTTGATCTATTCCCTCCTTCCCTACTTCTCTTCCTGTCTTTGTCTTCCTCATTTGCCCCTCTTCTACTTATTGTCATTTTATTGTTGCAAAAATATAAATGACAGCAAAACAAACAAACAAAAATCCCCAAACCCATTGCCGCTAAGTCAATTCTGACTTATGGTGACCTCCAGCATTACAAATGGAACTGTTCTTAGAGGCGATCTTTACGGCAGCAGGTCTCCAGGGTCTTTTCTCTGCAGAGCTGCTGGGGGTAGTTGTCAAGTGCCATCAACTCCAAGTCCGTTCCAACTCACAGTGAACCCTGCATAGGGTTTCTGAGGGGCAGTTGGTGGGTTTGACCTTGTGGAGAGCTGTCCAGTGCTGATCCTGAAGTGCCAAGCCAGGACTTCTCGCTATCTATCTATCTATCTATCTATCTATCTATCTATCTATCTATCTATATTGTTGTTAAATGCCATCTAGTCAGCTCTGACTCATAGGGACCCTTTATAGGGTTTCCCAGGAGTGGCTGTTGTGGTTCAAACTGACCTTGTGGACCAGTGTGTGTATGTATATATATATATATGTTTTAACTTGAGCAAGAGCTAGGCCAAATCCTGTACACATCCTAAGTTTTTTTGGAACACAGACACGCTTGGCCATGGTGCCTAAGTCTGCTTCTTTGCTAAAATTGCAGAGTTTAGTAGCTGTGGCATACCTTCTTTATGACTTGCCAAGCTAACA
>NW_006408594.1:5559087-5669329 GCF_000296735.1 Chrysochloris asiatica | reverse complement strand
ATTGTCAGGAGGGAGCAGTTGCTGGAGAAGGATATCATGTTTGGTAAGGTGGAGGGTCAGAGAAAAAGAGGAAGACCCCCAACAAGATGGATTGGCAAAGTGGCAACAGTAGTGAGGTTGGCCCAGGATCAGGTGTGTTTCGTTCTGCTGTGCATAAAGTCGCTATGGGTTGGTACCCACTCGATGGCACCTAACAACAAGAACAAAAGAGCTCTGTAGCGTAGTGGTTACAAGATGGGCTGCTAACCTCATGGTCAGCAGTTCGAAACTACCAGCATTTACATGGGAGAAAGATGAGGCTTTCTGCTCCCATAAGGATTTATAGCTTCGGAAACTCTGTACAGGGTCATTATGGGCTGGAACTGACTCGACAGCACTTAACAACATAACAACAGCATAATATACTATGCTGTTGTTATGTTGTTAAGTGCTGTCGAGTCAGTTCCTGACCCTGTATAGGGTTTCAGGAGTGACTGGTGGATTTGAACCACTGACTTTGCAAATAGCAGTGCATATGCTATAGTGCCACACCAAGACTACTTGCTCTCTCTCTCTCTATCTATGTATATACTCTATACTCTCTCTCTATATAAACACACACACACACACACATATATATATATAGTTGTTGTTAAGTGCCATTATGCTGGTTCCAACTCATAGCCACCCTGTATAGGGTTTCTGAGGAGTGACTGGTGAGCTTGAACCACAGACCTTGAAGTTCAAACCGACTTTGCAGTCCAGTGCATTAACCTGCAGTGCCACACCAGGATTCATATGTATAAATACATATATTATATATATATTGTTGTTGTTAAGTGCTGTTGAGTTGGTTGCCTCTATAGCCTCCCTGTACAGAGTTTCTGAGGAGCAACTGGTCAGTTCAAACTGACCTTACGGTCAAGTGCTTTTCCTAGAGACTCATATCATATACTATATGTTGTTGTTGTTGTTAAGTGCCTTCGAGTTGGTTCTGACCCATAGAGACCCTGTATAGGGTTTCCAAGGAGCTGCTGGTGAGCTTGAATCAGTGACCTTGTGGTTCAAATGACTTTGCAGTACAGCGCATTAACCCACAGCACTATACCAGGACTCCATATGTTGTTGTTTTTGTTAAGTACCGTGGAGTCTGTTCCGACTCATAGTGACCCTGCACAGGGTTTCCAAGGCTGTAAATCTTTGCAGGAGCAGAAAGCCTCATCTTTCTCCTGCAGAACAGCTGGTAGTTTTGAACTGCCAACCTTGAGGTTAGCAGCCTGATTCATAACCACTACACAACCAGAGCTCCTTACCAGGACTCCATATACTATATACTATATATGTTGTTGTTGTTAACGCTAAGTGCTGTTGAGTCAGCTCTAACTCATAGTGACTCTGTATAGGGTTTCCAAGGAGCAGTTGGTGTGTTCAAACTACTGACTTTGTGGTTAGCTGTCCAGTGCTTATCCTACAACACCATAAGTCAAGTGCAAACCATTTGTGCCACCCAGGGGGTAGATGCGTTTCATTTGTACGTTTTGGTGACATAATTACATTTATAAAACTGCTCGGCTCTCATCGATGACAGTTGCCAGATTTTCCATCACCATAAACAGAAACTCACTACTTCTTAAATGATAATTCTCTCCCCCATCCCGCCTCTTCCTCCTGCCCTGGGTCATCTCTGATAAAGTGTGGTCTCTATACCTTTGCCTATTCTAGATATTTCACATAAATGAGACCCTGCAATACTTGTTCTTTTGTGTCTGACTTATTTCACTCAGCATGATGTTTTTAAGTTTCATTCATGTTGTAGAGTAAATCAGAACTTCATTGGTCTTGATGCTGAGTAAGATTCCTTTGGAGTCATGGTGTGATGCTGTAGGACACACACTGAACTGATATTACAGTATTCCATTAAGGATTCCTGGTCAAACAGTGGTTAGAACCCTTAGCTGCTAACCATAAGGTCAGTAGTTCGAACCCACAAGGATACTGGAGAAAGATGCCGTCTTCTTCCCTTAAAAGGTGTGGCGCTGTAGGATAAGTGTTGAACTACAAAGATGGTTTGAGCTGCAAGGTCAGTGGTTCAAACTCATCAGCCACTCCTCGGAAACAGGGTCACTATGAGTTGGAACCAACTCGACAATACTTAACAACAACACAGCCTTGAAAACCATATGGGGGCAGTTTGAATCTATTCTAGAGGGTCACTGAGTCTGAACTGACTTAGGGTTCCATTGTGTGCATGTACCACATTTTGCTTACCCTTCCTTCTTTGATGGGCACTACTTACTATTTTTCTGTTAGGTTAAATGTGAGGGTAGAAAAGGGTTTTGTGGGCTTGTTTCCTTCTTTATCAACAAAGACAACATTCATGAAAGGTCTTGGTGAATTTTACTGCAAAGGCCAGAACCTCAGACAACCATGGGAGGAATCTCTTAAGAGCTGAGTGATATTTTGGTTCCTGTTTGCTCAGTGTTTTGCTTTGGAAACTAGATTCCTGATTCCAACATTAAAAGGTACCTCTTCATCCAAGCAGAAAAATTCTGAGTTCATTAAGAGTTTGTAGTTTCTAGCTAGGGAAATCTAGGAAGGGGGAGGCCCAAGTTTTATCCCACATCTCTAGGCTTGGAGTGAAAACAAAGGCCTGGAACATATGGTGACAGGCATTTATTTGGTGTAAACTTTTATTAAAGGCGAGAGATTATACCATTTAATAATGGCATAATCGTGCAGGCTGTGAATCTTTATCTTCATTTTACAGAAGAGGAAACTAAGGTTCAGAGAATTTACAAGACTTGACCAGGACCATACAGATAGGGAGTTGACACAGCTCTTCTGACGTTAAAATCTGTTTTAATCAAAGTTCGTCTCTTTTCTGCTGAGCAATGCTGTTTACTGGCATGGGGCTTGGCATGAGTGAACTGGAGCCAGACAGGAAGAAACTGAGGATCAGGTGGAGCCCCTCCCCGCCCGTACTGGTCCAGGACTGGGGAGGCTACATGCCTGGACAAGTGGGAGCTGGGAACGGAGAATGAGCTCAGGGTGGGGACTTCTCTCTCTGTGTGTTTAAAGAGAGAGAGGGAGGCAGAGAGAGAAAGGAGAAATCAGGGTAAATATATAATTAGGTGTTGTTTGTTTCCAAAATGAAAATAGCATTATGGTTTATTTCTGATTTTAAAAGCAAGGCATGCTCACCGTAGCAAATTCAGCCTGTACTGAAAGAAATAATGGAGGATGTGCAAGCCACCTGCAATTCCACTACCTACCACAGCTGGGCTTTGAGTTCTGTGTTCTCAGGTTTAGCTGCTAACCTCCCCTCCGTCTTGCCTGTTGGCGAGTTGCCATGGAGACCACCAGGCAGCAGTTAATGTGAATGACTTGATTTTGAAATTCTGGACTCCCTTGTCGCTTTGGGGTAGCCAGGTTGTTGCCACCTGATAGCTCCTTAGGATTTATTTTTATCTAAGATGGATTTTAAGGCTAAGAAAATAAGGTGGTGGTAGATCAAAAGTCACATTTTTTTTTTTTTTTTTCAGATGGAGAATATGGGAAAAAAATTGCTAAGCAAAAAGAAGAATATAAAAGGAGCCCTAGTGGTGCTGTGGGTTAGGCATTGGGCAGCTAACCACAAGGTTGGCGGTTCAAATCTACCAACTACTCCTCAGGAAAAAGATGAGGGAGTCTGCTTCTATAAAAATTGACAGTCTCAGAAACCCTGTGTGGCGTCGCTCTCAGCCAGAATCCACTCGATGACAGATGTGAAAAGCAACCCTTGTAGAGCAATGGTTAAGCACTTGACTGTGAACCAAAAAGCTGGGAGTTCGAACTCACCCAGCGTTTCTGTGGGAGGCAGAGCTGGCAATCTGTTCCTGTAAAGATTTTAGCCTAGAAAACCCTATGGGGGGGAACATTCCTACTCTGTCCTATATGGTTGCTAGGAGCCACAGTCACATTCATGGCACACAACAACAACAACAACAGGATCTGAGCCTTGATTAAGATCTACATCTACATTCACAGAGAGAAAGGAAGAAAGAAAGAAAAAGAACTTGCCATAGTCTCCTAAAGTGTTTTCAATGCTATTTCTGGGTGAGAATGTTATAAATTAGTTTATTGATATTCTTCATGCTTTCCTGTATTTATTAAAATTTGAATAATGAGCATGTTTTGCGTACACAGCCGAAGAGTAATACATGCTATTTTTGTAAACGGATAGCTGTTTGGGGACGAGATGTTTTTGAAAGCTATACCGTTGAGATGTGTGTGTAGAGACAAAAGTGAAGCAGAGTATTCAGCAATTTCCCGATGACCTTAATCAACATTCTCGCCTGGATGGGTGATAGAGACGGGGGTGGGGAGAATGGGCAGAGAGAATGTTTGTTTGAGAGTCTGAAATATTCATTTCCTGCAAATGCCTCGACTCTGCACCATCTTTTATGAATGAAAACACCAGTTAAAATGAGCAAGGGGAAGTTTCTCTCTATAGGAGCCCCAGATGTCCTCTCTTACCCAGTGGAAACTGGTGGTTTTACTCATGGATATCTGCCAGAAACCAAACAGTCGGGCCAGGTAAGGGAACATGGCCTGTCATTTTGGCTCTCTGAATGTGTGTCATATAGTAAGTTTAGTGTGGATTTCTGGAATGAAACTGTGAAGTACTCTCTTGAAAGTTCCAATTATGTTTGGGTCCACAGAAGGGAAAAGTGTGAACCCTGCAGGTTCCTCCTGCTTGGGGCTAATCAGCCTCTCTGGGCCTTCTACTGCACTGTCCTTTTGAAATAAGTGGTAAAGACAACAATAAAAACCAAGAATCCTTTAAATCTCAGGAGAGAATGGAGAGGTGGAAGAGGGTCTGCTTTATGGTACACCTTCAGTGAAAAGTATTTATGGGTAAGTCATTTTTTTCTTCTTTCTAGGTGTTAGATTGAAAGGATCCAGTAAACTAAACCCCAGAGAGAGCTCGGTATAAATAAAAGAATCCAGCAACTGTCAAAACAAATAGCAACCAATCAGAAATACGTTGTCAGTGGAGGCCTCAGTTCCAACATAATTCAGAGAAGTGTTAGTCTGCTGCAGCAAGTGGGATTTGGGGAAAGAATTTAGGATGCCCTTCCTCTCCAGATCTCAGACTTGGAGTCTGATTGAATGAAATGAGAAATGCAGGCTTTATTTTAATCTTTTCAAAAATAATCAAAGCTTTAAATATCAGGGAAGATTCTATTAATTTATTCAACAGCCAGCCACCAAGTGCCTTGTCTGGCAGATCTTGTACTGGGGGGAGGGGATGCAGAGAGGGGAGACATGGCAGCATTCCCAAGAGTTCAGAGCAGGGATAGAAGTAAATGTTGGTGGTTATTGTGGGGGAAGTTACTGGTAGAAGTCTCAACTTCTGGTGTGGTGCTGTGGGATAGTGCACTGGATCACAAGGTTGGTTTGAGCTGCAAGGTCAATGGCTCAAATCCACCAACTGCTCCTCAGAAACCCTATATGAGTCAGAACTGATTCAACGGGACTTAACAACAGCAGCAACATATAGGAGACCCAGGTTCAATTCCAGGCCAATGTACCTCATACACCATCCCTACCTGCCTGTCAGTGGAAGCTTGCGTGTTGCTATGATGCTGAACAGCTTTCAGCAGAGCTTCTAGACTAAGACAGACTAGGAAGAAAGACCTGGAAAGCTAGTTCTGAAAAGCCTGTGAATCATGGTTGTTTAATCAGAAACCAATCAGAGGATGATGTAGGACTGGGAAGTGTTTTATTCAATGTACATGGGGTTGCCACGAGTTGGGACCCATCTCAATGGCAGCTAATAACACAACAACATCAGATTGCAGAGGTTAGAGGAGGGTCAACTAGCTCTGTGTGTGTTGAGCTGATGGTTGGCAGAGCTGAACTTGAAGGATACGAAGGGATTAGTCAAGTAAAGGGCGGAAGGTTATGAGAAGGCAAATAAATATGAGCAAGCCAGCTCCAGAATATTCATTTATTTCTTCCTTCTTTCAGTCATTCAGCACATATATTGATTTCTTTCTTATTGTGTTTCAGACACTGACTCTAGGACTGAGTGAACAAGCTAGATAAGGTCCTGCCTTCAGAGAGCTTAGGTTCTGGAATGGAGGTGGGGTGTCTGTGTGTGTGCATGGTGGGAGAGGAGGGACTATGAATAAGTAAATGAAGCAATACAGAAGCAACTTTCCAATGGCAATGTACTATCGAGTACATAGAAAAGGCAACATGGCTCAAGGGAGTGGAGGTCTGGAAGGTGGTCAGGAAGACCACCTGAGAGAGATGACCATTCATGCTGCATCTTAAGCCAGAGAGACGAAGAGCTGAGAAGCCCATTTTACATGGAGGGGACAGCTTAGAGAGTTCAAAGATCCAAAGAAAGGACAATGAGTAAGAAGAACAGGGGAAGGGTGATCTGGTTCAAGAGGTAAGCAGGGTCCACATCATGGAGCACGTTGTGACCCTTGGTGAGGACATTAAGACTTAGTTAAGAGGCAGAAGTGGGCAAATAGATCAGTGTGGTAGACCTGGTGGCTTGGGCTGTGGTGGTCATCATCAATATGGATGGAAGATGCTGATTTGAGAATTTGTTCTGGAGACACAGTCTACCGTAGACATGGAAGGGTTAGATGTGATAGGAGAAGGAAAGAGAGAAGTCCGAGAGAGCTCCTAGGGGTTTTGCCTGAGCAGCAGATAGATGGTGGCCATGGGTTGAAATGGGGAAGAAGAGCTTTGTTTTATTTGTGAATCCACAGAGAGTTCAGTATGGCATAAGCCCAGATGTCTGTGAGGGGGTATGGAAGATGATTGGAGGAGCAGGCAGAGGTCACAAAGGATCTACCAGAGAGTCCAGACACAAACCATGAAGTCTTGAAGAGCCCGCAATTCTCAGTGGAAGGTACTGTCAGGTTGCTTCTCTGGTATCCTTTTGATCTTCCTTCTTTCCTCATAGAACACTATGTTCTCCCTTCCCTCCTACGCCCTGTTTTCACTCCACCCTTGTACCTCAGGGGAAACTGACCCCACCTCCAATTTTAGGGATGGGTCTCTTATCTTGGCCGATAACCCATACCTGGCCAATAATTAGTGTGAGAATAATCATGAGCCCAACTTGAGACAATGATACAAGAGGAGAGATTTTCTAGGGACTTCTGGGATAGCAACTTTCTGGCTTTTATCCAGGAGCAGGTAGAAGTAACTCTCTCTGGTCTTCAGGGTGTTGTCCTTTGGAGATGTGCAGCTCCAAAGAACTGTAGCTGTTTCATGACCAGCCTGAGGAATCTGAAAGAAACACAAACATGGAACTGCCCATTTCCTTTTGCGAAGCCAGTTTGAGTTGCGTTTTCTTCTACTTGCATCCCAAAGCATTCAAGCTGATACAAGGGGCTGGTGTCTAGGCTTATAGCTCAAGCTAGGATCTGAGATTGAAACCTCTAGCATAGTGGTTACGAATCAGGTTGCGAACCTTAAGGTCAGCAGTTCGAAACTACCAGCTGTTCCGTGGGAGAAAGATGAGGCTTTCTGCTCCCATAAAGATTTACAGCCTCAGAAATCCTGTACAGGGTCACTCTGAGTTGGAACCGACTCCACAGCACACAACAACAACAACAACAATGTTCATACTCTTTAGGATTCTGCATCCATAGGACTGTTTTTATATTCAAGTATGATTTTTGTTTTTATTGTTGTTTAATGAAGAAGGAAGCAGAATAAAGAAAGGAGGGACATTCCTGAAGGAAGGCAGTAGAATTCTGATAGGGTGGTAGATAGGGATGAATTATGGAACTTCTTTAATTAAAAATCCAAAGAAGAGATGCTAATCATCAGAATGATTCAAGCACTGTTCAAAGAGAAGCTGAATGACCTATTTTCTGAGATTATTTTTTAACAGTGGGAATTTACTTTGTGTTGGCTGCCACAGATGACCTCTAAGGGACAGGGACAAACACAGAACAGACCAAAAAAAAAAAAAAAAAAAAAGGGCCAGGGCCTGGGGGACTTTGGGGCCTGGCACACCTGAAGGTCAAGTCCAGCATTCCCACTGATGAACTGCACTATGTCTCTGAGCCTCATTTGTACAATGAAGAGAAGAATTGCCCCCCAACATGGTCCTGTGATTTAAACTGCAGAACTCCTAGCCTGTGACTGAAATTGGAGAGCTCGTTTAAAGAGCCTGCTCATGTCTGGGAAATTGTAGATGAGAGAGAAGGGGAGAGACTGGTCTGTACTCACCCCTTCTGTCCCCTTCAATGTTCTCGTGTCCCCTCCCATCAATGTTTCCTCTCCTCCGCTCATGATATGGTCACCAGTGACCTATGGTCATCAGATCTGATGGTCGGTTCTCTGTCTTCACCTTACTTGGCCGATCAGTGGCATTTGATTTAAACTTCTTCAGCTGTCTTTGGGGATTTCCTCTCCTGGATCTCTTCATCTCTCCCTAGCTGTTCCTTTTCAAGCTCTTTGCTAATTTCTCTTTATTTTCCTGACCTCTGAATAGTGGAGTGTCTCAGGATTTGATTCTCAAACCTTCTTTCTTCTCTAGCTACACTCATCCCTAAAGGTTCCTTCCCTCAGTCAAGACAAAGCCCTATGGCCATAAAGTCCTACCCAATCTGTCCCCCTTCCCAACCTTCCTTCTCATCTCTCCTATGGCTCTCCTCCATCTCACCTGATCTCCTTAACCCTTCAAATCTCTTCATTTATTATTTCCTCGTCCTAGAGTCTCGCCACCTCCCTTCATTCAGATCTTTGCTCAAATGTCACTGAATCAGCAAGATCCTTTCTGACCACGCTGCAAAACCCAGCAAATCCCCACCTCATTGCTCTATCCTCATTCATTAATGTTTCATAGCACCCACTGCTATTTTTATATATTTATTTGTATATTAACTCTTTCCCCCATTGGAATGTCAGCTTCATGGGATAAGGAGCTTTGTTTTGTGCACAATTATATCTCTGGCTTTTATCACAATGCTTGGCACAAAGTGGTACTCAGTAAATATTTGTTGATGAATACATTCACTAAGGGCAAATTGCTCTTTTTCTTACTAATGTTATTGTTTTTTCAACTTTAAGATTTTGTGCTTTATGTTTGCAAAGTCAAACCGTAAAGCTGATGACCTCCCAAGATCCATTTCATTGTTCCAAGTCCATAATCTGTAGCACAGCAGTTGCTGGGTAAATTGCCTACGTGGGAATGGATCCAAACAGAATTACTGACACTCAAGGGCCTTAGGATCACTACGCTCCTGGATGTTCTAGACTTCCTAAAAAGCCATCCTGAGTGATATGATTGGATAGCCATTTAGACATGTCTATTTTGGAGGCAGTTTGACCTATGGTGAGAATGTCAAATGAAACAAAAACATTCTGACATTTTAAGAGCTTTAATTTACTCATGATAAAAGGCAGAGCATCTGAATATGTCAGGTTTATAAGGCGTAGACTTTAGAACAGAAATATGTGCCTACCTAATGCAAGGGCATGTCAGTGAATTGATTGACTTGTTGAAGGTGTACACCAGAAACATATTTGGAAGAAATGGAGAATGCATCTTAAAAATACATCTGAACTGTAGTTTAGGCTGAATACACAGCTCTCACTAAAGTTTGAATGTTGGCTATGTGTGAAAGTCAACAGTGGCCAAGACGATTCCAATAGGTGCATCTCAGGGGCCCCAGAAGGACCACATACCAATGTGTCAATCAGTAGGATGTAGTGAAAGAGATTGGACTTTGAAATTATACAGACTCAGACGCCATGTATCAGTTGAGCAACATTGAGTAACTTAACGTCTCTGGACTTTGATTTCTACTTTTATGTGGCAGAGATTGCTATGAATCAGCCAAACCTGTTACCTCTGGAGTATAAAAGCACAGAACCAGATGGTATTTTTCAACCCTCTGGGCTGTTAGGTGCAACCATGTGACTAAGCGGTGGTAAATGGAACCTGAATGAATGTGATGGGTACCCCTTCTCAGTCTAGCCCCAAAGAAGTGCTCACAGACAATTCCCCAAGCTCTTCCTACTGCTGGTTTGAAGCAGAAGAGATGGCAATCTCAGAAGCTATATGTTGAAGGTGGTAGAGCCCCAAGATTGATTCAGTGGTCCCTGAATCAGTTCTTAGAGGGGAATTGTCTGTCTTGAACTTTCAGTGTGTGAGAAATCGAAATAAATGAGAAATAAACATCAGTGTATTTAGTGACTAGAATTTGGGGGTCCTGGTGTGGCATTGTGGGCTAATGTGCTGGACTGCAAAGTCAGTTTGAACCGCAAGGTGGTTCAAGTTCAAGCTCACCCAGCCGCTCCTTGGAAACCTTATACAGGGTCTCAATGGGTCGAAACTGACTCTACGGCACTTAACAACCCACAACAAAAGTTATTATATCAAGGAGTCCTGTTGGCACAGTATGTTAAGTATTAGGCTACTCACCGAAATTGGCTATCAGCTAGCAATACCCTAATCACATTGTAAAATGGAGATACATCTTTTGAAAGGTTGAAATATATTTTGTGTTTGAAGCTCCTAGAGCTTGGTATGTAGGGCTTAATAGATATCAGTGCTTATGGTATTGTCTAGTTAGTTACTCTACAAACAGTTCTTACACAGATTTTAAAGGATCATTGAGAAGTATAAAACGGTTCCAATTCTTATGTCCCAGGTCCACATAATGGGGAAGACAGTTACTCTTCATGGACACGTCTACCCTAAAAAATCAGACCCTGAAGGACAAGAATCAGCTGTTAGAATTCAAGGGCAAAGGTCCCTTTGGTTGGAGAAGTTAATGGAAAACATAATAAATTACTTGTATATATTCAGTGATAAAATTTTCACTGTCCACGTGAGAGGACTGGGGTCAGTTCATCACTTGTCCATCTATGGATGCTTGTGTGTTGCTTTGATGCTGAACAGATTTCAATGGAACTTTCAGATCAAGACAGACTAGGAAGAAAGACCTGGTGATGGACTTCTGAAAATCATCTAATGGAACCCTATGGCTCAGAACCATCTGATCCACAGACAATTGTGTGGATGGCCCAGGCCCAGGCAGCATTTCATTCTAGTGTCTGGAGTTGTCATGAGTCATGAGCCAAGCCAACAGCAGCCGACATCAACAATAACAACAACAACACTGGAGGAAAGTAGCAACCCTATGTAGGGCATCAGAGTAATGGGCAATCAAAGAGAATTTCGATTTCCTTTTGGGACATATAACATATTCATTCTCTTAGCAGGTACCCACTTCTAGCGATGTGTAGTATAGGTTACTGAGAACATGAATCCAGAACATGATGAAAGATACAAATTTGGACAAGCATGCTCATCACTGGGCCATTTATAATATAAAGAGGTTAGGAACCACCTAAATGTTCAGTAATAGGAGGGTGCCTAAGTTATTCATGGTACAACCCTTTGATACAATCTGTCTCTAGGAAATCCCATCGAAACCCACAGTTTAAATTACCACCTGAACATCAATCAATCACCTCCCACATTATAACATTCACACTGACTTCTCCAAACTCCATTTCCATATATCCAACTACCTACAGGATAGCTCCACTTGGATGTCTCAAAGGCATCTCAAAGTCAACTCTCACGAACCTGGACTAGTGCTTCATACCCCTTCCTCCATGCTACCTTCCAAGTCTTCTTCCAGAATCTCCTGTCTAGCATCCTGGAAGTTATCCTGGATCTTTTCCCCTCCCCTGCTCCCATGTCTAGTCCTTTAACTTCATCCTCTCATATTCATTTCTGGTGTGGTACCACCTCTTTGGTTTAAGCTGCCATCTTCTTTTGCCTGGACTGTGGCTTAGCTTCCTAATTGGTCTTCTTGTGTCCAAGGTAGCTTCTGCTCCAGCCTGTCTTCCTCTCTGCATCCAGTGAGATCATTTCAAGCTCAGATCTGATCATTTCACCCCTATGTCTCCTCATCCCCAAAAACTCTTCAATGACTTCCCACTACTTTTAGAATAAAGACCAAAACTCTTAGCATGACCCTTTGAGTGCCTCATCATCAAAACCCAGCCTATCTTTTCACCCTCATCCCATTCTACTCCTCTCTACATCCTTCTCCACAATCCGGCCACAAGAGTCTGTGCAGGTGATTCTCTCTGCTTAAATTGCACTTTCCAAAGCCACTCCCCCCTGTTCCAAGTGCACCTTTGCCAGGCGCCCATTTATATATCCTCCAGATCTCATAGAATGAATCACCTCCAGGGAGCCCTCCATGAGCCTGCATCTAGGTCAGCTTCCTTGGTTGCATGCTTCCATAGTTGACACACAGACTGAGCAAAGAAAACAATGGCTCAGGATTGTTCTGCATGGCGAGGAGCCTGGTATTAAAAACTAAAAATGCTTTTGTCCCAGATAAAATGTGTGGAGAGCCTACCTATAGACTCTATAGAACAGAGTTCTGCTGTTGAATTCAAATTGGAACTATTCATTTATCTTGTTGATGTTAGGTGCCTTTGTGTTAATTTTGACTCACACTGACCCTACATGACAGAATAGAAGTGCCCCCAGAGGGTTTACTAGCCTGTCATCTTTACGGGAGCAGATCTCCAGCTCTTTTTCCCACAGAGGCACTGGGTGGCTTTGAATCACCAGGCATTCAGTTAGTAGACGGACACCTACTGTTTGTTAGACACTGTGCTTCTTCCCTTATCCTTTTGGGGTATGTGAGTTCCACAAGCCTAGGTCTCATGAAAGCACATTGGTGTTCCTGAAGCTCCTGAGACCATGTTTTATTTCCTTGAGGAAGACAGCATTTTCTAGGTCTTACTATCCTTACTGACTGTGACCTGGGTTAATATCCACACTGCTGAAATACTTGCAGATCTCCAGGTCTTGAAAATGATGTAGAGAAATAGAGCTTTGAACCCATGCAATTTAAAGGGTGGCATTGCCAAGACCTTTTTTTTTGAGAACCCCAGAGGTCTTGTGTGCTCCCCAGAGAACAGAGTAACCCTGGCTGGGGAGGGCCCAGGGATTAATGTCTATGGTGTTAATCATAACTGGGTAACATCTGCTACATGAGACAGACCGCCAGAGCCCACACTGCTCCTTCTGGCTGGCCAGAACCAGGAGGTAGCTGGTGGACCTATGGCTGTACTTAGCACATCCTCAGTAGTTACTGTCAGGTGTTGAAAAGCTCTCATTAGGGCCAAGAAATTGACCTGTGTCCTGGGCTCCTCGGGAAAACAATGGGGGCCCATGGGAGAGGCTGTGTGCCGGAAAGTGGCCAGGGACTGGTAATTGAGTTATCTGCAGTAAAGCGATGAGAGGTTGTGGTCAGTGACAAGTGTTAGCGGCACGAGGTTGGCAGGCTGTTGCAAAAGCTTTTAGCAGGGCCATTCTGCATTTTCTCTTTGGCAGGGAGTATGTGGGAGTTAATTCTTTCATTAACAATGTTGACTAAGGCAGTAGAGCCCAGTAGTCTGGAAGGCAGCTGTGAAGTCTGGAGGCAGGAGAGGGCACTTGTTAACTGAGAGAGGGGTGCCACTTCATACTGCCACATGCATGGTCTCAGTTAATGGCAACATTCTTGAGAGACTGGATCTCTTATCCTCACTTTTCAGCTATAAAAGGTAGGTTTTACAATCCACACTGCCTTTACTATGTTGTGGGTTGCGTGTGGACATGACCGAGTTGTGTCAATATTGTTTTCTGTGATCAGTCTCCTGCCTCCAAAACAGTTTGTAAATCCATGCATTCTTTTTCACTGACTGGGGTGCACTTTGGTTCAAGGGCTTGCATTTGGGTGTCAACCTCCTACACAGGCTTTCTGTCTGCTTGCTTTCTTCTCTGCTCCCCCTCTCCACGTAGCAGAATCAAAGCCTGCCGCTTCCCTGTTTCACACTCTCCTTAAGTTCTTATGGCCCTGGGACTAGAGTACAAAATATTTACCGAGGCTCACAAGGTCCAGCATCTTCTGGTCCCTGCTTGTTTCTCTAGTTCCATCTCCTTCCACTCTCATTCCCTTCCCTCTGCTTGCCCTGCCTTGGAGCCTTCTCATCTGCCATTCCTTCTTCCTGGAACACTCCTCCTCATTCTTTTTGTTATTAATCGCTGTCTAGTCAGTTCTGACTTACGACGATTTTACATTTAACAGAACGAAATATTGTCCAATCCTGGGCCATCTCCAGGATCTTGGGTGGGTTTGATCCCATTGTTGTGTTAGTCCATCTCATTGAGGTTTTCCCTCGCATTTGTTGGCTCTCTACTCTACCAACCTAGATGCCCTTTTCTAGCAATTGCTCTCCTGAAGACGTGTCCAAAGAAAGCAAGATGAGATCTCATCATCCTCGCTTCTAAGAAAATATTCTGATTGTAATTCTTCTAAGACTGATTTATTCTTCTGGCAGGTCATGGTATGTTCAATATTCTTCACCAACACCACCATTTGAATGCATCAGTTCGAATGTATCAATTTAAATGTGAGAACTGATGGATGACTTCTATTCAACCGTAAATATTTCTTCCTCAGAGAACGTTCCTGGATCTCCCTGTGGAAACCATAGCTCTCTTCTTAGTATTCCACAGTTTTCCTTTTAATCATATTGTAAGTATCTTTTCATTTGTGACATTGGGGGCTGTTTTGTTTTTGGTCATTTTCCCCTACTATTTTATGAGGTTAGGGACTAGGATGGCTTTCTCTCCCTCAATATTGTATGCTTAACACACTTCCTGGCACACACTGGGTATCTGATAAGTACTTTTAAATTTGTCAAATGAATAAATGGCCCTCAGGGACCATTGATATTGCCTCTCACAACAGTGGTGCATGTGAGCGTATTTATAAGAGCCAGTTCATTATAACTCGGCATTCATCCATTTATTCATCAATTCCCATTTTCATCAATATTTACAAAGCACCAACTACGTGCTGAGGATTCAAAAAGGAGTAAGAAAGAATGGTAGCCCTTCAGAGGTTCCTTTATGGTTGGGCTAGGGGAGTTACAGAAACATGTAAGGTCAAAACCTGAACTTTCAAGTCAGGATGCTGTTGGCTCAGATCCTTGATCTTCCAGTTACTGAGCTGTGTGATTTTGGGTAAGTCACTTGGCTTTTCTGAGTTCTGGGTGTCTCATCAGTAAAATGGAGATGATGCTACTCATCATGCAGGGCTGTTCTGGTGCTAAATTTAATGAGCTAAAGTATATAAAATCAAAATAAATAAGATATTGTTGTTGTTTATTATTACTTGAGTAGGGTATACAGGGGTGATAGGTCAATTCTTCACTACCTGTCCGTCAGTTCATCATATTGTGGTGGCTTGTGTGTTGCATTGATGCTGGAAACTATGCCACTGGTATTTCCAATGCCGGTAGGGTCATTGGTGATGGATAGGGTTCAGTGGAGTGTTTAGTTTAAGACAGACTAGGCAGAAAGACCTGGTGATCTAGTTTCAAAAAGTAGCCAATGAAAATCCTATGAATCACAGAATCATTCTAATAAAACTCTGACTTGTTTACTTTGGACACCTCATCAAGAAGGACCAATTGCTGGAGAAGGGCAACATGTTTGGTAAAGTGGTTGTTGTTGTTAAATGCCATTGAGTTGGTTCCCACTCATAGTGATCCTATCTAGTGTTTTTGAGGAGCAGTTGGTGGGTTTGAACAGTCGATCTTGTGGTTCCCAGTCCAGTGCTGATCCTGCAACGCCACACCAGGGCCAGCAAAAGTGAGGGAAACGTGAGATAGACTGACACAATCATTGCAGAAATGGACTCAAGAAGACCAGTGATGGTCCAGGACTGGGCAGCCTTTCTTTCTGCTCTGTGTGGGGTTGCCCTAAGTTGGAACTGACTAACAACCCAAGGTCAATTGTACCTTGGGAGGCAGGTTAGGGACGCTCTTATAAGTATGCAAGTGCCTTTGGGCAAGGTGGAAAAGGAGGGGAAGGCTTTGGAGGCAGAGGGAGCAGTGAGAGCACAGAAGGATTTATGGGAAGATTTGAGATTGTGTTACCTTGAGAATTTGCATCCTCACATTTCTTTCTTCCTTGTGGGAAGCAGACACCACTGATCTACTTCCCAGGATAGTTCAATTTGTCCTTTGGGAAGCCCACACCCTGCCCACCCTTCTCCTTAATATAGTCTCACCCCCGTTTTTGCCCTTCTCTTCCCCCTATAAGCATATACTTCTATTTTCCCCCTCAAAACTGGGAAGGATGAAGATTTGGAAACAGCTTTGTTCACCCATCAAACAAAACTGAGAATTGACAGACAAGGTTTTATCAAGGACTGCTCAACTGTTTTCTCCCCACATCTGGAAAGCCTGTGCCCCAGGATAGGCAAGTGGGTGCTACTCAGTGGCCCATAAACTCCTCAGAGATGGTCATCTCATCCAGCTTCCTCCCTGGGCAGGAAACCCCT
This sequence comes from Chrysochloris asiatica, assembly GCF_000296735.1. Lineage (NCBI taxonomy): Eukaryota > Metazoa > Chordata > Mammalia > Afrosoricida > Chrysochloridae > Chrysochloris > Chrysochloris asiatica. The sequence goes on along the minus strand of NW_006408594.1, from coordinate 5,652,956 downwards.
GCCAGTATCCTTGAGGTGGGGTCATTTAGCCAATGTCCCCAGAGTTCATGTCAGTGGGAAACCGTTTAAACGTGTCTCAGTAGTGTGAATCTCAGTGTCCTAATCTATAAATGGGGGATGGTAGCAGTAACTCTTTCATGAGCAAGAGTTGGAAGGGCACATGGGAAGCAATTAGAACACCACTACCATGGAAAAAGATGAGGCTTTCTGCTCTTGTAAAGATTTGCAGTCTCGGAAACCCTGTGCAGGGTCACTATGAGTCGGAACCGACTCCATAGTACTTAAAAACAACAACAACCATTATTTGGTGGAATCCTTTCAAAGCCGGGACTGAGTGAAGTTCCAAGGGCCCAGGAAAATCCCCAGCCTCCAAAATCCAGCTTCTCCTACTCTCCACGAAGTAAAATTCCCTCACCAAGAAATAGCATCTTTTGTTGCATGGTTACAGAGAAGGAAAGTGGTAGGTAGAGTGAAAAGAGCAAGGCTTCTGAGTAGGGCAGTAGGGGGGACTTGATTGCCTTGTGTCACTGCTTGTCCTCACCTGCAGAATGGGACCATAGAGCCCACATCAGGGTCTGACTGCAGAGCAGCATCACCTCCCCTGATTTCCTCCTATCCAAGTTTCCTTCATGTCTCTTCATGGGTCTGCTTGGTCCACACTGTCTCCACACAAGCTGTCCTCGCCAGCAGACAGAGTCTCAGTGGCACCCTTGACGTCAAATTTCTCAACAGCAAGTGCTGTCTCTCAGAGTACATTCCAGAGTCCTCATCCCAGTTTCCATTTCCTCTCCTTCCCCACTGCTCCCTCTCATTCGTTCTTTTCTCTACCACTCATCTCCTTCTTGGAAACTGCCAAGTACCCTAAGGGCCTTCTTTGCACTAGCTGTTGCCTCAGCCTGGAACGCTTTCTCCCCACATTTCAAGGTGGCTTATTCCTTCATTTTCTTCTGGGATCTGTTCAGCCATTACTATCCTGTCTCATATTTATCACCAGCTGACAAATAGTCATGTGTTGGTTTATTGACTCTTCCTTCCCACTAGGATGTAGAGCCCATGAAGGAAGAATCTTTGTCTTTTTGATCTCTGTTGTATCACTAGTACCTAGAACAATGTCTGTCTGAGTATAGCTATTCAGTAAATATGTCTTGAATGAAATTAATAAATGCAAAGTCTGAAGCAAGGATTACAATGTTGGTGAAAATGCGTCCGGTTCGTTGTAGGTGTTTGATAAATGCGAGTTTTGAAATCCCTTTATTATCAAACTAGAGTGTGATTTAAAAAGCAAATACCCTTGGGAGGTGCAATACATTGATTTAAATTCACACTGGATTCTTGTAAAAGGGTGGACCCACTTGGGAGGGCAAAGGAAGGCAAGCTAGGGGCCCTGCAGACAGACTTCACTTGCTAAGCGATATTGCCTCTGGCCAGCTCTGTTTATGTCTGTGTGTACCACGATTCTCCAGGCAATTGAATTGCATTACCCTTTTCATTCTAATAATATGAACAGAATTCAGATGTGGTATTTGATGATGTCTTGTCTATTGAACAACTTCAGGCCTGCTTGGCACACCGCAGCAAATGACTGTTAACTTGAGGGCCGCTGTGCCTCCACCAAAGTGCCAATATTTCCTTGGAAAATCCTGGTCATTTACAGTTTATGTCTCAAAAATGAAATTTTATTTCATTGACTTAATCTTTAGAGTTATCAGACATGTGTGTTTAGTCCCAGGGAGACTTGAAATGCAAGATTCTTATAAGAGCTGGGAGATTTTCTGGAGGGGGAGGAGATTAAAAAAAAAAAAGGCATTTCCTGATTGGCAGGAATTGCTGTGTGTACGATACCTGCTGAGCGAGAGAGAGGAGAGCAGGCTGGATCCCTTCCAAAAATGGGAAGGGAAGCTGATTCCAACTGGGAAGGGTGTTAAACACCCAGGCTGATAGACTAGGGGAAGGGAGTGGGGAACAGAGGAAAAGCAGTGAGTATACTTTTCAGTTCTTTGAGGCTATTGCTGCTAACTGCTATCAAGTGGGCCTGATGGAACTAAATGTTGACCAGTCCTTTACCAGCTGCATGATAGACTGTGGATCAGACCACTCGCTTATTTTTGGAAGCAGACTGCCAGGACTTTCTTCCTAGTCTTCTTAAGTCTGGAAGCTCCGCTGAAGCCTATTCAGCACCATAGCACCTTGTAAGCCTCAAGTGACAGAGGGGTGGTAGCACTATGCTTGAGGCCCATTGGCCAAGAACTGACCCCCAATCTCTCACATAGAAAGTGAGAGTTTTTTTGTTTTTTTTATCACTGCACCTCCAGTTTTGACTGTTTGCTGGTGATCTGACGCATGCACAGTTCTCTGGCCCTGGTTCATAGTAAGCATAGTAAGAATTCAGTTTCACTAAAGTGGAACTTAATTCAGATGGTGAAGGTTTAAAGGTTATGTGAGCTGTTCTTATCTTATTCAACAAAGTATCTCACTGCCCTCAGTTCCCCAGTGCATTCGAATTGCCTAACAACCTGCCACCAATACCCAGCAGTGTCAAAGCCTTCAGTGCGTCACAGGAAAGGACCGAACCCCGCCTAGGGGAATCTCCCAGCAGAGCCATGGCTCCTCCCACACACTGGGTCTCTGAGTCAGAAGGGCATGTTTTTGCTGCGACTAATTTTACTACTGCTGTTTCCATTGCATTGGTAAAGCATTGTTAGCTTTTGAGGGAAGGGACTTGCACCAGCTGACACCTTGAGATTAGTTACCTTAATAATGAGGCATTTTCCTAGCCAGCCTCCTACCCTGTTTCTTCATCTTCTGTCCTTAAATGACGGGGGAAGGACAGACTGTACTGTGATTTACATCGTTGCTGAAATGTCTCCTTAAATTTATCTGTCTGGCAAGGGATGGTGGAATCAGGGGCAATTAGGGAAGTGGTAGCAGCCAGCTAACTTAGTACCAGGGCAGAGCGACTGGGTTAGTGGTTGTAGTAAGTCCAAGAAAAAGGCTCACTCTGAGCATCAGCTATGGGCAGGTGTGGGAAGAATGGGAGTCTAGTGATTTTTGCAAAGCAGGCCATGAAATAGTAAGAAATCAGCAAGGGAGGTCAGTCTATCTCGCATCTATATCTGTCACTACCTATCTATCTACCATCGATAGATCTCATCTATTTATTCATCTGTTTTCTATGTCATTTGTGTATCTGCCTGTTTATATCATCCATCTTTCCATCTCTTTATCATTCATCTGTGTCTTTCTAGCTCTGGAGTCTTGGTGTAGCACTACAGGATAAGCACTAGACTACTAACCTCAAAGTTGGCGGTTCAAACCCACCGATGCTCCTAGGAAACCCTATACAGGGTCTCTATGAGTTGGAACAGACTTGATGCACCTAATCACAACATCTATCTATCTATCTATCTATCTATCTATCTATCTATCTATCTACTTATGGTGGTGGTGGTTATGTGCTGTGGAGTCCGTTCAGACTCGTGGTGACCCTGCATAGGGTTTTTGAGGCTGTAAATCTTCATGGGAGCAGAAAGCTTCATCTTTCTCCCATTGAACAGCTGGTAGTTTTGAACTGACCTTGAAGCCAGCAGCCTGACTTGTAATCACTACACTACCAGAACTCCTTTACCTGCTTAAACCTACCTATATTTCTTCTATCTATATCATCTATCTACCTTCTGAATTATTTGCACAATAAGTATTTCTGAAGTCCTTATATGCTGTGCACTGCCCCAGTACCTTGCAACAAGAGTAATAAACAAAACAGACAAATATCTTTGCTCACTTGGGGTTTGGTGATCTACTGTAGCAAATAGTGATCTATTATCTTTCTATCATCTCATGACACAGATAATAAAGGCACAGACAGAATCAGGATCAAAGAATATGCCAATCAGGACCAGAGGAGAAGAATTCTATTCAGTGCAGTCGAGTCAATTCCAACTCACAGCGGCCCTATAGGGCAGAGCAGAATTGCTCCATAGGGTTTCTGAGATTACAGGACTTTACAGGAGCAGACAGCTTCATCTTTCTCTGAGAGAGCTGTTGGTGGGTTTGAACCATCCACCTTGTGATTAGCAGCCCAAGTCTTAACTTATCATACCACCAGGCTTCCTGGAGGAGGGGAATGTTATTGTTAATGCTGTCAAGTCGGTTCCAGTTCATAATGGCCCTGCATAAGGTTTCCAAGGAGCGGCTGGTGAGCTTGAGTCATCAACCTTGTGGTTCAAACTGACCTTGCAGTCCAGTGCTTTAACCCGCAGTGCCACAGAAGTACTGATGGATAGACCATTGGATCCTAGCGAGTTACTGAAGTTGGGTGAGAATTTTGGCCCCAAGCTCCTCAGTAGCCAAAGCACAGAGGGAATGTGTATTAGTTAACTGACTCTCAGTGTGCATTATTTTCCTTCTTTCCTCTCATAAAAAGCTTAAGTTGTTTAATCATATTACTTTATGTAAATTTTAGAAGCACCCAGTGACTCAGTTACCATTATTAGGCACATTTTACAGATGGTAAAGCTAGGGATTTGCAAGATTGAGTACCTTGTCTATGGTCACATTAGAAAGAGGCAGAGCTGAGATGAAACCTCAGGCAGTCTAATTCCAGAGCCTGAGCTTTTAAGCACTTTATTGCCTCTGTTACATGACAACTGAACATAGTACATCAGTGGTCCCAGGGTGAATGCTTAACTGCTCTGGGAATAGTTTTCCGCCAGGGATGTGGGGGAGAAGAACAAAACAAAAGACAGTCCATATATGGTGAGAAAAACGGGATGGTGGTAAGGATATAATTTCTAATTTTCAGCCCCAGAGATACCCAAGAACCCAAGAATGAGGAAATTGGAGCTGTCCTATCACAGGTTTGAGATGACCCGACCTAAACTAGTCTAACAATCTGGTGCTGTTTCCTGTTGTCATTAAGGCACAATTTTACTTAGTAAGGGAAAGGAGGGAAAATTCCCCATTAGCTTGGCTTCTGCCTGCTTCCAGGATCACCTTTTATAAGGTGACTTCACTGGGTCTCCAAGAGCTGCTATGTTACCTGTCAAAAGTGCAGGTAGCCCCTGATTTCTGATGTATTTGAATTATGATGAAGTACAATTATGACAGCCCATTTTTGGGGTGCATCTGGTTACTAATCTGTTGTGGTAGGTTATTTGCACATTTTCACTTGCAGCTATTCATTCTTATGATTTACTGTTCAAAGCATTGCTGGATTCATAAAATATACTGATCACACAAGGCAATAATAAATAAAACAAAAAGGAACTATTTGACTAATATCAGAATCAATTTACAATGGGATGCGGACAGAACCCTGTCAAAAAGTCTAGGAGTCCTGGGGGTGGTACTGTAGGGCAAGCACTGAACTGCTAACTGCAAGGTCGGCAGTTAAAAACCACTGGTCGCTTCTTGAAAATGCTATACAGGGTTACTGACAGTCAGAATTGACTCAGTATGTAACAATAACAACCTGTAGTTCGAGGACACGCTCTCCGAGGTTGGCTTGTTGCCTTTGAGTCATCACTTCTGAAACCACATGAGTGTCTTGTTGTTGTTGTTGTTAAGTGCCGTGGAGTCGGTTCTGACTCATAGCAACCCTGAGGCTGTAAGTCTTTATGGGAGCAGAATGCCTCATCTTTCTCCCATGGAACAGCTGGTAGTTTCGAACTGCTGACTCTGAGGTTAGCAGCCCAATTCATAACCACTACGCTACCAGAGCTCCTTACATGAGTGCCCTAGCTGGTTGAAAAAGGAGACTACCTGCAGAACCAAGTTAAGAAAACATGCCAATTTGTAAATGTTCAAGTTTATTAATGGGTAATGCCAACTCTGAGAGATAATATAGGACAAAGTTATGGTTTGAACTGGGGAGCCAGACAATGTTGGCTCACTTACTCACTAGCTGAGTGACCTAAGGAAAATTTCTTAAACCTTCTATGCCTCAGTCTTCTTGCTTGTAAAATGAAGATTTAAAAAATCTCATGGGGTTACTGTGAGGATCAAATGAGTTACTAGCTACTCAGTGCTTAAAACGCACAGAAGCAGTAGTTAAGAAATCAAACACTAGATAGTTGCTGCACAAGACCTCTTTAAAGTGTTGAAAAGCAAAGATGTCAGTTTGAGGACTAAGGTGCACGTGACCTAAGCCATGGTATCTTTAATAACCTCATATGCATGTGAAAGTTAGACAGTGAATAAGGAAAACAGAACAATTGATGCATTTGAGTTACGTGGTTAGAAGAGAATATTAAAAGTACCACGAATTGACAAAAGAACAAACCAATCTGTGTTGGAAGAAGTACAACCAGAATGCTCCTCAGAAGCCAGGATGGCCAGACTTCATCTCTCATACTTCAGACAGATTATCAGGAGGGACCAGTTCCTGGAGAAGGAGATCATGTTTGGTAAAGTGGAGGGTCATCGAAAAAGAGGAAGACCCCCAAGGAGATGGCTTGGCACAGTGGCACCATCAGTGAACTCTAACAGCAATGATTGGCAGGTTGGCTCAGGACCAGGCAGTGTTTCCATTATGCATAGGGTTGCTATGAGTCAGTGCCAACAAGATGGCACCTAACAACAACAACAATATATATGTGGAGTACTGGTGTGGTGCTATAGGATATGTATTGGATTGCTAGCTGCAAAGTTAGCAGTTTGAACAAATCAGTCGTTCCTTGGAAACCATAGACAGGGTGGCTATGAGTCAGAATGACTTGATGGCATTTAGGAAAAAATACAAACAAACATATGTGTGTCTGTTAAAAAAAAATTAAAAGTTGGTTACATTCCTTAAGGCAAAATTGCTTGGTTATAGAGTCACCTCTGGGATGATGAGTCTGGTAGAGTTACTTCATGCCGTAGGATAAATCTAGTCTTAGAGTGATGGCAAGCTACATAGACAACAGTATTGATCGATACTGTGGGAACAGCAATGTCATCCCTCTGTAGCACATTGACACGAAAAGTCAAGAAGCCTGTACCAAATCCAATTTTCTGTTGCATCTAAGAATTGTAAGTCCTTCCTTAATTTTCAAAAGTGTTGGATTCTCTTTGTGATAGTTTCCAAACAACAGCTGTTCATCCATCCCAGAGGTGACAACGAGTCAGTGTTGGGAACTGTTTGATGTGTACCCACATCTCTTGGCTCCCTCATAGGGATGCTAAGGGGTCTAATTAATTGCTGTTTGCAAAGTACTGAGAAATCCTCAAGTGAAAGTTACTATAGAAATGCAAGTTGCTGCATTAGGAGTACATGTGCTTGTAATTGTTTTCAAAGTCTACATACTGAGCAGGGAGAAGAAGGGAATGTGTGTATATTTTCCTTGATGACAATGGATAATGCTTTGTAAATTGGCATTTACGGACCTTAAATCACTTTATGGAGACTTATTTTGAATTTCTAGAGCAGCAAGAGTCTCTTAATGATAAATGCACATAAAAGGTTTCTTTTTTCACCTTTGCACCCCTTCCCTTATTCAATTCTTGTCGCCAAAGTTAAACACATGTGAAAAGGAGCAATATAAGAAACAATCATGTTGTTGTTAGGTGCCATCAAGTTGGTACTGACTCATAGCCACCCTATGCACATCAGAACGAAACACTGCCCGATCCTGGGCTGACCTCACATTCATTGCTATCCTGAGCCCATTGCTGCCACTACTGTGCCAATCCATCTTGTTGGGGCGGGGGGTTCTTCCTCTTTTTCTCTGATCCTCCACTTTACCAAAAGCAATCATATATATATCTCCCCCCAAAAAAATCCCAAATGTGGTTCTTTATGAAAATTTCTATATAGACTCAGATTTCTAGGTAGAGTATTCCTCACATAATTTATACTGAAGTTTTTCTTTGTCTTTTTAAAAATCGACCTAAGGTTGAAATCAAGGTTTGAAGTGGAAATAAAGGAAGTTTGAGATCAATGTGAACTCTAACAATTACATTTGTGATTTGGACCCTTTCACCTATGATAAGTTGGACAGTGATTAAGGAAGACTGTAGAAGAATTGATGCATTCAAGTTATGGTGTTGGAGAATATTAAAAGTAACATGAACTGCCAAAAGAACAAATGAATCTGTCTTGGAAGAATGTTTCATAGAAGCCAGGATGGCCAAACTTTGTCTCTCATACTTGGGACATATTATCAGGAGGTACCAGTCTCTGGAGAAGGACAATCATGCTTGGGAAAGTGGAGGATCAGTGAAAAAGAGGAAGACCCCTAACTAGATGGATTTGTACAGTGGCATCAGCAATGGGCTGAAGCGTAGCAATGCTTGTAAGGTTAGTGCAGGATTGGGCAGTGTTTCATTCTGTTGTGCCTAAGGTTGATATGAGTCGGTACTAACTTGGTAGCACCTAACAACAACATCAAATAACTATAAGAAGTTTGGCTTGGCTTGATTTTGCAGAAATTGGTGTGAGGTGATGGATAGAAACATCTGTTCATGGTGATGTATGCATCTCCTTTTACTCAACTCTCTTGTCTCCTTCCATCTTTACAGGTACAGTTGACACCGTGAAACAGAATCTACTGTCTCTCCTTTAGTGTATCCAATTCCTAACTCAGGCTCGAGATAATGACATCAATCCTGACATACTAAAAGCAAAGTTCACTGAAAACTTAGCACTGCACAGAGGAAAACACAGGGCCTGTCTGTGAGCTGTTCAGATGTAGATGGATTCGGAATCAGATAAGAATGCCATTGTTGCTACTCTTAGCTACATTAGCCAAGTTTTATCTACAGCCTCCCAAAAAGAGGATTTGCAATCAGATCTATTCATTTTTTGAAAACCCTATAGAATCCAAGAGTCCTGTTTTCATTCGTACAATGCAGCAAATAAATTCCTCTTTTATGTTAATAAAGAGAATGGTCCTTCTCTTATTCCCCAGCAGATACTCTAAGCTCTAGCCAGAGCACACACCTCTTAGAATTCCTGGGTTTATGTTCTTTTCTTTGGTATGGGCTTCTCAGCAACTCTTCCTACCCATTTCTATCTTCTCCCTCACCTTTCCCAGCTGCAGTCACAGATGTTTTTTCCTCTGGGTTCCCACAATATTTTGCACGTTATGAGATTTCTCATATAATAATAGATAAAGAAAAAATGAACTATGAGCATAAAAATCAATAACCAATTGCTATCAAGTTGATTTGCACCCCACAGGGTTTTCAGTGGTTGTTTTTTTTTAGAAGTAGATTGCTGGTCGTTTCTTTCAAGGCTCCTCTGGGTGATCTTGAACCACCAACCTTTCGGTTAGCAGCTGAGTGCATTAACCATTTGCATATACTCCCCCCACCCAGGAACTCCACCGTGAGGGTTCTTGTTAGTTACCATCAAGTTGATTCTGACTCAGACCCACTGCCTTGGAGTCAATTCCGATTTATAGGGACTCTATAGGACAGAATAGAACTCCTTAGGGTTTCTGAGACTATAAATCTTTATGAAGGCAGACAGTCTCATCTTTCTCTCTCGGAGTGGCTGATGGTTTGAACTGCTGACCTTGCAATTAGCTGCTTTACACTTAACTCACTGCACCACATTGGCATCCATTTTCCTTTAGCTTTTGGTATGGTGCTTTGATTGCAGAGATGGGCAAAGGTACTATCGATTCTAGTGCTAGTTAGCTCACGACAGCTGTGGATGGTTTTCGTTCATAATGGATTAACCATATTGTAAATGATCAATAAGTCAAATGATTGTGGCATGTCTTGATTTTAAATTCGTATGGATGCTGTCACTGAGCTGCATTCAGTCTTATTGATTTTGCTTCTCAAATCATCCCACTTTTCTTCCTCTCTACTCACCACCCTAGTCTGGGCACCATTGTCTTTTATCTGGAAGGTTGCAGTGTTCCTCACAGCCCTGCTTTCAGCCATTCTTATGCCTCTTTTTCTGCATCATAGTCAGAGGGATCATTTAGAATAAAAATCTGATCAAATTGATCCCTTGTGTCTTAAGACCCTTCACAAGCTCCCACTGCTCTCAGGATAAGAACAAACTTCACTTCCTTCAAGTGCTCTCACTATGCTGCCTTCTGTCCTGGTCCTTAATGATCTCAATCCATTCTCGTGCCTCAGGGCCTTAGCACATGCTGTTACCTCTGCCTGGAACACTTTGCTTTTCTGCACCTGGCTCAAACATCCTTTCCCCAAGGCTAATTAAGTTGTTGTTTACACATTGTGTTAACTTCCTGTGCTTTCCCTTTAGAGCATTTAGTATGGTTTGTATATATCACACATATACATACATAAGGAGTCCTGGTGACACAGGGGTTAAGCATTGGACTAAGAATGGAAAGGTTGGTGGTTTGAACACACCACTGCTTTGCAGAAGAAATATGTGGCAATCTACTTCCATGAAGATGAATGTCTTGGAAACTCTGTGGAAGTTTCATTCCTACCTACAGGGTCTTTGTGAGTTTGAATCCACTCAATGTTCTACATATATTTGTTGTTGTTAGGTACCATCGAGTCGGTACTGACTCATAGAGACCCTATGCACAGCAGAACAAAACACTGCCTGATCCTGGGCCAACCTCACTACTGTTGCCACGCTTGAGCCCATTGATGCTGCCACTTGGCCAATCCATCTCGCTGGGGTTCTTCCTCTTTTTCTCTGACCCACCACCTACCAAACATGATATCCTTTTCCAGAGATTGGTCCTTCCTCTCTCTCTCTGTATATATATATATACCTTTGTGTGTTTAATTAAGCTCCATAGAAACAGAAACTGGGTCTGTTTGCTTCCCTCTCTATCCTCAGTGCTTAGGCTCCCCAGGCACAGAGTCCTGATGGGGGGGCTGCAAGATAAGCACTTGCCCATAAGTTTGGTTTGAACTGCAAGTTTAGTGGTTCAAACTCACCAGCCGCTCTTCAGAAACCCTATGCAGGGTCACTGTGAGTCAGGACTTACCTGACAACAACAATAGGCACAGAGTTGGGGGTCAACAATGCCTCTAGGATATAAGTAAGTCCTTTGTCTAATAAAGCAGGAACCAGAGAAGTCTCTGCTTAAACATCTGCTTCCCATTCAGCAGACAGTTCACAGTATTGCTCAGCTCTACTTCCAGCAAATCCTTGGTATCAACTTGAGAAATGATGTAATTTCCCCCCATTTATAAGTTATGCCCTGTAATAATGATTCTATTAAATTATAAAAGTATCTGAAAACCTATAATGAAATGCAAATAAAAAAAATTAAACAACAAAGGATTTCAAGTCAAGTTAAAGAAAAGGTAATGACATACACTGGTAATTCTTGATCACTGAAATAAATAAGCCAGAATTCATTCAATGTGTAATGGTCTTGGTAACATGAAATAGACGATCTTCTCTTACTAGCTTCTGGCTTTCTAAGTGTTCTCCCATCAACTTTAGAGCTCACATCTCCACAAAACCTGTGTCCAATATATGTCCATCTGTGTGCACATGGTTACTTCTGCTTGGAACTGTCTACCTATATCCTCCTCCTTCTTTGCCCTTCCACCTCCTGAACCCCTAGGCGACCATCCATTCATTATTGCCTGCTCAAACAATGCTTTGTTGTTGTTAGGTGCCATCTAGTTGGCACATACCCATAGCGATCTTATGCACAGCAGAACGAAACACTGCCTGATCCCGGACCAACCTCACTACCGTTGCCACGCTTGAACCCATTGATGCTGCCACTTGGCCAGTCCATCTCATTGGGGGTTTTCCTCTTTTTCTCTGACCCTCCACCCTACCAAACAACTATATTCTTTTTCAGGAACTGGTCCCTCCTGACAATATGTCCAAAATATGAGAGATGAAGTTTGGCCATCTTGGCCTCTAAGGAGCACTCTGGATGCACTTCTTCCAAAATGGATCTATTGGTTCTTTGGGAAGCCCATGACACTTTTAGTATTCTCCTCTAACACCATAACTCAAAAGCATCAATTCTTCTACGGTCTTCCTTATTCACTGTCCAGCTTTCGCATGCATATGAGGTTATTGAAAATACCATGGCTTGGGTCAGGTACACCTTAGTCCTCAAGCTGACATCTTTGCTCTTCAACACTTTAAAAAGGTCTAGTGCAGCAGATTAGCCCAATGCAATACGTCGTCTGATCTCTTTACTGCTGCTTCCGTGAGTGTTGATAGTTGATCCAAGAAGAATGAAGTCCTTGACAACTTCAATCTTTTCTCCATTGATAAGAATGTTGTTTATTGGTCCATTGGTAATGACTTTTGTTTTCTTTTACATTGAGATGTAATCCATACCAAAGGCTGTGCTCTTTGATCTTCATCATCAGTAAATGTTTTAAGTCCTCTTCACTTTCTGCAAGTAGGGTTGTATCATCTGCATATCGCAGGTTGTTAATAAGTCTTCCTTCAATCCTGATGCCACGTTTTTCTTCAGATAAACCAGATTCTCAGATTATTTGCTCAGCATACAGGTTGAATAAGTATGGTGAACGAATACAACTCTGTCACACACCTTTCTTAATTTTAAACCATTCAGTGTTCCCCATGTTCTGTTTGAACAACTGCCTCAAGCTGGGGGAACTGAAGAAAAAATTCAAGCCTCAACTTTTGTTATTGAAATATTCTCTGGGCAAATTGTTGAAGGATGCAGAAAGCATCAAGAGAAGATGGAAGGAATACACAGCAATACCTTATCCACCAAGATTTCTTTATCCAGTTGGAGTTTCAGTTTCCCTTTACCATGTCAAAACTTTCATTTGCTCAAGACAGAACCCTGGGCACCACCATTGCTTCTTCCTTCCACTCTGACACCCATCAATCATATCCTATGTATCAGCAAGTCTTTTCTATCTCAAAAATAGACCCCAAATATGCCCACTTCTCTCCGATACCATTGTCATAGTCTTAGTCTAAGCTACTGTCCTCCCTTGTCTGGATGACTGAACGGCCTCCCAGTGGTTCTTATTTTCACCCCTCCAATTCATTCTTCCCATTGTGGCCTGTGGAATCTTGTTGTTGTTAAGTGACGTGGAGTCGTTTCCGACTCATAGCGACCCTGTACAGGGTTTCTGAGGCTATAAATATTTACCGGAGCAGAAAGCCTCATCTTTCTCCCGCGGAACCGCTGGTAGTTTCGAACTGCTGACCTTGCGGTTAGCAGCCCGATTCGTAACAAGTACGCTACCAGAGCTCCTTGTGGAATCTTAGGTCATACTTAAAACTCTTCAGTGATGTCAATTTCACCAAGGAAAAAATTCTGTGACCTACAAATTCCAGATGATTTGACTTTTGCCTTGCTCACTTCAATGTTGTTCATATCTCAAGGTATTCTTTGAGATGCTTCTTCAGGCATCTCAAGCTTGACATGTCCTCAGCTGAACTCCTGTTCTACCCCTACCCCAACCTTCTCTTCTCCAGCCTCTGCATTTCAAGAGACAGAAGCTCCATCTTCCCAGTAGATCAGACCAGAAAATTCAGGATTACCCTGGACTCTTCTCTTAAATCCACACTGTTTCCAATCAACCAGCATCTCCTGTCATCTTTACTTTCAAAATCTGACCACTTCTCACAGCTTCTCTTACAACTCTTCTGGTTCAAGAACCATCCTTTCTAGACATGTGCAGTAGCATCCCAGCTTGTCTTTCTGTCTCTGTCCTTGCCTACTTCTCCATCATCATCCACCCCCATCACTCAGTTCTCAACTCAGCATCTGGAGTAATGATGCTAAAATATATGTTATATTAGGGTCTTCCTCTGCTCAAAGTGCTCTAATCTCACTCAGAGTCAAAGATAAATTTCTCCCCATGGCCCATAAGGCTGCATATGATCGACTTCCTACCTCTCCAGATTCCTTTATATTCCTTTCTGTCTTGTTTGCTCCACTCCAACCACCCTGGCCTCCTTGTTGTTCCTCACACAACAGGTATGTTCCCACCTCAGGACCTTTGCCTAGTCTGTTTCCTTTTCCTAGAACATCCTTCCCTAGATATTTACATGGCTTGGCTATAACCTTCAGCTATTTATTCAAATGTTATGTTCTTACTAAGGCCTTCCCTGTTCATCTTACACACAATCGCAACTTCCTTTCCCTAGAAACTCTAGCCCATGCTCTGGTTTCGGTTTCTCCTTAGCCCTTGTCTTTATGCAACATGCAGGAATAACTCCAAGGCTGCTTCACTTGTGCATTTCCTCAGGGGCCTATGCCTAAAGGGGCCCTAGGCTTGGATTCATGTTCTATTGTAGCCATCTTGGAATTCTTAGTTTTTATTAAACAAGACACCCCCAAATTGCATTTTGCACAGAATCCTGTAAAAGATGTTGCCTGTTATATATTTTGTTAATTTGATTACTTGTGTACCTCATCCCTTGCAAGTGAGCCCCATAAGGGAAGTGACATTCATTTTTGTGTATCACTGTCACCCCAGTGCCAAGATCAGGGTTTGGAATGTGGTAGAATTTCAATAAATATTTGCTGAATAAATGAATCAACCCAGTCAAAAGTCTGGTAGTCATTTCTCAACCTCCTCTATACTCTTATATTCAAATCCGATCCCTTGTGTTTCTTAAATGTATTTTGAATCTGTCTCTCAGTTGTCTTTTAACTAGTTTTCTAACCAGTCTTGTAACTGTCTTCCTGGAGTTGCTGGGTGGTACAAATGCTTGTCATGCTCAGCTACTAACCAGGAGGTTACAGGTTTGAGTCCACCCAGTGTTGCTTTAGAGGAAAGGCTTGTTGATCAATTCTGAAAACTCAGTCATTGAAAATCTTATCGAATACATGGGGTCACATGTGGGGTCACCATGAGTTGGAATTGACTCAATAGTAACTGTGTTTTTTCAACTCTCTCTTCCTAACTGGTACCCAAGTGTCTCCACACATGTTCCCTTCAAAACTGCCTTTTGTCCACTGAGCCTGGGATAAAGACCAAAGTCCTTAGAGGTTTCCAAGGTCCTGTACAAAAGGGCTGGCCCCAGTCTACCTCTTCTGTCACATCCTGCCCCCTACTTCTGTTTCCCCTTACCGGCTTCTTTGGATTCTGCAAATATGCTATGTTCTCTGCCATCGAAGGGTCCTTGCTTGGTCCACCTCCGATGCCTGGAACATTCCTCAACCCCTCTAACTTCTGCTCATCCTAGAACCTCAGCCTTTTCTAAAGTACATCTCCCCGTTTGTCATTTTCACCAACCCCCACATGTCTCTTTTCTGCAAGATCCATCATAGAAGTGACTGGATGCGTGTCATCCAGCTTCTTCAGTTGTTATCTCTTTGCCCATGGGACTGTAAGGTCATAAGGGCAGGGACCAACTTCTGACATCTTTGCCTCCCTATTGCCCAGCAAGCTGTAAGCAGCACATAACAGGTGTTCAGTCATACTGCTTGGTTGAGTGTATGTGTGGCAGAGTACCCTACTGAGCAGATAATTCAGGTCGAGTCTTCACACCCCACCCCAAGGAGGCAGACAAGCCTCAGGGTCATGTTCATGTCATCAGACCTGCAGGATCAAGATGCAAAGTTACCAGACATCAGAAGACAGCCCCCCTGCTGGAAGGCCTGGGCTGGATGCACTGGTAGAGATGTTTTGTTTGGCAAGCAGAGTTGGCCCACATGTTCTTTTTTAAAAAAAAATTGGATGAGTTGCTAACTCTGAAAAATCAGGATGTGTCACATAAAAAAATGGGATATTGGCATCTTTTGAAAAAACAAAAGATGCAACAACTTTGGACCTGCAGTGTGTCAGTTGGCTGCAACTGCCCTGGGGCTGCCTTGCTCATAGTCCTCACCTGGAATGCTTCCTCCGCATAGGCTACCTGTCTGGCATCTCTGGGCCAAGAGGCTGTGGTGTCCCACCTTGGCTCACAGAGACAAGAGAACGGGATCTTCCAAAATAGGAAAGACTCTGCAGAAGCCAACTGGAGAGAGAAGAGGGGTCTGCAGATTCTAAAGGCTCCTATGTCCAAGTTTGCCAGGGAAACAAGGGAGCTGCCTACCTTTAGAACCAGAAGGTGTGGACAAAGATGCCTCAACTATTGTAGGTCTTTTCTTGGAGGTTCTTGATGGTCATCAAGTTAATAATGTAAGATCTCAATGTTTCTTACATGACAATAGAGAGCAAAAGAGGCCTCTTAAAACCAAGAGTGATGTTATACATTTTGACTACCCTGATAAGAAAAACTTGTGTATATATACGTGTGTATGTGATAGTTTCAGAGCTAGATTTAATTTGTTGTTTCCGAACAAATAAAGCAAAATAGCTTTCTTACATGCAAGAGCTGTGGATCAAACTCATATTTACCTCAAATGAATGATGTTTCCCATATTTTCAAAATCTTTCTATCTGGAGAGAGTCAACCTTTCTCTTTCTTGGAGGAACATTTTAAATACCAAGCCATGGTATTTTCAATAACCTCATATGCATGTGAAAGCTGGACAGTGAATAAGGAAGACCATAGAAGAATGGATGCTTTTGAGTTATGGTGTTGGAGGAGAATATTGAAAGTGCCATGGGATGCCAAAAGAACCAACAGATCTGTATTGGAAGCAGTGCAACCAGAGTGCTCCTTGGAGGCCAGGATGGCCAAACTTCATCTCTCATACTTCAGACATATTGTCAGGAAAGACCAGTCACAGAAGGAAGACATCATGTTTGGTAGGGTGGAGGGTCAGAGAAAAAGAGGAAGACCCCCAACAAGATGTATTGGCAAAGTGGCAGCATCAGCAGGCTCAAGCGTGGCAACAATTGTGAGGTTGGCCCAGGATCGGGCAGTGTTTCGTTCTGTTGTGCATAGGGTCACTATGATTTGGTACCACCTTGATGGCACCTAACAACAACAATAATTTATTTGTACTAATAAGCAATTTTGGTCATGCTTTCGTCTACATTTCCTCCTTCCTTCTTGTGATTTTGGAGCCCACACTTAAAAGCAGTTCATTGCGACACTGCCCCTTGTCACAGAAAGCCCTGGAACCCAAGGTTGGTTTTAAATGCAAGGCTGGCAGTTCAAACCCACCAGTTGCTTCTCAGAAACCCTGTAACACGGTTGCTATGAGTTGGAATCAACTCAATGACACTTAACAACAACAACACTGTCAGATACATTTGGAGAGATCATGGAAAAAGTCATATCTTTCAAACATCAGATGCCAAAAAACCAGATGCAACAATCTTTTGAGAAGCACTCTTTTAACCTCCTGCCCTATACCGTGTTTCAGTTTAATTCAGACTTGCTATGTCCGAGGATGGGCAGGTCATCGGAATGGTCTTCATCTACAAGCAGTTCAAAAGCATCTCCTAGAACTTCAGATCATTGGGCTTCTTCATCAAGTTGGGCGATCTTGTGATCAAGAGAAGCATCTCAGCTCTCTTAAGTAAATGTGATAAGACACACATCCCTGTTCTTCCTCACCTCAGTTTAGCTTTTGCCAATCTGGTGTCTGAATCTTTGATGTAAAGAATCAAGAAAAGTGCTTAGATGTGGTTCAGTAGTGAATAATTGCTACCATGACTGATTGCGATTGTTACATATGTAGACGTTTTGTAACAAAAAGAGGGGAGTGGTTGATCTTGCAGTACAGGAGCAGAGGACCCTGGGACCATCAAGGGAGAAGAATGGAGTGCGGGACCCTATACAGAGAAGCAGTGACACCAGAGATGGAGGCAGAGACGATGACGTGGCGAGATGGAGCTGCTGGGGACTGTAGACTCAAGGAGGGAGAAGGGATGTGTGCTGGCGGCCAGGGGGCAGGCTTGTGGGGTGTACCCTTTGGTTGTTTGCATGGTTATATATTCTTGAGTGCTTAAGTGCACATCCAAAAACAAAACAAAACAAAACAAAACAAAACAGAAGGAATAGAAGCAAATGCTGTTGAATGATGATGCATGGAGGGGATTGTAGTCATTGCAATGAAATGAAATGTGATAGGATGAGTGTAAAGCTGATGTCTGCCATGTAAACTATCACTCAATTTACAATAAAAACTTAAAAACAAAAAAGTACTTAGAGAGGCAGAAAGAAAGGCGTAAGGACTTGATGAGGTAGTCCAAGTCCATCCTGACTAAAGGAAGCTATGATTGGAGGAAGGGGCAGAGGACAGACTGCTGCGGTTGAGGCTGGAGAGATTTGGTATTAGGTTGTTGTTGTTGTTATGTGCGTGGAGTTGGTTCTGACTCATAGTGACCCTGTACAGAGTTTCTAAAGCTGTAAATCTTTACAGGAGCAGAATGCCTCATCTTTCTCCTGTGGAACAGCTGGTAGTTTCGAACTGATGTCCCTGAGATTAGCAGCCTGATTCGGAACCACTACGCTACCAGAGCTCCTTTAGTATTAGGTGGAGGGGACTATAATGTCTCAACATAAGGCTTTTGTCTGTGGGTTAGGAATTGGGTCTTCTTTAATATTTTCCTAGGATCACTAATTAACATTGGTATTCCTCTTATATTACTCTCTCATGGTTGGACTGAATTCTGATCATGTGACTCTTTGCAGAGCTGAGCCACTTAGAGCATGACTATTTGTTAGGGTGAGATTCACTTAGTTTACTGGGGTTATGGTAAAATAGTTCCTGTAAGAATATCAACTCTCCTACCTGAAGGCTTGGAGAAACTATTATAGTGTGTATCAAATGTCACCTTCAGGTGTGACTACTCTAGTCATTAGCTAGCTTCTTTATTCATAATACTGTTCTGGTACTCAGCTCTCTGTGGAGCAATTTGTCAGTTTACGTGTGTCTCACTTGCTCATCCTAAGGGTCTGGCGAATAAGAACTAACTATGCTTTATTGTGCTTTGTAGATTCAGCCCACACCTAAGGTCATAGTGCTTGACATCTACGAGGCACTGAGTAAATGTTTGCTGGATGAATGAGTGCAATTTATTCAAGACTTTCAAATATCTTTAACTAGGTTTGTATCAAAGTTTACTGAGGAAATTCAATATAGGATGCAGTAGTCTAATAAGTAGACTATATATTATTACTTATGGGAACATATTTAATTAGGAAATGAATATGTCCAGTAAATAAAGCTGGACCCTTACAGTTACCATTCTTATAAATGATTCAAGGAATGAACAGGCTATGCATTAGCAAGTTTGAAGATGTTACTAGGCTGTCCCCACACTTGGATTCATCCTTGATGCCTATCTTTCTCTCATAATCCACAAGTAAATCCTGTTGACATTTCCTTCAATAGGTACCCCCAATCCAACCACCTCTTATAACCTTCTCCACTCCTTTCAATCTCTCACCTGGACTGTTACAAGGGTCTCCTGACTATCTCCCTGCTTCCACCCAAGCCCCCTACTCCTACTTTCTATTCTCTACCCACCAGTCAGATCAAGACCTCTCACTGACTCCTCTTGCACTCAGAGCAAAACTCAATGTCCTTTTATTCTTTTGCCTGCTACCTGTTTGACCTGTACTTCCTGAAACACACCAAGCTCACTTTTGCTTTCCACACCTCTATATTAGCACCTACCCTTCACCTACCTTTAGGTTCTACCCAGTGAGATCTTCCCTGATCACTCCATTTAAAACAGTAACTGGTCTGCTTGGCACACCTTGGCCCACTTCCCCATAACCCTTCTTTCCATTTGAGCTATATTTTCCTTTTGCATTTGTTTATTGCCTGTCTACTTCCAGTAGAATGAGGACCTTCATGCAGGTGAGAGCTTGTGTTTGCCATTGTACCCCAGTGCCCAGAGAAGTGTCCGATATACGGAAATGCTCAGTAACAATTTGTGGGATAAATGCCAAGAGCGCTCATGAGACAGTAGGTGTGGTGTCTACCTGGGCTTCCAGTATTTACTATGTTCACATTGAGCACATTGTGCATTTGTGGGGAAGATCTGTGGCTTAACTGCGGAGGATTCATGTCTAAATCTTGCCTTTTTTTTTCTTCTCAAGGAAAGATCAGAGGCTCTGGACCTGGAATGACATCCGAGCTAAAGATGCTGAATGAATGGGGAAGAAAGGGAGGGATTAAAGAAGAGATGGACGAAGAAATTGGGTTTAGATCAGAAATCAGTCTGTTACGGATTGGATTGTTTCTCCCCAAAATAGACATTGTAAATGCCTGTGGTCATAATCCCAATTAAGAATGGGTTATCGTTATGGTAACGAGACAGGATTAATGTAGGGTGTGTTTTAAGTCAATTTCTTTTGATATATAAAAACATTAAACAAGCAAGCTGAAGTAGCAGAGATGGAGTAAGAGCAATGGTAAGACAGCATGGAGATCTCCAAGTAACCAGGAAACAGAAGCTGAAGAGATAAGAACTTTCCTCCAGAGGAAAAAACCTTCACTTGGAGCCAGCGCTCTGACTTTAGACTTCTAGCCTCCTAAACTGTGAGCCTTGGTGTGGCACTGTAGGGTAAACACTGGACTGCTAACCACAAAGTAGGCAGTTCAAACCCGCCAGTTACTCCATATTGGTGGCGTATGATGGAGTTAGTTCCAACTCCATTGTATAGGGTTTCTGAGGCTGTAAATCTTTATGGGAGCAGAAAGCCCCATCTTTCTCCCGTGGAACAGCTGGTAGTTTGGAACTGCTGACCTTGAGGTTAGCAGTCTGACTTGTCATCATTATATTACTGGAGCTCCTTAGTCACGCCCTATATAGGGTGTCTATGAGTTTGAACCAACTCGAGGACACTTAATAATAACAACAAAAAAGCTAACTGTGAGAAAATTAGTTTCTGTTTGCTAAAGCCATCCCCTTGTGGTATTTCTGTCATAGCAGTGTTAGGAAGACACAGCCCAACTCTTAGTAGTCAGGAGAAAGTAAGTGATGTAACTTCTGAGCTTCACTTTCCTCATCTGTAAAATGGGAATAATAAAAAAACAACAACTCCTTTTATTGGTCGTAATACGACTGGCTGGAGAATGGAGTGCCGTGATGTGGAAGGATGGAGGGGCCAGGGAAAGGAACCTGGCCCTAAGGTGTCCTGAAGATGTGTGTCTTCTGGTATGGTCCAGTGAGTGGATGCTTCTGCCCCAGAATTTTCAAAGAGCCACAGAGAGCTCTGGGGTCCTAGTGGGCCAGCCAGGTGTAAAATTCCGTGGTTCTAGTCATTGGGGTCACAATGCAGTTCTCATATACTTCCAAGGACCCCGGAAATCCCTGAGATTCTCTGAGACCAAGGACTGTGCATGGAGAGAGACCAAGGGTCTGAGCCTGTATGGTTGTCATTTCCAGGGCCTGTCTAGCATGCATGTCCCTCTAAGATTGTCATTGATAAGCGTGCTGTTATGAAATTTGACATCACCAGCTAATTTGCATCGGTGTGTCAATGTGGATCCTTCAGAAACCAATCCAGGGGAGACATACACGAACAAAAACATCTCCACATTGTAGGAATGATAAAAAAACTGGCGTGTGAACTTGAGTGTGGCAGATATAGAAGAAAAATCCTCTAGTATTTATTGGGAGGAAGCTGAGTCCTGAACTGTGACTTTCAAACCAGGACAAGATCCCAAAGGTCAGGGCATATTCCTCTTACGAATCGGGCTGCAAGCCGCAAGGTCAGCAGTTCGAAACTACCAGCGGTTCCGTGGGAGAAAGATGAGGCGGTCTGCTCCCGTAAAGAGTTACAGCCTTGGAAACCCTGTGTAGGGTCGCTATGAGTCGGAACTGACTCCACGGCACATCACAACAACAACAACAAGTATCCATCAAAAGTGCTGCCCTAGCATGAAATGGCAAGCAAGTGCTGGTTACCATTGCGGAGACCGGTGCAAACTGTTAAGGGAACTGGAGAAGGGAAGGAAGGCTGAGCAGAAAACAGCTATGTGCTAGGCAGTTCACATGGGAGAGTTCGCTCAAGAAAGATCTCTCATGGGGCTTAGTATTATTCTTCCCATTTTATAGATGAGGAAACTGAGCTCAGAAGCTACAGAATTTCCCATCTCATGGCTATAAAGAGTTGGGCTGGGAGTCAGACCTATGCCTCTCTTCTTCGTCCATCTCGTCTTTAATTCCTTCATTGAGCACATGTTGGTGTCTACACACTGGACAGCCTACAGTGAGCAACTCAGTCAGGCACCAGCTCATAAGGAGGGTGTGGACAGTTAACAATTAATAAAATAACCAGACTCAGATAGTGCCAGAACAGGACTCAGGGTGCAGTGATAGAGAAAGAAAGTCAGGGGGCACTCTGGTTAAGTTGGGGGATCTTCCTGCAGAGACCTAAGATACGAGGGGATGCAGCATGAAAAGGGCTGGGCGTGGCTGTGTTCAGAATGTTGTTGTTGTTGTTGTTGTTAAGTGCCATCGAGTCGGGTCCGACCCATAGCGACCCTGTACAGGGTTTCCGAGGGTGTAAATCTTTACGGGAGTAGAAAGCCTCATCTTTCTCCCGCGGAGCGGCTGGTAGTTTCGAACCGCTGACCTTAAGCTTCGCAGCCCGATTTGTAACCACTACGCTACCAGAGTAGGGACCAATAATGACACTGGGTGGGGGGAAGGGGTTAGTATGTTAGAGAGAAGAGAAACAAACAGAGGGGAGAGGGGCTTTGAAGATACTCCTCCAAAGCCTCCGCCCTTTTCACTCCAGCTGGTGGCATTTAAGTGAGAAGAGAAGTGACAACTTTACCCTGTGGGCAGGAAACCTTGGAAATCTACGGGATTGTGTGGACTGAAAATATCAATGGCATTCCAACAGGCATAGACAAAGTCTGTTCCAAGGGGAGGTTTCTGATGCTTTAAGGTGGACATCCGATCTTTTGAGGATGAGATCCTGAATAATCTGTCTTCCCACAGCCTAGTCACTGACGGTGCCCAGGTGGGAGTAGGCATGGGGATAGGGTCACATGTGGGTGGCACCTGGCCCACCACAGTGATGGATGTCATTTCTTATGGAAGAACGAGGGAATGGACACTGGTCAGAAGCTTTTTCCGCAGCAAGCACATGCTGTCTCACGTGTCTCTTTTCAGGTAGGCCTTTCTTGTCTCCATCTTACAAGTGGGGAAACTGAGGCTCAGAAAGATCAAGTAACTTGCCCAAGATCAGTCAGGTAGTAAGAGTCTACCTACTTAGAAGCCAGACCAAGTGGTAGTGGATTACCTAGGCCAGGGGAGGAATGAGACCAAGAAGCAGAAACTGGGGGAGCAGGTTTGGGGAGGGAGGTGAGGGCCTGGGTGGGATGGGGAGGACAGGATGGGAAGTGTATGGGACTCGGGGGTCCTCAGATGAACCTAGTCTTTGGAATCAGACTATCAGTGTTCGAACTCTAGCTGGGCCAACTGGGCGAACCCAGAAGGTTGGTGGAACCCAATTTGAACATCCCAACTCCTCATTGCTGAGGTTCAATGGCTGTCCAGCACCTGCCCCTTCCTGTAACCCTTCCCCCAGAGAAGAGGCCCCCACAGCTCCTCTTGCCTCTGGCTGCCTGAGTAAGCAGTCCCCTGAAGAGCCTGACTCATTCCTCTTGGCTCCCTGCCACCAAGCTGCAGGGAAGACAGTGGCCCAGTGATCTTGTACCTGCTAGCTTGCTCCCACTACCCAGCCTCCTCTGGGAGACAACCAGGAACAATCCCACCTGATTCTGCGCATGTTTCCTGCTGAAGTATCCACCTCCCTGCACAGCTGGGGCCCACTTTGTTGCCTGTCATCGTCTGTCTCTGTGTCTCTGTCTCTTGCTCGGCTGTGAGCTCTTGCAGAGCAGGGAGACACCTGAGTCATTTCATGTCCCCAGTGCCTGGTACCAAGTAGGGGGGCTGCTCAGCAGATGTTTGCTGAATTCCCTTCTGAATCATACAGGAAGCCCTCCCCTGCCCCAAACCTGGAAACGATTGCCCGTGGAGCCAGGGTCCTGTGATGGGGCTTCCGTGGTCTAGGCTCACCGTCCTACAGAGGCAGCACCCCCATGCAGAGCCCACAGGGGCACCAGCTCTACTTCAGCATTGTTTTCCTCCCCAGACTTTCGATGGCTGGTTTTATTCCAGCCCATTCTCACTTTCTGTCTTGGAAAATCACAAGGAAACTCCACGCTGCTCCTGGAATTCTTGCCAACGTGATTCAAGCGGAATTGAGCACATGGCACCAAGTCCCCATACAAACAAAGATGTTGCTGCTTTCAGCTCTGTGGCCTCCTTTCTTCTGCCAGCCGGGAGCCCCCACCTTGTTTACAGAGGGGGGGCTGTGTGTGTTACGGGCCAGTCTGTGTGAGAATCATGAGGCTGGCCGGCTGTACCTGTTCTCACCCACAAGGTGCCTCATGGTGGGTGCTCCCAAGACTGGGTGGTGTAGAGGGGTGAAAATAAACATTGAGTGGGAAAAAGCTGCACACACACATGGCATCCTGATCCCTACTCACAGTTTCTAAATTGCAGCATCTTTCCAGTTTCGTACTAGCTGTGTGGCTTGGGGTAAATGACTTACTTTCTCTGCAGCTCTGTTTCCTCATCTGGGAAATGGAGATGATGTTAGCACAAGATCATTACGAGGATTAAATGAGATGCAAAGTACCCAGGAAGCAGAGATGGTTGAGTGGTAGAATTCTTACCATTCATGTGGAAACCTAGGTTCTATTCTGGCTAATGTACCTCATCCATGTGTCAGCAGAGGCTTGTGTGTTACTATGATGTTGAATAGTCTGAAAAAGGATCGGAAGAAAGGACTGGTCATCTACTTCTGAAAATGAGCCGGTGAAAACCTTATGGACCACACTAGGCTGATTCTGTAGTGTGAGGGTGACCGTCAGTCTGAGGTTTAACAACAATAGCAGTTAAAGTGCCCAGCACTTTGTACAATAAGCACTCAGTAACCATTGATAACAATGCTGATGAATTCTAACAATATTAATACACACTTTCGGAACTCAGACCCTCACTGGTCAGTATCTTCCTAGATCATGAACTCCTTTATCATGCAATCAATTACTTTAATGCCCAGACGATCCCAGGTGCTGTGTGAACCAGTGTGGATTAAATCTCCTATCTATTTTATCTGCTGTTAAGAAAAGAGGTGGTGAATCAAGGTTGACATTTCAGTGGGACACATTATTGGCCTAAGTTGTGGTAGTTGGCAGTGCCTCCATGCAGGTTGGTGAGCAAAATTGAAATGTGGACGCCTGAGAACACATTTTAGACGGATGCTCATTCTGTGAGTAGTGAAAGGTTATACGGCGAAGGGGGGAAAGTGAAGAGTTGATGCCTCCGGGGCCATGAGGCCAGAAGAACTGAACGGTGCCTGACTATTTTTACTCATCATTTTGATAAGAGATTCTATAGGAGAATCCTGATCAAAAGGGTGGTGACTATGAAACAGAATTTCAATTTCTCACTGAAAGCCAGACTTTCTGGAGCCACTGAGGTTGGACGAAACCTTGAAATGATCACTTGGAGACCAAAAGTATCTCTTGAATAAAAGAATAGTTTATATTAATAAATAAAGTATGCCTACGTTGAGCATTGTGTTCTTGATCGATGTGAGAAAAAAAAAAAATGACAATAGTACTTTGAAAGGTGAGATGAGAAGCTGAGTGGGCAGTGATTGTAAGTCAATGAGGTATAACAGTTCCTAGAGGGAGGGAGAGAATGGTGGCTGGACTTGAAGAATATAATCAAGGCTACTGGATTGTACATGTTGAAATTGTCAAAATGGGACAGGACTGTGCATATTTTCACACACACACACGCACACACACACACACACACACAGTGAGAAGTTGGCATCCGACCTTTCCCCCTTCCTAGCTGAGTGTCCTGGGACAAATCACTTCTTTCATGCAAATCACATCTTGTCTGTGAGTGGGGTGGAAAATTGCACCTACCTAAAGGGTGTCAAGAAGTTTCAGTGAGGTCTTGGGTGTAAAGGGCCTGGTGCAGAACCTATAGAACAACTAAAGGTGTGGAATTTAAGACAGAGTTCTGGCACATACTATTAATAGTTCATTACAGCACCCTTCCCAGTAGCCAAAAGGTGGAAACAACTGAAAATGTTCATCAGCAGGTGAATTGGCTAAACCAAGTGTGGTCTGTCTGTACAATGGGATGTGACTCTGTTAAAAGAGAACATTAAGTTGTGATACAAGCTGCAACATGTTGTTATTGTTGTTATGTGCCGTGGAGTTGGTTCAGACTCATAGTGACTCTGTACAGGGTTTCCGAGGCTGTACATTTTTACGGGAGCAGAAAGTCTCATCTTTCTCCTGCGAAACAGTTGGTAGTTTCGAACTGCTGACCTTTTGGTTTGCAGCCCAATATAGATAAACCTTAAAAACATTATGCTAAGTGAAATAAGTTAGTTGCAAAATGACAAATACTGCAGGATTCCACTCATATATGAAAAAGGCAAATATATAAAAAAAACAACAACAAAACCCCTGTAAAACCTATTGTTGTTGTTGTTAAGTGCTGTTGAATCGGTTCTGACTCATAGTGACTGTGTATAGGATTTCCAAGGAGCAGCTGGTGAGTTTGAACTGCTGACCTTGTGGTTCAAACTGACTTGCAGTCGAGTGCTTTAACCCACAGCGCCACACCAGGACTCCCACTGTTATTAATTCCAACTCGTAGTGATCCTAAGGTCAGAGTATGACTGCTCCCAGGATTTCCAAGACTAATCTTTATGGAGATTCAAACCCACCAACTGCTCCTCGGAGTTTAATTATCTGTACATCCCCAGAACTCTACACCATGCAGGGATGCAAACAAGTTAACTGTTGAATGAATCCCGAGCACTCATGATGTGTGTCTAGAATGATAGCAATGAAATAATGGCAGATTTCAATCAAATATCCCACCTTAACATCCTTCTCTTTGGCTAAAACAAGCTCTTATAAGGAATATCAACCCCCAGAGAGCAGACCCTTGCCCAAATCATGTCTGTGAGTGCTCATCCCAGTGCCTTGCACAGAGAGGTGCTCCGAAAATATTGTGGAGTCCACACATAGGTGAATTTCCCTTTCACATGTGATATCTGCTCCTTGAAAATTGCTGCATGTGAAGCAAGTCTACTTTGGTCCTCCCAACTTAAAAAGTTTTTGGTTTATGCTGAGGTGAACTTAGCAGAAAGAGTCAGATCTACTCCCAACCCCAAGGAAATTAGATTTCTTGTGGCCACTGCACACATAATGGGGTCAGTGGTGTCTCTTGCCTTCCACGTGGGGACCCAGGTGTGATTCTTGACCAGTATGTTTCAGATGCAGCTACCACCTGTTTATACCTTGAATATTGCTAGGATGCTGAACAGGTTTCATTGGAACTTTTAGACTAAGATTAGGAAGAAAGGCCTGGTAATCTACATCTGATAATTAGCCAATAAAGACTCAATGGATTGCAACAGTGAATCCCCACAACTGATCATGGGGATGACCCAGGACCAACCAGGCAGGACTTTGCTCCATTGTGCATGGGATTGCCATGAACCAGGAGCTGATTTGATGGCAGCTAACAACAGTTTCACACATAAACCAGAAATTAGATGACAAAAGAACACTAAGGCTCTCAGAATACCCATGTTCTGACCTCCTGAGTTTGTTTTTCTTTAAGAGCCAACCCCTGTAATATTAATAAATGACAAAATGAAGGACAGAAAAATGACTTTTTCTGTGACATGGCAAAGATCACAGGGACTAGAGAGACCTTTAATCTTTATTAATGTGTCGCAAGGGGGCTTCTCCCGCAAGCTGTGGGAAGCAGACTTCCAAAGAGTTTGCATCGCTCACAGTCCTTAGCCTCCCCAGGCCCCTCAGATGACTGCCTGATAGGGTTTGGAGTTGAGCAGGACCACGTCACAGGGACCCGCTGTGTCTTGGGTAAGAACAAGGCAGCCTTAACCCAGCTTCCATAAGTAGGGGGGCTGGAAGACAAGGGGAAATTCAGGACCGGGGCCTCAGACACATGGGCTGGTTTCTAAGCAAGGGCACAGTTACCCTGAAGTGTCTCACAAGGTGCCAGGCTGTGTTGGCTGCAGTGACAAATGCAAATTGTACCATAGAAGGGCCACATTTGAGTTCATTTAAGGGAAGCATCCAATAACAAACACCAACCATTTTTGTTTTTGTGACCTCTTCATACCCTGGAGTCCTGGGATGACATTGTACGATAAGCAGTGGATTGCTAACTGCAAGGTTGACAGTTCAAACCCACTGAGCCCTGTGCAGGGTTACTATGAGGCGGAACCAATTTCATGGCATTTCACAACAACAATTTCACTGCCTGGCTCAATGCTTCTTCCCAGCCTTCCTCCTTTCTTACTGGGTGTTACACAGGGTGACCAAAAATGTCTAGAAGTCGGTCCCAGACAGCCTTTATTCTATTTGCTTAGTGGGTCGAGAGAGAGAGTGCTTGGGTGGTGCAAACCATTAATGCACTCAACTGCTAACCAAAAGACTGGAGATTGAGTTGACCCACAGATGCCTCAAAGGAAATACCTGATGATCTAGTTCCAAAAAAACCCAGCCATTGAAAACTCTATGGAGCATAGCTCTACTCTGATACACATGGGATCACCGTGTGTTGGAGTAAACTTGCTGGCATCTGGTAATGGTAGTGAGTTAGGAATTGCAAAGTAGGTCCAGGAGAATGCAACAGAATTGAAAAGTTCTATAGAAGGAGTTGAGAGCTGAGAAAGTCTGTCTCTTACACACACACACACACACATGCACGTAGTGTGAGAAACAGAAAGGTATATTGTGACATTCATTCATTCGTACAAACAGTAATTATTGACAACTTACTTGGGGCTAAGTAGTGTACAAGACAGCCGTAATTCTCCTGGGAACATTCTAGATCTAATGGGAGACTTGCCAGTGCCAAGTCTATCACAGAAGTTACCGCCCTGAAGCCACATCCTGCAGGCAGTCCGTGACTTACAATGGATCTGTATCATGAAGTGCACTTACCACGGGTTAAGGTTGCACCATATACAATGTTGCAGGTATAATGTGCTGATGTTACTACCGGTGTTCACAATCAAATGTGTACATGGAGTGATTCCAACCACCAAAGGCAAATGAAGACTGGATTTATAAAAAGAGATATTTGACTTACAATAAGAACCAATTTATGATGAAGTTCTTGGAATGCTATGGTAAGCTGGAGACTACCTGCAATGCAAAGGCGGTGGATACCACTCTGATCCCCATTTTCAGTGGGAATAGTTGCCTTCTCGGATCACACATGAGGTTGTGGATCCAAGACAAACTTGGACTCAAGGCCTGCTCTCATTCTACTTGTTACTCACAAACTTACTGCTATTGAGTTGGTTCCTATTCACAGAGACCCTAAAGGCAGAGTAGAACTACCCCTTAGGTTTTCTAAGACATTACAGCTTTACCGGAGCAGACAGACCTATCTTTCTCCTAAGGAGTGGCTAGTGGGTTTGGGCCCCATACTTACCCCGCTGCGCCATTAGGACTCACAACCAACTAACAAACCCTGAGCTGAGAGGGATGGTAGATTCGGAAGGGATCTGACTGGAGTTAACGCAAATATACTTGGTAGACTGCAGTGTAATCAAACAGAGTTCTCTTACCAGCATCCTCTCCTAATGTTTACAGAACAAGAAAGCAAAATGAAGACGGGCCATGGCTAAGGAAAATGTGAAGACAGTTGACCCAGAAGAAATTGATTCTTAATTTTACAACTCAACTCTAGCTAAGGGATGCTGGTGCACTGGGAGGGTGACACCCCATGAGAGGCCAAGCTGGGGTGGTGAGGGCACCGGGTTCTGTTAGAAGGAAACCAGGAGCAGAGAGTTGGACAGGAGGAGGCTGGGTAAAAGACAGGGAGGTCAGCGAAGCTGGGTGATGGTGAAGATTTGTGCTGCCAGTGGGTTAACTTCCAACACCTCTGATTTCCCTTCTCGTCAAGCCTCCAGCTCACCTGCCCAGCATCTATGTGTCACATACAGCCAGAGTGATTTCCCCAGCAGCAGTGATTAGCTTGTGGGCTCTGGAACCAAGCTGTGTTCAAAGTATGGTTCTGTCCCTTCATGACCTACACCTTACAACCCTGGGTGTGCAACCCAACCATTCAGATTCCATTCTCTCATGTTTACTTCTGGACGGACATGGTGCCAGGCTTGTAGGCCTGCTGTGAGGACTGAATAAGCCAAGGGACAGGAAGTGCTTAGGACAGGGGCTGGCACATAGTAAATGTACAGTTAACACGAGCTGCAGACTTTAAGTCTGCTCTACCATTCCCCAGTGTAAGACTCATGGGTAGTGGCTCTTTGTTGCCCACAAAGGAAAAACCACGAATGCCAGCCTGGCATTCCAGACCTTTGCAATCTGTCCTGTGCTGGCTCTTCTAGTTTTCTGTGTTTGTAGTCTCTCCTAGAGCTTCCAGAACTAAGAAAGACTAGGAAGAAAGACCTGGTAATCTATTTCTGAAAATCAACCAGTGGAAAATCTTATCAGATTCCAAGGATGTGATTCATAATATATCATGGATGTGACATGGGACTGGGCAAGATTTTGTTCTGTTGTGCATGGGATCACTATGAATTGGGGCTGACAACACTCCCTCACTCAGAGTCCCGAGTGGGGCGAGTAGTCTGTATGTTTGGCTGGTAACCAAAAGGTTGGAAGTTTGAGTCCATGCAGAGACAGGTACATTGCAAGACAGGCCTGATGACCTACTTTTGAAAACTCATCCACTGAAGACCCTATGACACAGGTGGGGTCAGAATTGAGTCGACTGGTTTTACGCCTTGCCTTCCCCTGGGCCCATTGATCCTCAGCTCCGGTCATCACTAGGCTCTTCCTCAGCTCTAGGGCTTGCTGCTAACTCAGCCTCAGCCCACCTACTCACCTAGTGAGTCAGCTTTAACATGAGAAGGCTCTTGCCAACTCTTTGGAGTAAACTTTCTGATCCCTTTGTCTGCCCTGGAACTCACTGCTATCTCACTGCTGTCTCTTCTTTGCTGCCTTGGAACCCTCTTTAGATTCTCGACCCAATCCCTTGTGACCTTTGTTCTTGGCTATTAATGTGACCATTTCCCCCTGTAATTAGGGTCTATGTCTACATGTTCCTACTGCCCAGAACTACACGGTGCCTCCACTGGGGGCTACTGAGTGGGTTTGTCCATTAAAGAAGGAGAGAAAGTGCAGACCATGGGGTGCTTTTCTGCCCTATTATTATTATAAAGTTAGCAAATGGAGAGGCAATGGGGAAATAATCAGTCCACGCGGAACCTTGGAAGGCGGATTTGCTTATTTCCCTGGTTAAACACCCTCTGAGACAAATAGCGGTGCCTTCACATCGCCTCTGGATTGGGGAGGGATGAAGCAAAGGTTCGTGCTTCTCCGTGGAGAAATTAGGTCACTGGGTGTTGTTAGTGTGGCTTACAGAGCTATGCTAATCAGCTCTCTTCTGGCCTAAATATCTGGTAATTATCTTGGTTTTTTGCTTTGCCAGACTTGGCTTCCTAAAACAGTCCATCCACACTGTGACTTCACAGCACAAGTTCTTCAAGGCGAGTCTGAACCACCACCGCCACACGCGAGGAATCTTGGTGTGGTAGCACTGTAGGGTAAACACTGGACTGAAAGGTCAGTTTGAACTGCAGAAGGTTGATGGTTCAAACCCACCAGCTGCTCCTCAGAAACAGGGTTGCTACAAGTCAGAACTGACTCGATGACACTTAACAACAACAACAAACATCATCACCCAGCAAGCAACAAGCACACGTATATCTTGCCGCATGCTGTTCTCAGCGTTTACGTACATGGACTTGTTGAAACACTCAACAGTCTAGGAGGAGGCGGGTGATACTATGATCCTCAGTTGTCAGGGGAAGTGTCTGAGGTTCATGCTTCTCAGCCTGCAACGCCCAGTCCTGTCACTCTGCCGGCTTCTGGGACCTTCTCTTCCTCTTCATCCATGTTCCCCACTCTTCACTCTCAGAAGTCGCTGCCTGCCTTGTATCTGCCTCTCCTGCGCATCCTTTAGAGGCATGCATGACCCTGAACTCTGCCAGGAAGTTCTCCCTGAACTTGGGTTGCATTCAGAGCCCAAAACGCTCACCTTAATGTTTGGCTGCCTAGTGGCTGTTTGCGTATGCGTGTGTATGCATTATGTGTGTACGTGAGAGCATGGCTATGTATATATGTGTGCAAGTGCATGTGTTTGCATGTGTGCACATGGGTGTGTTTGATTGAGCTCTACTAGTGTAGTGGTTATGAATCGGGCTGCTAATCTCACGGTCAGCAGTTCGAAACTACCAGCTGTTCCGCGGGAGAAAGATGAGGCTTTCTGCTTACGTAAAGATTTACAGCCTGGGAAACCCTGTACAGGGTCGCTATGAGTCGGAACCGACTCCACAGCACATCACAACAACAACAACATTTAGATTATGAATAATTTGAATGCAGGGTTCAAGTCTGTTTCTCTTAGCTTTGATACAACACTATTTTAATTGAAAGATTCTCTTTACAAATGCCATTCATTGAGAGAACCACCAGCAAACATTCATTAAGCCCCTACTGTGTGCTGGATACTGTGACTGGCACTAGTGTGCCAGGATAGACTCAGATTGATTGTTGACTGAAGGGCAAATGTGTAAAGAGAATGAAGGAAAACGCATCTATTTGAGCCATTTCATCTTTTGGAATTTGAAGCTCCATAAGTTCTCACTTTTGATTGACATACCATATTACACTGTTAATGACAAATAAAATTACATATAAAATGTCAAGATGGGTTAGATAGGTTAGCAGCACCTCTCTAGTTGGCTTACTCAGAGGGACCTGTTTTTAAGTTCATATATTAATCACCTGGAAAGTAATGCTTACTGTTGTTGTTAGGTGCCGTTGAGTTGGTACCAACTCACAATGCCTTCACGCACAACAGAATGAAACACTGTCCTGTTCTACACCAAGTTCACAATTATCGATACGTTTGAACCCATTGCTGCCGTATAGTTGAGTTTTTGTAATGGGATTTTATTACAATGTGTTTAGTGTCCAAACACTCACTCAAGGCAGTCCCCAGCATCCTTCTTTGGAGGGGAAATGAGGCTTAGAGAAGTGAGTTCACTTGCCCAAGGTCACACAGAATGGGCAGGATACACAGAATTCTGGGTTTGATCCAAAGCCTGTATTCTCAACCATGTTACTTTCCATTTCTCTATTCTTGCAGTTTCTAAAATTATAGAGAAGGAGTGAAATGCTTTGACCTTGTGGTAAGACATTTTCTATAAGGTCAGAAATAAATAACTGAAAATTAATCTGACAATCTTCAGGCAGGCTGAAAAATACCACTCTGTGTTCCCCTTGGATTTGACCCTGATAATTGTTTCACACATTGACAGCTGATCAGTTTAAATAATTCATACCCTTTCTCGAGGCCTATTGCTTTCCAATTGACATTTCTTTGATGAGGACTGACTGACAGGCAAATATAGACTGAATGGTCCCAGCGCTGCAAACACAGAGACTCAAAATTGTCACCTGGTCTGGCATCTTAAGACGGGCTGAGGTCAGTCTATGTGTTCACATCTCATTCTTCTGCAAAGCTCAGAATCAACAACGGGCAACTTTGGGGATGTTCTGAACATATGAGCCTTCTCAATTTTCTTGCTGGCCAAAGGGAGGGCTGATGGTATTAGCTGTGACACTTGGAGAACCCTATGCTTTAAGTCATAGGTCTGATCCAAAGCTGCATGCTCTAAGAGTCTCTGTGTAGGCTGCCTGTCTCCTCGTCCCCTATGGCAGAACCTCCATCACCTTTTCAAACCCATCCGGCACTTAGATTTTGTTACTGAAGGGGATTCTCAGCCTCTTAAAGATCCCAAGTGGTGCTACGGATTAGGCATTGACCAGCTAACTATAAGGTCCGCTGTTCAAACCCACCAGTTACTCTAGGGGAGAAAGACAAGGTACTCTATTCCCATAAAGGCGTCCTGGTGCGGTGCTGTAGCATCAGCACTGGACTGCAAGGTTGGTTTGAACAGCAAAGTCAGTGGTTCAAACTTACCAGTCACTCCTTGGAAACCCTAAACAACAGCATTTAACAGCAACATTTCCATAAAGATTTACAGTTTCATAAAGCCTACACTAGGTGACTATGAGTCAGAATTGACTTGATAGTAGGTGTTTTTTGTTTTTGTCTCAGCCCCTTAAGGTCTCTAGATAGCCCTCAGCTAACCATGAGACTGACAATTCAAACCCACTCAGAGGATCCTCAGAAAAAAGGCCTGACAACCTACTCCGTAAAGATTACATCCATGAAAATCCTACGGAGTACAGTTCTGCTGTCACACATGAAGTTGATCAGAGTCGGAACCGACTCTATGCCAACTGACTGGGTCTTTGGGTTCAGTCCCTTCCCAGGAAAGAAACTTTAGCTACTGAGCACAGCTGCCTGTCTTTTTGAAGATAACAGAGGTATATTCCTGAGGGTAAGAGGTTGGTTTGGGGAGTGGGGACAATAGAAGTAACACAGAGGTAGCCTCCACGAAGATTCCGTGGCGGTGTAAGAGTTTAACACACTCAGCAGCGAAACAGAAGGTTGGAGGATTGAGGCCACCCAGAGATGCCTCCAATGAAAGGCTTAGAAATCTACTTGTGAACAAGCAGCCATTGCAAACTCTGTGGAGCACAGTTCTACACTGATAACACGTGAGACCTCCAAGAGTCGCAATTCACCTGACAGGAAATAATAGTGGATGATGGGAAGAAAGATAGAAATAAAGACCCCCAGGAAACATTGCCTGATGGAAATATTTCCTCAGACTCAAGACAAGAGACTCCGGCCCACAGAGACTTTGTATAGGGTTTCTGAGGAGTGGCTGGGAGTTTGAACCCCTGACCTTGTGGTTCAAGCAGATCTTGTGGTCCAATACATTATCCTACAGCACCACACAAGGACTTTAATTAGCTGGAGTCCTGGTGTGGTGCTGTGGGTTAATGAGCTGGACTGCAAGGTTGGTTTGAACTGCAAGGTCGGCGGTTCAAGCTCACCAGCCACTCCTCGGCAACCCTATACAGGGTAGCCATGAGTCGGAACCAGCTCGACAGCACTTAACAACAATGACGACAACATGGGAGAAAAGATGGCATGGCATGCTGCTCCCATAATGATGACAGCTTAGGAAACCCTATGGGGCAGTTCAAGTTTGTCCTATAGAGTTGAGGTGAGTCAGAATTGCCTTGGTGGTCCCCTACAATAACGACAGCGAAGATTGTCTGTTGGGAGATTAGGGTTTGATTCCTGGCTAAGGTACCTCACGCATAGCCACCACCCATATGCCAGTAGAAGCTTGTGTGCTGATAGGATGCTCAAGAGGTTTCAGCAGAATTTCTAGACTAAGCAAGAAAGGCCTGGGGACTTACAACTGAAAATCAGCCAATGTAAACTCTGTGGAGCACCATAGTCCAATCTCATTGTGTATGAGGTCACCAGGAGTTTGGGTCTGACTCCCTAGCAGCTAACAACAACAACAATGATGCTAGATTCCCCAAGCTTGTTGGGGTACCCTTGTACCAGAGGAGTGGGGATTCCCTGCTTGAATCTGGGAGTCATTTTTATTCTGTTCTAATTCTTAGTTCTTATGGTCAGTCGCCCTCCTCTGTGCTCCCAGAGAACCCCCCGTAGCACTCCTTCAAGCATCATTTTATAGGTGGGCTTCCCTTGGCAATGCCTCCACTTGCTGAATTGAAGCTGTGTTTTAACAGAGCCTCTGGTGACTTTAGAGCACCTTGAAGTTCAACAGACAAACTTGAGGACTGTCAGCTTTGTGGATTCAGGGTGGTATCCACCCAGCACAGGGTCACACACTGCCAACCTCAAGGTCGGCTGTTCAAACTCACCAGCTGCTTCTCAGAAACTCTATACAGGATTGTTATGTGTTGGAAACAAGTCAACAACACTTAACAACAACAACAATATAGACATGTAGGGAATGTGTTAGTTCCCTAGGATAAGCACTGGACTGCGAACCACAGGGTCAGTGGTTTGAGCCCACCAGCCACTCCACTAAGAAAGATGAAGCTTTCTGCTCCCATGAAGATCGAAAGCCTCAGAAACCCTATACAGGGTTGCTATACATCAGAACCGACTTGATGGCCTTTAACAGTAACAACAAATCAGTAAGGCGCTCTCGGGGCACAGTGGTTAAACTCTTGGCTGCTAACTGCAAGGTCACTGGTTCAAACCCACTAACAACTCCACAGGAGAAAGATGGGCAGTCTTCTGCTTCTCTAAAGATGCATGACCTTGAAAACCGAACAGAGCGGTTCTACTCTGACCTGTAGGGTTCTTAGGAGTTGGAATCGACTCAATGGCAACTTTCCCCCTCTCTTTTAATAGAGAGGTAAGAATGAACAAAGAGGCATCTCAGACAACTTTTGGGATTCTGAACATATATGCATTCCCAGCATTATGGCTGAGTGACTAACCAATGGGAGAGGGTTGTCCACATTTCCTGGGACACATGGAGGTCCCTGTGTTCCTTTGGAGGTCTGGCCCAAAGCGGTATGTGCCTAAAGTCTGTGTGAAGTCCCTATCCTTCTTCCCTATGACAGCATCTCCATCACATTTATCAGACCATCAAAGACCCAAAATTTCTGTTATTAAAGAGGGGCTTTCAGTCCCTTATAGTTCCTAGGTGTTGCAAGTGGTTATCAGCTCATTTACTAACCAAAACTACTAAGTGCAGGTGGGGTCTGTGTGTATTAGAGAGGGGGACAGAGGCCCAGTAAAAAGAAGGAAAGCAGCTCATCCAAGTGTGTAATGAGGATTAGGAGAGATGGAAAACATGATGGAAGTTGAAGTCTCTGAACTTCTGGTACAACTTACACGTGGCCAGTAGCCTGCCTATGGAGTGAACAGCTTGAAGAACGCAACCATTGATCTCTCTTCTGACTTCTTAATGGTTTCTCTGTGGAGGAGCCGTTCCAGGGGCAGAACAGCAGGATGTCCCTCTAGGCAGATAGAGAAGGGACAAAAGGCTGTGGAGCACATGCTGGGAGAAAGCAAGTGACAGTTGGGGCTCTGAGGCCTGGGGTCACTGAAGGGCCAAAGGAAGGTGTGCCTAGGGAGGAACTGACCTCTCTTATCCGAGGCTCTAGCCCTGATAGGAAGCCCTGATGGGGCAGGGCCTTGCAGTTTACAAAGCACCTGAGTTTTCACATAGCTCGTCTCTCCTTGTCACTTCCTGGAAGTGAAAACACACAGGTGGGCGGGAGAGGTGGCAGCAAGTTGGAGGTGCTGAGAGTGAAGGGGACAGGGCGATCAGTAACAGTGTCCTAAGTGACTCTCTCATGATTGTACTTGACTACGGGGGTCCTGGGAGTGGGGACTGTCCATGGCTGTCTGCTCTCTAGAACCAGTAAGAAACAGGTCTGGCAGTGCCAGTGATCGAGGTGACCGCTTGATGGGGTCCTCACTTTGCAACCCTGGCTGATGGTGGATGCAGGGAGCTCAGTCACTTTATTTTCACTTTGTTCTTAAACCAAGCCTATACTAAGCACTCTTTTGGTCCCCATTTTACAGGTGAGGAATCTGAGGACTAGTGCAAACCACGGAAAGAACTGCATTTAACACAGGTGGTTAGAGTCCATAAACTGTGTTCTCACCTACTGCGCCAAACTGCAGGGACGCAGGGTGAATACAGGCTGAGAGTGGGCACCCACACTGCCAGAACCTGAAGCCCAACTCTCCACTGATTGTCTGCGTGACCTTGACAGAGCTTTTCTTCCTGAGTCTTGGTTTCCTCATGTGTAAAACAAGCTCCATAATAATCCCTGTCTCAGAGACTTGTGAGGGTTACAATAGGATAGAATTGGGAAGGCACATTAGTGTGGCGCAACTGTTTAAATGCTTGACTCCTGACCTAAAAGTTGGCTGTGCTTCAGAAGAAAGGCCTGGTGATCTGCTTCCAAAAGATCGCAGCCTTGAAAAGCCCCTGAAACATAGTTCTAGTTTTCACTCATGGCGTGGCCACGAGGCAGAACTGACTTGACTGATGGCAAAGGGACTGATTTGGTTTTGACTGGCACATAGTAGTACTCAAGAAATGCTGACTCTTTAGTAGCCATAGTACTGGTGTAAGGATTGAATAACATAATTGATGAGGTAAGTGTGCAACAGATATTAGTCTGCTAACTCTGGTCAATTTCTAAAGCCAGGTGGGAGCAATCCCATCCTGCAATGTATACAGACTCCACTCTCCTATGCTAACTTCTTTTTTTGCCCCAGGGGCTGGGAATACCTCCAAGATGCAGAGTGTCATTGTATGGAAAACAGTCCATGGGGCCACAGGCTACATTAAATTTCCAAAGACACCCTGCCAGTTGAAGGCACCTGTTAAGTATCCAGCTTATGGCCCCTCCCCTGCCACCCACTGCGCCTCCCTCCCACCTGCAAACGGTTGCTCTATTGTTGTAGCTTCCTGTTGCCTGTCCCTTTTCAAGGAGTAGGGAGCATGTGTGCTGGTCACATTTGAGTGAGGGAGAGCAGCACAAGAAAGGCTGTTTTTAATATTCTATCCGTACCACTGACAATAGTGAATCAGCCACCAGGCCATTGTTCTTAGGGCTTCTGTAATGCGTGACCTGCTTGGATTTAATCCTCATAACAACACTAGGAGGTCAGTGTGGCTACCACCCCTCATTGATCGGAAGCACAGAGTGTCCTGGTGTGGTGCTGTGGGTTCATGGGCTGGACCGCAAGGCCAGTTTGAACAGCAAGGTTGGAGGTTCAAACCCACCAGCAGCTCCTTGCTATGAAGTGGAAACTGGCTCGACAGCATTTGACAGCTACAGCAGCAGAAAGGTGAAGTAGATCTGTGCACATGTAGCTGCTAAGTAAGAAGACCCTGGAGCTGTGGTTAAGCTCTCAGCTGCTAGCAGAAAGGTTGGTGGTTCAAATCTACTAGCCGCTCATTGGCTCCTATAAGATCAGAGCCTTGGAAACCCTTTGGGACAGTTCTGCTCTGCCCTAGAGTCTGAGTCAGAAACAACTCAAATCTGGCTTTGGCTTGCTGCTAACTGGTGGATGCTCCCAGTCATTCCTGGCCCATGTGATCCCAAAGCCCTCTGTGCCACCATCCCATCCCACCCATGTGGAGTGGGCTCCCCTGAGCTAGCTCCTGGGAAGGACTGTATGTGAGTTTCCACAGACACATTTCATCTTGCCCTCCTTGTATCTGTAATCGGTAAACACTGGACTACTAACCACAAAGTCAGCAGTTTAAATCCACCAGCTGATCAGGCTGTCTGCTCCTGTAAAGATTTACAGCCTTGGAAACCCTATATAGGGGCACTATGAGTCTGATCTGACTCCATGCCACACAACAACAACAACAACAATCAGAAGCCCCGGAATGAGTTCAAATGAATGGTGAATGTGTCTCACTGCCGACTGACCTCCACCCAGAGGCACCTTGGAAGAAAAGCCTGGTGATTTGGTTCTGAAAAACCATTATTGAAAACCCTGTTGGGCATTATCCCACTTGGACACTCACTGTATCACCATGAGTTGGAATCGACTTCATGGCAACTGGTGATGGTGGTAGCTGTAAGCAGAGTACTAGCACACACTGCTTACTGTTATTGATGCTAAAGAGATTTTAAATATGGGGGACAGAAACGTCCAAGTGTCCTTTCTTTAAAGGTGACTGTCTTGGCAGTCCCCCTAAATCTGAATCTTCTTGGTAGCAAAGATCCTTTCCCTGGTTGGGACCATGGCACCTACTTTTCCAAACTCACCAAACTCACAGCCATGAAATTGATTCAGATTCACAGTGATCCTGTATAGGGTTTCTGAGGCTGTAATTCTTTATGGGAGCAAAAAGCCTCGTCTTTCTCCAGAGGAACAGCTGGTGGGTTTGCATTCCTGAACTGGTGCTTATCCTACAGAGCCACCAGGGCTCTCCCTTTGGAAGAGGAATATTTGCCACCTGTTGTTATTAGTTAGGTGCCACCAAGCTGGCACGGGCCCATAGTGACCCTATATACAACAGAATGAAAACGAAGTCGTTGACAACTTTGATCTTTTCTTCATTTATACAGATGTTGTTTATTGGTCCTGTGGTGAGGATTTTTGTTTTCTTTACATTGAGGTGCAGCCCATACTGAATCCTGTGGTCTTTGATCTTCATTTAAGTATTTTAAGTCCTCTTCATTGTCAGCAGGCAAGGTCGTATAATCTGCATATCACAGGTTGTTAATGAGTCTTCCTCTAATCCTTATGCCACATTTTTCTTCGTATAACCCAGTTTCTCGGATTACTGGTTCAGTATACAGATTGAATAAGTATGGTGAAAGAATACAACCCTGGCACACACCTTTCCTGATTTTAAACCATTCGGTGTCTCCTTGTTCTGTTTGAATGACTGTCTATTGGTTCATATATGGGTTCCTCATGAGTGCAATGAAGTGTTCCAAAATACTTATTCTCTGCTATGTTGTCCATAGTTTGTCATAATCCACATAGTCAAATGCTTTTGTGTAGACAATAAAGCACAGGCAAACATCTTTCTGGTATTCTCAGCTTTCAGCCAAGATCTATTTGATATTCCTCACTCCATGTTCTCATCTGAATCTGATTTGAACCTCTGGCAGCTCCCTGTCAATGTATTCTTGTAGTGGTTTTTGAATTATCTTAGCAAAATTTTACTTGCATGTGATATTGATGATATTGTCTGATGATTTTCGCATTTTGTTGAAGGGCTAGATATTATCTACTCGGAATGGATTAAAATTAGGAATGATGTATGCCAGGGTTGTATCCTTTTTCACAATACTCTCACAAGCATACAGATTGGAAAATCTATATGCTGAACAAGTAATCTGAGAAGCTGGATTATATGAAGACCGTGGAGGAAGATGCATTAGCAACTTGAGATATACTGCTGATACAATCTTGCTTGCTGAAAGTGAAGAGAATGTAGAATACTTACTGATGAAGATCAAACACCACAGCTTTCAGTTTTGACTGTACCTCAAAGGCAGCATCAGTGGACTCAAGCGTGGTAATGATAGTGAGGTTGGCCCAGGATCGGGCAGTGTTTCGTTCTGCTGTGCATAATGTCACTATAAATTGGTACCGACTCGATGGCACCCAACAACAACAACAACAATGTAAACAAAACAAAACTCCTCACCACTGGAGCAATAAGTCACATCATAATAAATGGAGAAAATACTGAAATTGTCAAAGACTTCATTTTGCTTGGATCCTCCATCAACACTCATGGAAGTAGCAGTCAAGAAATCAAATGATGTATTGCATTAGGCAAATCTGTTGCAGAAGACCTCTGTAAAGTGTTTAAGAGCAAAGATGGAATCTGACCCAAGCCATGGTATTTTCAATAGCCTCATATCTATGTGAAAATTGGACAATGAGTAAGGAAGATCATAGAAGAATTGATACATTTGAATTATGGTGTTAGATAAGAATATTACAAGTACCATGGATTGCCAAAAGAGCAAACAGATCTTTGTTGGAAGAAGTACAATCAGAATGCTCCTTGGAAGCCAGTATGGCAAAACTTGGTCTCATACTGAGGACATATTATCAGGAGGGACCAGTCCCTAGAGAAGGACATCATGCTGGGTAAAGTGGAGGGTCAGTGAAAAAGAGGAAGGCCCCCAATGAGATGGATTGGCACGGTGGCCGCAGCAATGGGCTCAAGCACAATGCTTGTGAAGATGGTTCAGGATCAGGCAGTGTTTTGTTCTATTGTGCTAACAACTCGGAATTTACTCCATTGCACTAACAACAACAACAACGAAGACATTATCTACTCCCTCCATTTCACAGAGAGTATTGCTGGTAGACCTCTCGTCTTTCACTATGAGACCCAAGTTTGACTCCTGGTGAATGCATCTCATGTGCGGCCATCCCTGTCTGTCAGAGGAAGCTGGCATGCTGCCATGGTGCTGTACAGGTTTCAGTGACATTTCTAGACTAAAATAGATTAGGGAGAAAGGCCTGGTTATCTACAGAAAATTAGCCAACAAAAACACTACAGATGACAACAGACCAATACGAAATTCATCATGGGATGATGCAGGATGAGACACTATTTTCTTTGCTGGGCATGGGGTCACCATGAGTCATGCACCAACTCATTGACAACTGACAACATCAACAGAGGAGGAACCCGAAGCTCTGAGGAGTGAAGTGCCCTGAGCAAAGTCACAATGCTGAGAAGGAGAAGAGGCAGACTGCCTCTAGCCCAAATTCTCTGCCTTCACACCCACTTCCGTTTCTGCTACCCCACCGCCTGGGCACATCTGTTGGCGCATCCTCAGTGAGTGCCCTGGGGAATGGCAGGGACCTCATTTCCCTGTGCTGCCTGGTGGGGGACTTTTCTCTCTTTCCGCTTCTTCTCAAATGATGTGTGTGTGTGTGTGTGTGTATTGAAATTCTTCTGTCAGCACCAAATTCATCTGAAATTGCAGCAAGAATAATACTTCAATGTCCTTTTTACTCTTTTTGGTTCTAACAATCTTACAGTATCAAACAGCCTCCGCTTCAGAGGAGAAATAATAATGAATGACTTAAAATAACTCTGCTGGAGAAAATGAAGGTTTGATTTGAATTGCACACGCAAGGGCTCCTTTTCAGCCCTTCTCCCTCTTCATTTCCTGGCGAAGGCTTTCAGAAACTGCAAGATCCTTCCACATTCAAAGATTCCAAGAGTCAAGAAAAACCAGAGCCAAATTACTGATTCAAAAGTGTATTTGTCAGAGAGCTATCCCTGTAACTCCAAGGCACCCCCAAAGATCACCTTAAGAATAGGAAGCAATGAGGCTTCCACCTCGCCTCCCTTTCCAAGCAGCCCTGAGCATTCTCCAGGCTGCAGGGAGTGAGAAATCTTCCTTGTCACTGGATTGTGGCACAATTTGTACTCAGCTACCAGTGTAAGTCCCGGTGTGGTGCTGTGGGTTAATATGTTGGACTGCAAAGTTGGTTTGAACCACTAAGTTTAAGGTCACCTGCTGCTCATTGGAAATTCTATAGGTAGCTATGGGTTGGAACCTAACAACAACAACAACCAATGAAAAGATTGGTGGTCCAAAGCTACCCATGGGTGCAGCAGAAGAAAGGCCTGGTGATCTGCTTCAGTAAAGCAGATCTGTTTTTGTTGTTAAGTGCCGTCGACTCGGTTCTGACCAGGATAAGCTTATGGAGCACAGCTTTACTCTGTAACACAGGACGTCACCAAGAGTCAGAATTGACTCAGTGGCAACAGGCTTAATGGGGTTTAGTGATGCATCTCTTTCTCGGGTGGGTCAGAGTGGTCTATGATCCATTACAAACTCATCTTACTCATCACCGTGTGATCCATGTCAGTAGAAGGGAATTCTCAGAAGAAGCCAGAATACAGATTTAAGCAGTGTGGTCTTATCTTATTTGCCCCCAAAGGAGATGACAGGTAATGAGGGTGCTGTAGATTTTCATAGAAACCCTACTTAACACACCTGGGCACAAAGGAAGCTGAATGACCAGACCAACGTATAGTGACATGCACAGACCCTGTGGCATCACTCAATCGTAATGAAGTTCTGTGCCTTTAACACATCGTCTCTGTCAAGTGTTACAGTAGACAGACTTGTGAAGTGCACATTCCATCGTTGCTTTGAGCGTGGTCCTAGTCCACTAGCTAGCCAATAGGCATTGAGTTGAGAAATAAAAGCGTAGTTTGGAGTATTGTGGTTTGATTGTTTAGTGGGTACCTGGACCTGAATAAAGCTGGTTTGGAGGCTGCTGAAATGAACTCTTTGCCCAGCTTTTATTTACAAAATGCATGTTGTGGCTCCAGGTTAGGTGGCTGGGAAAGAGAGAATTGGCATTGAACTTCTCAGGATGCTGAATTCCAAAGGAAGAAGGGCTGCTCACCAGGATTACATCCCAGGTATCGTGAGGCAACAGAACATTATGCGATTGTTACTTCCCAAAATGCCAATTTGGATTGACTTGTAAATTGCTGAAGGATGAATTATATTCCCTGTCCTGGTGGAGATTTATGACACACACTCTGGGGTAGGAGGAGGAAAGCCCACTTTAAGTTGAGTGTTGCTTGAGGGGAGCCCGCAAGTCCATGGAATTGGAAGGAAATGACTCAGAGGCTCCATTTAAAAACTCTGTGTGGCTTGAAGCTGCTTCCTCTTCCCCTTCCCCTCTCATCTTCAAGATCCAGCCCCCTGTCCCCACCACTTTTTACTACCCTCTTCCACCTTCATTCACATTTGACCTAATTCCCCTTCTATCCAAAGACTCGACCCAATTCTCAAGTCTTCTCCCCCACAGTTCTGACCCATTTCTCTCATCATTTCCACAAAGACGTGACCCAATTTGTCTCCGTC
Organism: Chrysochloris asiatica; assembly: GCF_000296735.1. Taxonomy (NCBI): domain Eukaryota; kingdom Metazoa; phylum Chordata; class Mammalia; order Afrosoricida; family Chrysochloridae; genus Chrysochloris; species Chrysochloris asiatica. The sequence continues at coordinate 5,608,749 of NW_006408594.1, read as the reverse complement.
CTTCCCCATGCACATGTGATAACATTCCCCCTACACCTCCCCACACTACAGAGCTGACCTGATTTCCACCCCCATGCTAACTCTCCACACCTGTCCCCCCTCGGGGTCCTCCAGTGGACTAGAGTCAGAACAGTTATCTTCCTTCCCTTCCTCAAACTCCAACACCATCCTCGATCTGCAAACTCTGAACGCACAGCTCCAGTCCTGCAGTGGCCTTCTCTCTCCCCAGTTACCTGCACTGGGGTTTGACCTGATTCTCCTGTTTCCCAAACTCAATATCGATCTCACCATACCCTCTCTTCCCAAGGACATGGCGGATGGTTCATGTCATTGTTGGAATGTCATGGCCTCTGACACAGCCAACATTCCCAATGAAAACTCACAACACAAGTCAAAGCACGCAATTACTGTGACACCTGCTATGGCCAGAGGAAACGGCACAGCTGCTCGTGGCTTCATCTGATATTCTGCTATTAGATTATTTTTAAAGAAATCATTTTGTTGGCAGCTTATCTGTCAGCACTTTGGATTTTCCTTTTCCCTTTTTGCAAAAAATGTGTGGCTTGTTCCGGTGAAATGGGGTGATTGACAGCGAGGGGCAAGAGTCCTTTATACAAAAATCCAACAAAGAGCAAAGCTATTGGTCCCTGAACCACTACCCCCTTCCTTGTGTCAGGAGGACTCCTTAAAAGGTTACAAGAGATTGCTCTCCATGGATTCCTCAGTCTCAGTTGCCACCTAATTAAAAAAGAAATATTTCAATGATCACAAATGATTTTTATTTATCCGCTAGGAACCAGACTACCTGCATTTATGTGTTTTATGAAAGCTACTAGACAGTTGTCAAGTGACAAGAGCACCAAGTATGATCAATATTTGGGACTGATTTGGGTGAAGAACCTTGGGGTGGGGAAGACTCGATAGGACTTTTGTAGCATTGTCTTAGTTTCCATACTTGTCTGTCCATCTATGTCTAACTGTCCACTTAGGCGTGTTTGTGGGTGGTGGGGTGTGGGGGGAGTAACAGTGTACCACAGACCTCCTTTCCTCTAAGCCTGGCTGATCTGGGAATGTTCAGTTTTCTGATTCAAATAGATGCTACTTGAATCTACACCATCCTCTTAGCCCCAAAGAAACAAAGCATTATATGATTTGTGGTCTGAACGAAGAAGAGGGATCACAGCATGGACCAAGGAATAGAAATAGTTATTGTTTTGTAAACTCTAGCATATTGCTGTGAATCAAGTTTTTCTTCTCTATTGAGGTAATTCAAGTTAGAGGGCTTTGGATATTGGAAAGGACTGTTCTAAATGTTGGTTATGATGTTACTGACGATCCCTGTTATCAGAACCATCACTATCTTCATCACCACCACCATCGCCTCATCACATACCTCCACTAAACCTTTCATCACCACCACCTTCATCCCCATCTTCACCTTCCTCACGATCCCACCATTACTCTTGCCATCACCATCACCTTCATCACCATCTTCATCACCCTGCCACACACACCCTGCCCCCTTCATCACCACTACTGCCTCCATCACAATTTCCATCATCACAGCCACTGGCCTATTTGAACAACTTTCATCCTGGTCCTTACCTCTTCAACTCTTGTATACTCCTGCCAACCTTTTTATCAATAATTTTATCCTCTATAAAGAATAAGAATGAATTTCTAAAAATTGCTTACATTTTTATTATATTATTTATAAAATGAGTATCTTACTTGTGAGAGTTAAGTTAGAACTAAGGTTGCTTTGATTCCTTTATATTATTTATACATTTTTCATTTCTCTCTATGGCTGGTTGCATTTCTGTAACTTTTACCTTTATCTTTGCCTTCATTCCTTTAGCTGTACTCTCTCACTTGCTCTGCCACTGAGGGCCTAAAGGTCACAAATGCAGTATAGCTGGTATAGCACCCCATCAAGACTCAGAGCAAGGGGGAGAGAGCAGATCATTCCTAGGAGAATCTGATCAGTGAATTAGGGAAATGTGGCATCCTTTGCAGCAGGCAGTTGGGAGTGGCAGACCAAGAGGCAGAATTCTTCTGTGAATGAGCTGCCCCCTCACTCACCACAGGAACACTGTGAGCCAGCCCCAGAGATGGGTGGCTCCTACAGTTTGTCTGATGCTCCACAAAGAAGATGCAGAGACTGAAGCCGTGAGTTGGAAGCTTAACTCTCACTTGGGCACCTATGAGCTGTATGATTTTGGGTGAAATCCTTGATGCTTCTAGCTCCTTACTTTTCATGTTTTCGAAATAAGGATCCTCAAACATTCTGTGTGGATGGATGTCATGAGCATAACATAAAAATGGGTTGGCACTAGGAAATCCAATAATTGATACACATATTTGATTGCATACATCAGACCACCACCAGAATTCTTTGAGACCACTACTAAATTGTACAATCAAATGAAACCCTTATAATAATACTTGCATTAAAAGTCAGTGAACAAATACACCCTCTAATTTGTCTGAAAACACTGCCTGGCTTACCATTGATGTTCAAAGATGCTGTGATTAAGAAGAAGACCTCCAAACCGACAATACTAATCATGGTGATAAATCTCCTAACATTGAGGGCTCTCACTTTATCTTAATTGAAGGGAAACCATGGAAGTGTTTCCCTCATTTAAAAAAAAATTCTTCCTTTTTTCTCAGGCCATCTGTCTGGCTATTAAAATCCCATCAACTTCATTGCAAGAATGCCTACTTTCCCCACGTCTGCCATCCCAAAGGGGGACCTTCAGAGCCAGCTAGCACACGGCAGCTCAGTCCCTCCAAAGGGAGCACATATCCCCTCAGACCTTGCTTTGAGTCAGCTCATCCTTCCTGCCTGGCCTCTCAGTTCATTGCTGGCAGACAAGATACTCCTGTGATTTATGTTCAGGACCTCACAATAATGCTCAGAAATTAGTTTATATCCTTAATAATGTGTTGATTTGTTCAATTGTTTTAGAACTAACCATGTCTCATCTCAGCAGTGTAGGCTTTAACAAGACAGTGCTGGATCTTCACAATAAACATTCTTGGGTGAAGTGTTGAGTGTTTCCATTAGAGATAAAGGGCTGAAACCCAGGAAGCTAAGTAGTTGAGTCTGGACCAAATGTACGCTGGGGAATACCTGTGTTTCTCTGCTCTGACCCAGCACCTGGATTCCTAACTCCTGAGCATCTCTCTCTCGGCTTGCATGTTGCATTCTTCCAAATCATCCCTTTTGTTGTGGCTAGTTGCCAATTGAGTTAGCCCTAATTTGGGGGCGAACCCATGAACAGAACCAAATAGAACATTGCCCAGTCCTGTGCTATCTATATATTAGCTGCTCTGCTTGAGTTTCTCGTGGCCACAGTGTCTTTTGAGTGCCTTCTTACCTAGGGGGCTCATCTTCTAGCACTCTGTCTTCTGTGATCTGTTTTCATTGACTAAAATCTGGAAGTAGATCACCAGGTCTTTCTTCCGCTGATACTCCAAATCCTTCCTGCCATTACTGTAATGTTAGATGGCTATTACTGTAACTTTAAGAGTGCCTTTCTTCTCTCCCACAAGCCTGCCTGTCTGAAGATGTAGGTTGTGTCATTTCTTCTAGAATGTACTTCTTTACATTGGAGCCACATCCATCTATGTTTGAAAGACTCTCTGGTGGAGGAAGCAATCCTGTCACCTCTAGTAGATGGAGATGAATGAGCTAATTCCTCTCTCTGGTGGAGTCTGGGGAGGGGTCATTGTATGAGGACCTTGCAGGAAGACAGAGGAGAGTCTCTATCCAGCTCAAGCATGTATGTTAACAAGGAAGAAGATTACCACTTCCCTCTCTCTGGGCCATGGTCCATACCACAGTCCTCTCTAGATGGAAGAATGGGTCAAATTGTCTTTCAGAGCTGACCCCTTTCAACGCTTCAGACAGGTTCTTGGAGCCCAAGTGATTTCTGTGGATTGAACGCTGACCTTCTTTTTTACTTTCCACTCCAATGCCCCTTTATTGCCTAAAGAAAACAGCTAATGAGTAGGGGGGGTAGAGGGGAACAAGTCTCTAGTGGTTTCAAATATTATGGATGGTTTATTAATCAGAACACTGTTTTCACAAAGTGAGTGAGGGGCCACTGTGGTATCTGAGATAGATTTAGGTGGACTAGGTACAAAAATCCACCATTTGTCTTTCAATTTGTCGTACTGTGGTGGCTTGAGTGTTGCTGTAAATCTGGAAGCTATGCTACCAGCATTTTACATATCAATATGGCCACCCACAGTGGACAGATTTTAGATGAGTTCCAGGCTAAGATAGACTAGAAAGAAGGAAAGGTAGGTTACTTACGAATGTTTAGCCACTGAAAACTTTATAAATAGCAGTGGAACACTGTCAGATAGCACCAGAATATTGAATATTGAAACAAGATGAAGAGCACCAGAATATTATGAGATATAGTGCCTGAAGATGAGACCCTAAGGTTGGAAGGCACTCAGAATAATGCTTGATAAAGTGGAGACTCAGCAAAAAGGAAAAGAGGAAGACCCAGATGGATTGGCACGGTGGCAGCAGCAATGGGTTCAAACGTAGCAACGATTGTGAGGTTGGCCCAGGACCAGGCAGTGTTTAGTTCTACTGTGCATAGGGTCGCTATGAGTCGGTACCAACTTGATGGCACCTAACAACCACCACCACAGCAGGTACAAACATTGCTATGAATTAAATTGTGTTGAAGTCTTAACTCCTGCCCCAGTGCAGGTGACCTTGTTTGAGGAAATCAGGATTGCCTCTGTAGATGTTATTGGTAAAGTCACGCAGCAGAGGAGGGTGGGTCCTACCCCTAATTCCTTCTAAGTGGTGTTTTATAAAAGAACAGACATGAAAACAAAGTTACACACAGAAGAAAGTCCATCTACAAGTCATGGACTACCAAGAAACTCTTGGGACTAAGCAAGGATGATGGGAAGGACCTCTTCTAGAGTTCACACAGGTAGAGTACAACCCTGTCGACATCCTGAATTTGGACTTCGAGCCTCCAGGATGGGCCCCCCAAAATTCTGTTCTTTAAAGTCATCCACTTTGTGGTACTCTGCTATGCAAGGTCAGCTGTTCAAACTCAGCAGCTGCTCCATAGAAACTCTACAGAGGGTTCATATGAGTCAAAACAGATTTAACCAACAAGACTAACATTGAAGCGCATTTAAATGGAGTATTTTTCATGTGTTAACAATATATCAAGCATGCCAAGCCAGAGATTCCTTAGATACTATCCCTTAGGATGAGGCTGAAGCAGTCCATTTAAAGATAAATGTTCAGTTCATCACAGTGTAGGTGGTATCTGGATATGGCCAACATCGCCAACGTGGGACCCAGATGACTGAAGTGTGTGGGGGGAATCTCAATTTAAAGCATCATCCATCTTTTGAGTAATTCATTCTTTGTGCAGGCCCTTGACATGTATTATTTTAATTTTCCGAACACACTTTTGATAAGTATGTTCATTCCCTGCTTTCTGTAGTAGACAGTTCATCAAGATTAAGCAATCTGCTTGAGTTTGCAGAAATGGTTGGCATTCAGATCTCAGGTCTGTCTGATGCCCAGACCCGGCTCTTTATGCTGGACCAAGCAGCTCAATCAATCTGGGAGAAACTAGGGCAGGAAGTGTCTGGGTTCTAGGGAAAATCTATCGGTCATGGGCTGCTCTGGAGTGCAGTCCTGGTGTCTGAAGCTTTGACCTGTAATCTTAGCCTGAGTCTGGCCACAGACTTTGTGACTTCCCCGCCTCAGTTACAATGTTTGCTCTCCTGATAGTGGTTCTCTGTAGCTCCGTGTGCAGCTCTCTGTCTGCTGATTGTCTGGGGTCCAAGGGGGTGTCTCTTGCAGCCTGGGGGTGAGCGGGGCTTGCTTGTGCTCTGCTTTTGCGTCTCTTAAACTTCCAAGACCCTCTGGGTTCCAACATTGTATCTGCTCTGAGGAGGGATGACCCTCATGCCCCAGCATCCTCCATCTCTCCAGGAGGGTCTCTGCCAGCTCTTGTAAGCTCTCTTCGCTGCCACCTCATTACACTGAGCTTCGCCCCCTCACCTTTCTTCCCATTTCTGGTTCCTGTTTATCTAAGGCTGGAAAAGCCACTGTCTTAGAAAAAGGATTGGGGAACGGCTTCCTTTCCTTTCACTCTTCTTCTCCTTGCTTCTACCGCCCTGCTCATTCAGCCTCTGGCCACGTCCTTGAACCCTGGTGCCAGGCACTACTGAGGTCCTCTGGGAAGGCCGGAAGCCACGGTGTCCTTAAGCTGGCAGAGGCCCTTTGAAAAGGACTTTCCCCGCCAGGCTCTGCCACTCCCCTGGGAGCTCAGTTCTGGGAGGAAAGAGAGTTTTCTGCCTGCCCAGTGCCCAGCGCCCAGTGCTTCCATGGGGAAGCAGAGACTCAGACCAACTTGCTCCTCCCACTCTCCATCCACCCCTCTGTCCCTCCTTTCCTCATTTCCTTCCTTCTGGCATTAACTCATTTTAAGGAGGCCCTACAATGTGCCAGATGCTGTCTTAGCTCTGTCATGCCTACTTACTGGCCAATCTCTTGTTTATTAAATGGAGCCCACCAGAGCCGGGCACCATGCCAGACCGATACTGTCTCTGTCTCAAGGGCCTTACCATCAGACTGGGGGAAGACTTGGAAGCAGAGAAGCATACTTCAGAACTGTCTAGGACAGAGAACGCCAAGGGTAGAGTTCCTATGGCTTTGGAAGTCAGTCAGAGGAAGACAGTTGCCACAAGGCCCCTGGTATTGATCAACCTTCTTCCATCACTACCAGTTGTTGTGAAATTAACTCTGGCTCATAGTGACCCCAGAAATGTCAGAGAAGAATTGTGCTCCAAAGGGTTTCCAGTGGATGATTTTTGGAAATAGAACATCAGACCTTTCTTCCGAGATGCTTGTGGGTGGATTAGAATCTCCAGCCTTTAGGTTAGCAGTAATGTGAGTTAGGTGATATCAGCATTCCTTAGCTATCTCTACTCCAGGTTAAAGCAAACACTGCCAAGACACTAGGATAATAGAACAATTTCCTGCCACAGTCTGCCCCAGGTATAAACCTTCACCTCTAAGTAGATGCTCCCAGGTGATGGGGAAAATCTAAGACCGATCTTTTACCAAATCTCGCTGCCCTTTCATGTAGAAGAGCCTTTGGATTTGATGACTTTATGAGACAGAGAGAAGTGGCAGGAGCTCACCCAAGGGCTTCAGTGGAGCTGAAAGATGGGAGTTGGGGTTAAAGAGACTCAGGGGCCCAAAGGGCCCTAAAAGTGGGGAGTTGTGTCTGTCTGAAGAGAGGCAACCCAGAATGTGTGACCCAGAAGAAATAGCATGGTGTGGTAGAGTGACAATTTCCGTCCAATCCCTTAAGCATTTCTTGAACTCCTACTCTGTACTCCCATCTCCCGTCTATCCGTTTGTTAGACTGTGGTGGCTTGCTGGTTGCTATGATGCTGGATGCTATCCTACTGGTATTTCAAATAGAAACAGGGTGACCCAGTGTAGACAGGGTTCAGTGGAGCTTCCAGAATAAGATGGACTAGGAAGAAGGGCTGGCAAACGATTGGCAAAACTAGCCAATGAAAGCCCTGTGGATCTCAACAGACCTTTGTTTTATAGAATGTTGGAAGAAGAACCCTCTAGGTTGGGAGGTACTCAAAATCCATAATGATTGCAACAGTGGACTCAAGCTTATCACTGGGAGGATGGCACGGGAGTGGGCAATGCTTACTTCTGCTATACAGAAGGTCACTGCCAACTGGAGCTGAGCCCATGGCGACCAAAACAACACTGCGCCATGCATGGTGCCAGGGACTTAGCGCTCTACGTTAACTGTCTGACTGGGACCAGGTTCTGCAACACTGGCTGAATCCCCTCCCTCTCTGGGTCTCAAGTTCTTCAACAGTAACATGAGGATTTGGGCTAGTGTCTCTGTAGAGACCCTATCACCTGAAAGGAATAATATATTTCCCAGACTCCCTACAGCTAAGTGTGGTCATGTCCAAACTTCTGTCCAATGAGACTAAAGCAAAAGTCTTGTGTGATATCTTCCAGAAAGCCTCCTTAAAGTCAGGTGACAGGCACTCTTTGCCCTGGCCTCTTTGTGCCATCCTCCACCTCAATGCCTGGAATGTGAAGGTACTGGCTGGAGCTCTGGCAACCATATTAGACTACGAGGTCAAAGGCCACATTGAGATAGTGAAACAAGAACTCAGAGGAAGCCTGGTTAGTGAACCCTCTAGACCAGCCTGAGTCTTCAAGCCTTCAGATTGGTTTGCTTTAGAGAAAATACACTTTTTGTCTTATTGAAGCCATTGCTTATTTGATTGTTTTCTGCTATTTATAATCAAATCTCATCCTTTCTGATGTAAGCACCAACATTCCTTCCAGGTGTATGATACTGATATGTGACTTTAGATGGAGTTGTCAGAACTTGCTCCTGATGGTAGGCATTTCATGTGTAACCACCACACAGCTGTCAATGGAGGCATGCAAGTTTTCATGATGCTCTGATGTGGCGCTGTGGGATAAGCACTGGGCTGCTAACCACAAGGTTGGCAGTTGAAACCCTCCAGCCGCTCTCAGAAACCCTATACAAGGGTCGCAATGAGTCAGAACTGACTCGATGCCACACAACAACCACCACCTGGTGAAGCTGAGCAGGTTCCAGCAGAGCCTCCAGACTAAGATGGACCAGGAACAAAGAGCACGTGACATGCTATCAAAAATCACAAGGGTCCAATCCACAACCAATCATGGGGTAATGAATGCAACTGGGCACTGGGTCACCATGAGGTGACCATGCCGACTCCATGGCAGTTAACAGCCACACAGTCCCTAATCCCTGGAACCTGTGTATGTGCTTGCTATGTTACATAGCAAAAGGGAATTCACGTTGCACATGGAATTAAGGTTGCCAACCTTAATTATAATCTTAAAGTTGGGAGTTGATCCTGGACTATCTGGGTGGACCCAATGTAATCATTGTTGTTGTTCCGACTCACAGTGACCCTGTGTAGGGTTTCTGAGGAGTGGCTGGTGGCTTTGAACCACCGACCTTGAAGTTCAAACTGACCTTGTGGTCCTGTACTTATCCTATAGCGCCACACCAGGACTCCCATGTAATTATGTTGTTGTTGTTAAGTGCTGTTGAGTCAGTTCCGACTCATAGCCACCTTGTATAGGTTTCCTAGGAGTGAATAGTGAGATTGAACCACCGACCTTGAGGTTCAAACCGACCTTACGGTCCAGTGCTTACCCTCCAGTGCCGCACCAGGACGCCCATATAATCATAAGCATCTTTAATGAGATGAGAAGGAGGGAGACAGAAAAGAACTAGCGCGATGGGAGCTGAGAAGAACTCAGTCCTATGCGGCAGGCTTTGAGGATGGGGAAGGGACCACAAGTCAAGAAATGTGGGTGGTCCCTAGAAGCTGGAAAAGGCAAGGAAATAGATTCTTCCCTAGAGCCATGAGGACGGATGCAGCCCGGTCAACACCTTATTTTTCCTCAGTGAGCCCACTTTCAGACTTCTGACCTTTAGAATTATGGTCTTACACTGGTGCATGCTGTTGAGTCAGTTCCGACACATAGTGAACCTGGAGATCAGGTGAAGGGAAACCTTTTTTCTGCCACAATTTATAACATCATTTGTAGGCCACATGAAATTATCACCTTGGAAACTAACCTGCTATATTTGGTCAAACATTTAATGAACTCACCCCTAATGTGATGGTTGGAACTGCGGTTGCCTTGGCAGGGCCAGAACAAATGATTTTGCGGACTTTGTATGGCCCGAGGGTCGGACGTTCCCCACCCATGCTGTGTAGGGTTTCCAAGAGTGGCTAGTGGGTTTGAACTTCTGACCTTGCTATTAGCAATCCGGTACTTATCCTACAGTGCCACACAAGGGCTCTCTAGAACTGTGTGTTGCTGTTGTTAGATGCCATTGAGTCAGGACCGACGCATAGCGACCTTATGCACAGCAGAACGGAACACACCCGATCTGGGCCAACCTAGAACTAAAACACAATAAAATTGTATTGTTTTATGCCACCGAGACTAACACACTTCCTGTGTTTGCTAACTGGTTAAACAAGTCTCATGGTAACACTCATGTAATGGAATGTCTGTGGCGTAAGGAAGGCAGTGTACGTGTGGTACCTAGGATGGGGCTCAGCACTCAGGAGGCATGCAGACATCAGTGCGCGGAGAAATCACCCTTTCTTCTCATCCCAAGAGCCACTACTTTTAGCCATCCATGACAGTATTACCTGAAACATGCTAATACCATGTGTGTGAGCCTTTACTTTGTTGTTGGGTTCTGTCAAGTCCATGTTGACTCATAGTGACCCCATATGACACAGTGGAACTACTCCATAGGTTTTTTGGTGGTCATCTTTATGGAAAAACATTGTCGGATCTTTCTCCTGCAGAGTCACTGGGTGGATTTGAACCCTCAGCCTTTCTGTTAGCAGCCAAATGCTTAACCATTGTGCTACCAGAACTCCATAATGACTTTACTGTTGTTGTTGTGTGCCATGGAGTCATTTCCGACTCACAGTGATCCAATGTAGGGTTTCCGAGAACGGCTGGTGGGTTTGAACTGCAGACCTTTTGGTTACCCGTCCAGCTGTCCAGTGCTCATTCTACAGTGCTATACCAGGACTCAATGGCTTTACTAGATGCAAGTCATCTGTGTAAATATTTGTCCAGTGTCTGAGAGGAGGGTTGTAATGCTCATTTTAAAAGTGAAGAGAATACAGATTGCATTCGCCAGTGGCAGAGGTAGAATTTGAATCCACGTCTACCAAGGTCCATTGGCCTTGCTTCTCACAGTATAGTCTGTGTAGCCGTGACATCAGCCTCACTGGGGAGCTAGGAATGCACAGGCTCAGGCCCCACTCAGGCCCCTGAATCAGCATTTGTGTTTCATTGAGCTCCCTAGGTGGCTTGTGTGTGTGTTCACGTTTTGGGAGTGCGCTTTAAACCAAGTGTTCTGCTTTCTCCGGGATCTCATTCTTGTGGGGCAGTCTCAAGTGATTTCATTTCCTTCATCTACTTGGTTGTTGTTAAGTGCCATCAAGTCAGTTCTGATGCATAGTGACCCTGTATAAGGTTTCCGAGGAGCGGCTGGTGAGATTGAACTGCTGACCTTGCAGTTCAAATCGACTTTGCAGTCCAGTGCATTAACCCACAGAGCCACACCAGGACTTCATCCACGTGGTACAGACATTTATCCTCCAGACTCCACTATGGAGGGCGCTTTCATTAGGACCCTTTCCCTGACTTTTCCAAAGAGTTTCTCTTCTCTCTGATCCTTAAACCAACACCCACTGCCACCAAATCAAGCTCATGTGTTATATGGCGAAACTGTTCCATAGATGTCCTGCTGTAGCGCTGTAGGATCAGCACTAGACTGTTAACCACAACGTTGGCAGTTCAAACCCACCAGCTGCTCCTTGGAAACCCTATACGGGTAGCTATGAATTGGAACTGACTGAATGGAACTTACCAACCAACTATTTACAGATATCCTGGTGTGGCGCTGTGGGCTAATGAGCTGGGCTGCAAAGTCGGTTTGAACCTCAAGGTTGGCAGTTCAAGCTTAACAGCTACTCCTCGGAAACCCTACACAGGGTCTCTATAGGTCAGAACCGACTCAACGGCACACAACAACCAACCAACCAACCAATCTTACAGAAGTAAACTAATGACCAGGTCTCGGTGGGTTTGAACCACCAGACTTTAGGTTCATAGCTGACACAACCATATGTGTGATCCAGGGTCCTTTCTCTGATCCTTCCCAAAAAAATTCATGCTCACTGCCATCGAGTCAATTCTGACTCATAGCAATCCTAGAGGATAGAGTGAAACCTACAATCCCATATGGGGTCACTATGGGTCGGAACCAACTCGACGGCACTTAACAACAACAACTCTCTTAAAATAAACCTTTAAGAGAGCAGACAGCCTCATCTTTCTTCCACAGAGTGACTGGTGGGTTTGAACTGCTGACCTTGCAGTTACCAGCCTAACACCTAACCTACTATGCCGCCAGATCGCTGTCTCTGTCTTCACACACACCTTTGTCAGCACCCTGAGTCTGATGGTGATATTCTATTCTTGATCTCTATCAGGGTAGGGCTATGTCTCTGTCAAGCACCAAGCACTATGCACCTATGAGCCCTGTGCCTGGGGCTATGGCAATGAACCGACAAAGACGCTGGTCTCCCAGAGCTATGTTCTGGTTGGGAGAGAAGTCATAAATCCCATAAACAAACAAATAAAACCAGAGTATTCAGTGCTATGAAAAAAATAAAATTAACAAGAGGCACAAGGAAGACAGAGATGACATCAGCAGAGGGAGAGGGTCAGGGCAGGTATCACTCAGGAGTTGACCTGACTTCTGTGCCCCAGAACTAATGTGTAGCCTGACTTACATGAAGAATTCAAACCCTGTTGAATTGGATCCGAACTGACCATTCCCTCACATCAAACTCTATGCCTGCAAGTTCATACCCTTCCTGGTCAGTTACAGGGCAATTTTTTTCCTACTCGGAAAACTGAAATTCCCTTCATCCCGATGAAGTCTTCTAAAGAGAAAGTTAGAAGTAGGGCATTCCCTGCTTCTCCAGCAATACCCCTTCCTTCTTACATGCTTAAGTTCTCTCTCTGTAACCAGCAACGACAACGTGGACTGTCTCCCTGGTACCCAACATTTAGTTATTGAATACAATATACCACGTGGTCTGCAGAACAGAGAGCAGTGCCCGAACTGAGGTCAAGGTCAGAGAATGTCATCTTTTGAAAGACTGAAGGCAGTGGTATAAATCAGGGAGAGTAGTCCCTTTTAAAAGCAACAATCTAGCCCAGAGACACTTTGCAAAAGGGAGTGGATGAAGCTAGCCGCCCATTGAAATCTTATCGGCAAGCACAGTTTGATGATGTTGGATAAGTTTGCATATTTATTTATTGATGTATGGTGTCATTCACTCATTTCACTCAGCAGCTACACCCTGCCGGCGCTGGTGTTGTTTTGCTTGCGTTTTTAGTTGTTGGGAGACAAAGTCTCTGCCGGTAATTTGGCATTGGTAGAGAGGAGGGTTTGCAAACTCAGACGCCTACAGAGCCCAGACAGTGGCCCTGCAGGAGTGACGAAGCAGCCTGTCATGAGACACTTGGGAGCCCAGGGAAGTTAGGGGAGCTGCAGAGACCCTGCCACATGTGAAGGGGCCTCTGCCACCAGCTTCTGTTGAGTGTCACTAGCTAAAATCTTGTCTTCCACTCCCCACTAAGGGAAGCCAAAAATGAATCACTTTTATGGAAAAGTTCTCAATTTGTAGAACAACTGAGGGTCAAGTACAACTCACTCCAGGCTATCATGTGCTAAAAATGTGAAAACAAAACAAAAACTCAGTTGCCATTGAGTTGATGTCTACTTGTGTGTAGGAGTAGAACTGTGCCCCATATGGTTTTAAATGGGTGATTTTTCAGCAGTGAATTGTCAGATCTTTCTTCTGAGGTGCCTTTGGGTGAATTCAAACCTCCAACATTTCAGTTGGCAGGCAACAATGTTAAACATTTGCACCTGCCAGGATCCCCTACTGTTTGCTACTGCTAGTAAATAAGTAACAACCAAACACACTGCTGATAATGATGGTTCTTTTGGTTGTTGAGTTGATTGTGACTCATGGAGATCATATGTATACAGAGTAGAACTGCTCTGTTTGCTTCTCAAGGATGTGGCTTTTTAGAAGCAGATAGTCAAGCCTGGCTTCTGAGGTGACTTTGGCTGGGCTTGAACCAACAATCTTTCAGCTAGTAGCTGAGTGCTTAACTGTTTGTGTACCTAGGGATTCCTGGCATTTATTGAGCATTAACTATGTGCCAGACAATTTGTTAAACACTTTGCATGGAGCATCTTACAAAACTCACCACCAACTCATGAAACAGATGCAATCATTGCCCCCATTTTCACATGTGAGAAAATTCATTTAAAGAGGCTAACTTGCTTGTCTAAGGACACAAAGCTAGTAAAGGATGGGTTTGGGATCTGAACCCAGGCTGTCTGGTACAAGACCTAACAGGTACTCAAGGCCTGGCTAGAATGTAACGCAAGCTTTGAATTTGATAATACTGGATCAAATTGGAGACTAAATATGTATCATAAGCTCAGATATCAAGCTTCATTCTATGTTTTTTTTTGTTTTTTTGTTTTTTTTACTATATCCACGTATTCAATAAACAGTGGATTACACCTACTATACGCCAAAGACTGGGGATTCGGGCAGGCAGTCAATCTATCCAAGACTAAAAGGCGCATCTTCCTAAGGTAAATTTCTCCTGCTTACCCTGTTTCAGCGAAGGTGACATTTGTCACCTCTTACTCACCGCAGCAACAGCCCTCAGACTCTGGTGTTGGTCCTCTTACTCTACTAGTCCGCCGGCCCTGCCCTGGGTCAGCTATGTCTTTACTCACTGGCTTAGCCATCAGATGACCTGCTCTCCCTCCTCCTCCTCTTTATGTCTGTACATCACAGGACTTCCTGAGCCATCTTTCTAAAACATGACCACACTATTCCCTTCTCAAAATTCGCCTCTTTGGCCTTTTTGATGATGCAGTCTTTGTCTAGGCTCATTAAAAATATACTCTCCCCGACCCTCCAACCATGTGAACCTCGTGTTTCTTTCTCCCTGGAACATCTCCCAACTCTGGGTCCCCATAGGAACCTAAGCTCCTTGAGGGATGGGACAGCCTGTTTCTGTTGCCCTTTGTAAACCAGGAGTCAAGGACAACACCAGAGTCCCTGTGTGACACAAATGGCTTAAGGGCTCAACGACTAGTTAACGATGGGCAGTTTGAATCCACTCAGCAGTGCCTCACAAGACAAGCCTGGCAATGTGCTTCCAAAAGGTCACTTCCTTGAAAACCCTGTGGAGTAGCTCTACTCTGCACACATGAGATCAGCAGGAATTGGAATTGATTCGACAGCAGTGAACAAAAACAGGATGGCATCTGGCATGTGATAGGTAGTAGTAGTTAGTCAATTGTGTTGAGAGGTGGAGACAGAAATGGGTACAAGCACATAGAAAAAGGTCAATGCTGTGATTGAGGCATGGATGTTGTGGAGGGACAAAGGGGAATGTGATCCAGAAAGGAGCAGGGCACGGAATGGAACAGCAGAGGTGTTGGAGGAAGTGACAGCTTAGCTGAGTCCTGAAGGTGAGTAGGCCAGAGCTGAGAAGGGGACCCGTAGACGGAGAGTGGGAGAGAGTAGTTGTGTTTATTTACCTCTTCCTGCAAGCTACAAGGAGAGGGATGTCCTGGCATTTTGAGGTTCTTCTCTGTTTTCAAAGCAGTGACAACACATGGCAAGCCTGCCACCTTTCCTCACTCTGCCTTGAGTAAAGAGCACACGCTAATTTTAAGTTTCAACATATCAACAACTTCTTCATTGTGCACAGGTATATAAAAACTTTGCCCAGAAACTTCTCAAAGAGATTTACTTAGAGATTTGGGGGTCAAGGGAAAATCACAGATAGAATTAATATAATAGAGGACTGTACACAGTTGGGGTTGGACAGACTTGAGTTAGAATCCCAGCTCTGCCACTTCCTGTGTGACCTTGGGCCAGTGACTTAACTTGTCTGAGTCTCAGAAGATGAAGATAATGGGGTCATGGGACATGCCTTCAGAATTGTGACGATGACATGAGAGCCAACCTCTGGAACAGCACTTAGCACAAAAGAGGATACTTAATGAATGATTAGCGATGATTAGTATTATGTTGTTGTTATGTGCTATCAAGTCGGTTCCGACCCATAGCGACCCTGTATAGGGTTTCTGAGGGTGTAAATCTTTACGGGAGTAGAAAGCCTCATCTTTCTCCCGCGGAGCAACTGGTAGTTTCAAACCGCTGACCTTAAGGTTCGCAGCCCGATTCGTAACCACTACGCTACCAGAGCTCCTTATTATAGTAGTTATTATTAGTGTCAAAGTGGGTCCAGAATGGTTGTTTTGTAGGGGCAGCTTCTTTGCAAAATATAATGGCAGCAAAGTAGAGAGAAGAGTTTTCAACCATAGAGAAAATGCGAGAAAGATAAAGGATAAGATGGACAGACATAGGTCAGGTGGGGGGGGGGGGGGAGGGAAGACTCTTAAAACAGAGCAAGGCAGAGAGGAATGCAATGGGGCAATATCAGGATAAAGAGAAGTCCCGGTCGGCAACACCCAGGCACTGTGGATTTTGCCTAATGGTAAGGCCAGAGGCAGGCTGGCACCAGGATTATCTAAATTACAGGGTGGATGGTGTAATGAAGCAAGGGGCTGATTCCCCTTACAATAAGCCTCTTGCAACAGTGCACCTGGGATCTTGTACCTAAGCCTTGGCATTCTCCTTAGCAGCTGTAAGGCTACCCAAGGTCAAGGAAGTTCAGAGCTAAGAGTGTCGATAAGGAAGAGAGGTGATTGTTTCTCTGAGGCCCACCCAAGGCTGCTAAGTCAGTGCCCCTGGGCCAGGCCATAATGAACACAGCTCAGCATGGACCAGGTGGCAGCTTATGGCAAAGCTGTGGCCCAGAGGCCCCCCAAAAATCTCCCAGGTTGTGGGGTTCATGGAAACACCTGTGTGTTCTCAGAAGTTACTTCCAGCTGGGCTTAGGAGAAAGGACTGTTCATTTGAAAACCCACCTCCCTCACCAGATGGGGGGCTCCAGATGGGCAAGCATCCTTTCTTTATCCATTTATTCAGCATATGACTCTTGAACACCCTCTCTGTGCAATGCATTATGCCAGGCTCAGGGTTTATAGTGGGAGACAAAACAGACATAGTATCTGCCCTTTTAAGGGAGCACAGGCCATAAACAAGTAAATGTTAAATGCTGAAATTGAACTGTGCCCCCACCCCCCAAAATATGTGTCATAAATCCTACTACGTTACATGCCGTGGAGTTGGTTCTGATTCGTAGTGACTCTGTTTAGGGTTTCTGAGGAGCGGCTGGTGAATTTGAACCACCAACGGGGTTTAAACTGACCTCTCGGTCCAGGTCCAGTGCATTATCCTACAGTGCCACTTGGGGTTATAATTCCAGGTTTTTATGTTATGTTAATTCCAGGTGTTATGTTAACGGCATGGTATTAGTGCAGGGTGTGTCTTAAGTCAAGCTCTTTGGAGATTTTTTTTTCTTCAGAGCACAGAGCAAAATGTTTATTGAATATTCAAGAGAACAGGGGGAAATTTTTCAGAATTGTCACCTTGAGATTTTAAAGAACAGATTAAGCAAGCAGCAAAAAGAGCAGTTTGGGGAAAATAGGTATCAGGTCATACAACGATCACCAAGGACCCAAGGACTAGAAGCAGAAAAGAGACAAGTATCTTCCCCAGAGCTTTGAGAAAGAGAAAACCTTTCTCTAAATCTGGTGCCCTGAATTTGGACTTCGAGCCTCCTAAACTGTGAGCAAGTGTGTATCTGTTTGTGAGAGCCAGCACTTGGGTATTTCTACTCGAGCAGCACTAGAGAATTCAGACACCACCATTCTTGGTGTGTATGACACACCCTCTTCTTTGGTGCTGAAACATAAACTTCTCTTCTAACCATTTCTATCCCCTTGGGATCTGGTCTCACTGCTGCCTCCTTAGCTCACCGCCTCCCCTCCTCCCTGCCTTCTTCCAGTCACACGGACTCATTGTTTCTGCACATGCTGTTCATTTTGTCTCAAGTACCCTTCCTCTTGTTAACTTGCTAACTGCTCAGCATCTCCAGAACTCAGCCTTCCCTGGCATGCTCTCCCATCCCAGTCTTGCTCCCAGAGTCCCTGTGTTTATATTTCATGCTATGCCTGTCTGTACACAAGTGTATCTTTTCTAGCAGACAGGGACGTCCTCCAGAGCAAAGATTGAGCCTTTTAACTCTGTCCAGCTGCTAACCACAGGTTGGTGGTTCAAACCCACCAACCACTCCTTAGAAACCCTACATACAGGGTTCCCATGTGTTGAAACAGATTAGACGGTATATAACAACAACGACAACAACAACGAGTTTCATACGGAGTCCTGATGTGGCACTGTAGGATAAACACGGGACTGTTACCTTCAAGGTCAGCGGTTTAAACCCATCAATCGCTCATTGGAAACCCTATACAAGTCAGAGTTGCTGGCTTATCATACCAGTCTGGTACAGTAACTGACAAGTACGCAGGGGACAGCTGTCAGACCAAGATAAGTCACCACACTTTTTCTGGCCCCAAAAGTTGCTCATAAGGCCACATTCTTTTCTCTTTCACTGCTTCCCAAGTCATAGGACAGGGACCAGCTGCAAGCTGGAGAACTCCCCTGGGCTCTCTCAGCACCCCACTTGCATTTCTTCCTGCCAGCAAGATAACTTGCCATCTTTCCTTGATTAAAAAAAAATATTGTGGTAAACATAAAATTACACTAAGTATAATTATCTAATACAAGGGGGCTTCAGGATATTTCTTGAAAAATTCCATTAGCTTTTAATTCCATTTTCCCACGAACTTATACAGGCCCCTCAGATGTAATTTAAACCATTTTGCTGTGTGCAATTCAACCACATTCAAAACATTCACCCTGTTGTGAAACGGTCACCTCTATCTATTTCCCAAGTTTTTTCATCAGCCCAAACAGAAACTCAGTAACATTTGAAATCTGAAGATTTCTGAAAGTAGAATGCATTTTACAATTGTTGTGTACATTAAATTGGTTTTCTCCTGCTCTGAAAGCTGTTTTTTTAAAGAGAGAATTCATTTTACAATTGAGGGTGTCTTGGAACTGTGGGAAGATGGATCCAGGAGAACAAAGCCTTTTAGAGCCCCAGGGGAAGGATGGGGCCACTGGCTCAGTAGCAGATCTGCAGACACCCTAATGCAGTCACATCTCTAGACTCTCCTATTGTTAAAGAGTTTGTGGCTATTAACTGGTGGTGGTGGTGGTTGTGTACCAACTCATAGCCACTCTGCATAGGGTTTCTGAGGCTGTACATCTTTATGGAAGCAGAAAGCCTCATCTTTCTCCCACAGAACGGCTGGTAGTTTCGAACTGCTGACCTTGAGGTTAGCAGCCTGACTCATAACCACTACGCTACCAGAGCTCGTTGTGTTTATGACTAGCCTTCATTTAAATCCCAGCTAAAGTCTTAGGTGATCCTGACAGTGGACGAAGCTGGGGGTCTCAGTGAGTTTGTGAGAGAGTAATAAGGAGAGGGGGCGACAGCTATGGGACGATTTCAAATGTTTTGAATGAAGCAGAATTATTTTCTGAAATGCATGTCCTTTAGTTTCCCTTGCGGGATTCACCTGGAGGGTTCTGGAAGCAAGCATGGGGTCTTGCCCACCACAGTCTGCTTACATTTATTAAGGGTTGGCATCCCCTCCTTTCACTATGTAGTCTTTCAATTTCGTTGATTGGAGTTGAGTCCGTCTAGGTCCTCTCTTCCCCGTACTGCCCTGAGAAGTTTTGAGGCCAAAGAGAATTCCACATTCCAATTATGGGGGTATAGCAGGAGCAGAGGGAACAAGGCACAGAAGAGAACAGCCAACTCATCCTCAACAATCTTTAAAAACCCACTGCCATTGAGCCAGTTCTGACTCATAACGACCCTATAAGAATAGAATAGAACTGCCCCAGGGCTGGACATCTTGACGGATGCAGACTGCCATCTCTTTTCCCTTTGGAATGAATGGTGGGTACCGACTGCTGATTTTTCAGTTAGCTTCCAGATGCTTTAACCACTGTACCACCAGCGCTCTTTCAAAACAATCTTGAGGGAGGCATTATCATCTTCATTATGTAGATGATGCA
Organism: Chrysochloris asiatica; assembly: GCF_000296735.1. Lineage (NCBI taxonomy): Eukaryota > Metazoa > Chordata > Mammalia > Afrosoricida > Chrysochloridae > Chrysochloris > Chrysochloris asiatica. The sequence goes on along the minus strand of NW_006408594.1, from coordinate 5,588,919 downwards.
ATCGAGACACAGAGATCAAATTAATTTACCCAAGGTCACACAGCTTATAAGCAAGAAGCCAAAGGACAGAGAAAACTGTTTTCCAAGACTAATAAGACCCCACACCTTTGGATCTTAAGCACATCTGTACCCTCCATACCACCGAGTACCAGCTGCCTGGCCTTCTCCCAGTACTTGTCTCATTTCCTTCCTAGGGGTCTCTCCACTTGCTGTCCTGTGTTGGTCTTTCTTCCACCCCACTCTCCTCTACATGTCGTCTCCTTGGAGGAATTCTCCCCAATTAACCAAACTCCTGTGATGGCCTGAATTGTGCCCTTCCAACAGGTACGTTGAAATCCTAACCTCTGTAAGTGTGACCTTGCTTGGAAACAGGATTTTAAAAGATTAGTATGAAGTCATATGAAGTACATAAGGTTGCTATGAGTCGGTACCGACTCAATGGCACCTAACAACATGAAGTCATATTGAAGTAGGGTATGTCCTAGTCCTATGTGAGTCCCGTCCTTATAAGAGGAGAATAGACTCAGAGGAGACAGGAAGAATTGCATGTAACGATGGAGGGAGATGCAGCTGTTAACCAAGTAGTCAAGGATTTCTGGGAGCCACCAGGAGCTAACAGAGAAGCTTCGAACCATTCCTCCCTCAGAGACCTCAGAACAAATCAACACAACCGAGACCCTGATTTGGACTTGCAGATCCAGAACTGTGACATGTTCTGCTCTTTAAGGTCAACTGATTTGTAGGCCTTAGTAGGAAAGTAAGACAACTTCCCATATCAGAAATCCTGACAGCCCACGTCTCTCTCCTTGGTAGCTTTCCACACGGCTGTCATTCATACATACTGGAACGACATTGATTAAGGTCTGTCTCTCCATTAGACTCTAAGGCTCCTAAGGACAAAGACCCTAAAAGATGTAGCTTCCCAAATGCATCTCCAGGCCCTAGCCCAGTGCCAGGACTCAGTAAAGATTTAACATGTAAAATTAATGAGGGAAGGAGCTGCCTAATTTGTAGTTGTAAATGAACCTGGGGACACAAAATGCTTGTTTCATAAATATGGGTTTGGTGCCCAAATATTCATATTCCAGGCTAAGTAGAGTCATTAAACATTGGTGCATTTAAAAATCTCCTCCATTATCAGCCCGGATGTATATTTTCTTCACTTTCCGTAGTGAAAATGAAAGCTCAAGGGAGGTGTCCTCTGAGAAGTTTGATGACAGGTGTTCTAGGTGGTGTGAAAGAAGAAAAACACAGTTGGGATGGATTAGGATCTATTGAGAGGACCTCCATCCCAAAAACTTCCTTCCCAGGCATTCACTCTCTGGACAAGCACTTTTTTTTTTTTAAATTACCTTCTTCCATTCTGCCCCTTGTGCTGAGGCCCCAGCTGCCCCTCTCCCACCACTATGTTGAGTCTGTTGCCAATAAATGATGCTTTTGCCGCTACAGTTCATTGTGTATGATTTAAAGAATAACTCTGATTGGACAGAGAGGTCCCCTTTGCTGAGTGCCACATGGCAATCAGGGTCTCATGTGTTCATTCATTCACAAAAGTGGGCTGGTGACTTGTGCAGGCCATGGTTGGTGGTGAGTAGAGCAGACAAACCTCTCTGCCTTGGAGGAGCTGACAGTAAAGAGAGAGAGTAAATGATCTAGTGTACAAGAAAGTATTCTGTACAAAATCAGTAAATCAGGGTAAGAGGGATGCATGAGGGGTTTGGGGTAGGAGATGCTGGTTCACATTTCAGATAAAGTAGTTAGGGAAGAGCTCCTTATGAAGGTAATGGACATCTATTCATTCAATTCTCAACAAGGAGGCAAGGGGGGCAATTATACTTTTTTTTTTTAACCAAAAAGTAAACTGAGGCTCAGAGAGATTCAATAACTTGTCCCAAATTACAAAGCTCCTAAGGCTGCAGGGCTAAAAGTGACCTCAGGTCTGTGTGATTGTGTACGTCTTTCAAGTACACCACAAAGTTTCATCTGAAAACTTCCAGGAGTGACAAGGGACATCTGCTAGTCACTGAAAAATGCTTGAAGGCAAAAATCCAATGACTAGTTTACATTGAGCCTACTTCAAAACAGAAAGGGTAAGATGAAGAGGCAACCCCACCCCACCTCCAGCCTTAACTACTCAGCCATGGGAAGGAGGGAGTTTCAGCGCAGAGTGGTTAGAGATGGCAGCTGGGAATGAGTAGCATGCCAGGGTGTTAGGTTGAGTCTGAGCACTTAATGGGGGAACCTGGAATGGAGGTAGAATCTAACAAAGTCCTGAGCAAAGCCACTGTGGGTCAGGGACCCAACATAGAGCCCTCTGCAGGTTACTAGGGTATACAGGGAAGAGTGAAAATGCAGCTTGTTAAGAGGTCTGGAATCAAGTTTTGGTTCTGCCATTTCTATCCAGGTGACCTTGGCATACCTTCCACTTCCATGGGTCTCCTATAGAGTACTGGCAGAGATGGAGTGTGAATGGACAGGGATTTGCAGAGCATTTTAGTGAACGAGTTGGACTAGGTTAACAAGGTGAGATGGTGGGGACAGTGGTGAGGAATGCTGGGCCTGGCTGGCTTTCAGCAAGACTGTTGGTTAGAACTTAAGACCTTGGGTTTTCAGATCCTCACAGTTGGATGGGGAGGTTGGTAAACAGAATGTACTGGGAAACTAAATGGGGCTGAGCTCATAATGTCTACTCTTTGCCCCAAGAAGCTTATTCAACTGAACTTGGTATACTTTAAAAGCTGAACAGGGAAGAAAGTCCATTGGCTGTTGTTTTCTTCCTCTTCGTGGTTGTGTGTACTGGTCATTTCCCCCTGCCTTCCTGTAGATAATTGGCCTTCCCTTTAGCCAATTAGGAGCTGTGCAACCCAGTGACCAACCCCTTTTTGAATTTGCTTCTTTTATAATAGAGAATTCATGACTCATTATTATTCTTTTTTTTTTTAAAAAAAAGGAGTTCCAGGAAGAACAAACAAATCATTCTGACATCCTCACCTCCTTCTTCTCTCTCCTTCTTGTTCCCTCCTTATCTGTCTTTCATGCTCTTCATTACTTGATGATCATATGACTTTATGATGATTGCATTCATTTCAACAGTTTCAAGAATTTTAAAATCCATCCATTAATAAATATTTCTTATGCACCTATTGTGTATAAGACCTCAAGAAAGTCAAATCGCACTGTATGCAGATGAGGAGGTCCCTTTAATAACTTCCACATCCAGTTCATTCTCTGCTGAGAGGCAAGCATGTCTGGGAAAATTGGTGCTTTTCCTAAAATGAAATAAAGCATCTTTCCTTTCTTCTCCAGAACAGCAGAACCATGACTGAACTGAGCCTGCTCATTCTTCCACCTTACAGGGGAAGCAAAGGTTCTGCAATGATGGATTTGGAAATGAGAATTTAGGAACACTGAGATCCCTTTCTACTGCAAGAGAGCAAGGGTGGAGAATGGCTGACTGAATCCCTGTGAGCATGTGGATAGGACTATAGAAGCCATTGATGACTGAAGTGCTTTAAGATTCAACACTGGCGATTTAACAGCCAGGGCCCCACAGCAAAGCTGTCCTCTCCCTAAAGGAGCTTGGGAGGGAGATAAGAGGCAGTGTGAAGGGTTCGTTTCTGCCACAGACACATTGTACTAAACTCTGGCTCCTCCTCTGCAGGACTGCAAATCCTCTGGGGGAGGTAGGGAGCCCGGACAGAGGAGAGGAAGGCACAGGATAGAATGAACACAAAAAGTGAATTTCTTCCTGCCCCTAGAGACAATGATCCCTTGTGAAGACAAGAGAGGTTAATATCCGGAGAAGCAAGCCTCCATGCAGCTTGAGACACCTCACTTGGAACAAGCAGTTTGAGTGTCCAGTTGCAAATTTTATTGAACTCTTCTCTGAAAGAACCAATTTATCTCCCCATTCACAGGCTCATAACATAGCTTTCCTGAAAAGTTCGAGAACGGCTCCTATCATTCTTTTCCTCCCTGTATCCAGGTATGCCCCCACCCCTAATTTCTTCCCCAAATCCCACTGAGGAATCCAGCGTGCTAGGGAGTTCAAGTACACACTGTGGGAAGAAAGACTGCAGTTTGCTTTTGATCCCTTCTCCCTGTGTCTGCCCCTAACAGGTGGTCATGTCCCTTCTAATTTTTCAGAAGACTAATTAATTTCCAAAGCAGCCAGAGAGACAAGGATATGTTTCTAATTCTTATTTTCATCAGAGGTGAAGGGGGGAGAAGGGAGATCATTTCCAGAGACAAAAAGCCCCAGTGAAAACACAGAGCAAAGAGAGATCAGAAAAAGACAAGATTGTCTTTCATCTGGAGTCATTAGCAACATCTTGGAAAGAAGATTTGAAATCTGTTCACAACTTCTTGGCTATGAGTAGAAAATACAAATAAAGGGGTAATGGGTGGGGAGGAGCTATTATTTAAAAATATTTTTTTTTGAGAAGTCCAGCTGATCACAGAAATCACTGACAATGTGATGTCTGCAAAGGACAACATTGCCTTGATGCTCAAAGAAGAAAGCACACATGAGCATCCCATAAGAACAGCCTGTGTCAACCTTCAGAAATCAGGGGTTTAAATCTCAAACCGCTTCCTAAGTGACCAATGTCCAACTTCCTAAGGTGGTCCCTGGCTTGAAAGAGATATTGAAATGAAAGGCTAAGTGAAGCTGGGTCCTTAAGCCTGCCAAGGCCTTGGCTACAAGTGGAAAGGGAAGTCACCCAAGGTGGGTCTGGTCCAGTCCTCCCATGACTGCCTGGGCCTCTCACTGGGGAGAGGGGCCCTGGTGAGTCAGATCCACAGTTTCCATGCACACTCCACAACCCGTTGTAAGTGTTGCAATTCTAACCTTTTCCAGATGATTCAGGGAGAGAGAGGCTGTGTGGCTTGGAGAGAAAGTTAAAGGGGGTGGGTAGTACATTTGGGAATGTGGGCATCAAACAGATGGCATTTTAATGAAAATACTTAGGCTTTTTGATGCACAAGTGATCCGAAACTACCTCTAGTCATCTTGTCTCCTGGGAATTATAAAATATTGAGAACTGCACCGTGTAAAGAATTTGCAAATGAAGCCCCAACACAAAAGTATATTTATAACAACTCACCAATTTCTGGACACATTTCTCCTAAAAGAATGTCCTGTCTTTCCTCTAATCTCTTAGTGACATATCTCTATCCATCTAACTAAAATCCAAGGGAGGCAAATTGCTACTATGATAATTTCCCTAAAGCAACCCTCATTCACTTTGCTTTTCTTCTCTTTTGGAATAAAAGTCTGTCATAAATGTTTAATTAAATAGAAGTCTTTCCACTGTTAATGACTAGCTGCATGAAAGGCTCTTCATTTTTTTTTTTTTTTTAAAGGAGGGGTGTACGTGTGTGCTTCAAACAGTTCCTATTAATTTTCTGATATTGATTCTCTGGCTGGGGAAGAGCATATAGTATTCAGCATAGAGCTCCTCTGCAGAATATGTTAAAGGCAGCGGTTTGGATTGAGAAAGGGCACCAAATGCAGAATGCGTCAAATAGACCATCGCTCAATGAAGTCACTTAGCTATTCAAAACATGTTCAGCCATCACTCAACCGTTTGCACCAAGAATGTGGGGAGGGGGGCAACCATTTATGCTTTCCCCCCAGGCACAACCATTTCCCAAAGAGCAGCTTTTACTCAGTTTGGGTTGGACTCTGGGGGCCAGATCAGTTTCTCCCTTTCTGGCTCCTTTCCTTCACTTCTCCTCCATCTCCTGGTCTCAACTCCCTGCATCACCATCCCATGTTGAGCTTAACAAACAATCCTGCAGTAGCCCGATTCGCTTCCCTGATGTTGCTTCAAAAGGCCTCCAGTATTGGTTCATATCAGGAGCAAAAGACCTAAGTCTTTCATTCCATCCAGAAATATCTCTCCATGCAGGTCTTCCTATGGGTAGCTGTAGGTTGTACCATAGACATTCATAGCCATTCAAAAGTGGTCCCTCAGATTCAAGTCTGCTGCTGAATGCAGGTTGTATGACCCGCAGGAGTTTTTTTCCCTGTGCTTATTAACGTGTCTCAGAAGCACATGCCTTTCCCCATGCCTTAAGATCCAGCTTTTACATTGTGACAGACCCTTTACTTCCAATACATGCATGTACACATACAACCCAACAACCTTACAAAATAAAGGCAAGTTTGCTGACACCCCCGCCCCACTGTTCCTCCACCAACCTCCCCGTGCCCTGGCCTCCCTCCTTCCCTGCCTGCCTGCACAATGTCTGATTCTGAGCTGGCTGCAATGCTGACTTTACTTACTGCTGGGGACCAGACATGTCACTCTACATGTGAGTGAACCGCTTCTCAGCCTAACCTGCCCGTGAACTGCTGTTTATTAGAGCTTGAGTTTGTTCCCTGTGAGAGACGTACGTATTTTTAGACTTAGTCAACGTTAAAACACACACATAGACACACGCAGCCAGCCACCTTAAACGATCTGGGTGGCTCATAGACATTACGAAATGCTCTTGAACTCAGCTTAAGATCCTGGAATAATTAGGATTTACCAAATAAGGATTCTTGGAAATAACAGATTTTTAAAATATATATATATATATATAAAAGGAGATTTGCAGATGATGATGTATATGGGACTTTTTGAGAGTAGGGGGAAGAGGAAGGGAGGAAGGAAGTGAATTTTGAATTCTTCATTCTGAAAAGAGGAACAGTGATGTTGAAAGAAACAATTATTTCCCCTCTCAGAGATGGCCATGTTTGACCAAATGGCAAATCCTAATGATTCTGAAGCAGCCAGAGCACATTGGACTTTTAAAGACAATCTCTTGTTTTCATTTTATCATGGATTATTCCAATGAAGAGGTTTGGGGGATGGATGAGGGTAGTAGAGGTGAGAGAGTATGGATTTTGCTTATTGATTCTTTTTCCTCTGAAAGTAACCCAACCAACCTTGATCAGTGGTAGAAGGAGTGAAGTAAGAAAATGGTGGAATGTAAAGGGGACTTATTTGGTGGAGGGTGGGGAGGGGTAGTGAAAAGAGGAGGGGGTGAATGGAAAGAGGGAGGAGATGGGAAATCAAATACCTTCTAAGCAGCAGGTTCTCCATAATCCAGAATGGGTCATAACTTCCTCATTCTTTTTGCTGGTTTCATTCTCACTTACACTTTTCGTCTTGCAAACCCCTCTGGAGTAGAGCCAATAGTCGGTTCCCACAGCTATGGTCATCAGACTGAAGGCAGCGAAAGCACCAACGGTGGTTAAAAGCATTTGAACACCTCGATCAAAGAGCCCCATAATTCTTCATTATATAAACACCCAACCGACTTCTAGTTCTCGGGAGAGTGTATGTGAGTACTAAAGCAAAAATAAAAATAAAAATAATTCCACTACTAATCGAATGGGTCTATGTGTGAATAGAGAAGATGGAGAGATATAAAAAAAGGGAGGTAAGAAAGCTCACGGAAAAGAGTGTAAATTATAAAGATCACACGGGAAGAGAGGCTTGCCTTTTGAGATCAGAAACTGTTCCAGTTGCAGTGTTGTTGTAGTTTAAAAAAAGGAAAAAAAAATAAAAAATAAAAAGACACCCCCCACCCCCCCCAAGTGAGATGCCTTAATCTCTTTTCCTAAAATTCTGGTCTCCAGTTTCCATATGTGATAGCTAATTTGGAGATGGCTTCCACAGTGAACCAGGGAACAGCCGCATTCTCAACACAACCTCTCATGGTCGGGACCTAGAGAGTTAGAGATTATAAGAGCGGAGATGCAACCTTTCGTCTTCGTTCTCGGCTCTGAGGCCTGCGCCATGAAAATCCTTGGCTTCCCCAGTTCTCTTCCTTGAGAGGGGGGTGGGTGTCTCAGGCGCTTTCGTTTCAGACCAGACTTCCTAGTATTCTGTAAGCCCTTGGTCGCAGCTGAACAGGTGCGGGGGTCTCGCCTTCCATGGTTTTGCCCGGCAGCAGCAGCGGCGGCAGCAGCAGGGCGGGCAGGCGCGGCGGCGGCGGCTGCTGGACGAGCAGCGGCGGCGGTTATTGTTGGTGGTGGCGGGGGTAGTGTTGGCGAAGTGGGGGAGGGAGGGGGTTTCTCCCGGAGAATCGAGGCGGGTTTCCCTCCCCCTATCTGCAAAGCTCCTGGAAACAAGGGAGCCGGCGTCTTGCTGCAGGATGGGCCGCCCGCCTGCCCCCCCCCACTCCTTGCCGGCTCGGCCCCCGGCGGAGGCGCTCCCACCTACTGCATTACCGGGAGGTGCTGAACTGGACAGCTCCCTGCGCCGCCCGCTCCGCGCGCTCCCCGCTCACAGGGCGGCCTGCCAGGCGGGGGGCGCGTGGCCTGAGTCCTTCCTCCCCTCCCGGGCAGCGAGACCAGAGCAGGGCGGGGGCTGCCTTCTTTCTATTTACCCCTCGCTCCCAAATCCTGAACCGAGCGCTCTCCTGGCTCCCGGAGCTTAAAGGAAGGCGTAGCTAGAGATATCTTCCCTCTCTCTCTCTCTCACACTCTCTCTGCTCTTCCCTCCCCGATTAGTGCTTTCTTCCAGCTCAGCCTCTTTCTCATTCCATCTCTACGTGCCTAGAGCTTCAAATACAACCCTCCCATCACAATCAGACGGGCACAAAACTTCAACCAGCCGCTTCCCTGCCTGGAAGGCGGTGAAACTATAACCTGGATGGGTAATTACAAACACGTCTCTATGTGGTTTTTGTTTTTTTTGGATAATCGGTTTCACTTTGCTGTTTTTGTGTGTGTGTGTGGGGAGGTGGGTTTGTTTTATTTTGTTGGCACGTTGGATGCGTCTTCTTTTGACCGTTCCGCTCATCTCTTTGTTTCTCTCTGGCTAACAGGGGGTGTGCACTGCACTGTCTCTCTGTAGTTTTCCGTGAAATTCCGTATCTTGCTCCTACAAGCAGACATTTTGGAAAGATTATTCATGGAATAGGGTGCACCGGGTGACCAGTGGCTGGGGTCTGGGCAATGGTTTTCATCTCAAGGGGAAGTGAGTGAAATCGGAGCCCTTGTAAGTTTCCTAGTCTTTTCTAAAGGCTCGGGAAGAGATAACAATCTCCCTGCTGTGAATATCAAACCACATCACAACCCTCCCCTCTTCCTTAGTCTATCCTGGGTTAATTACAGTGTCATTTCTTGTTTCTTATATGCAACTTTTTCTTAAATGTGACCCCCTGGAAAGAAGAAACCTGTTTTCCTCTGATCAGTTTCATGGCTTAGTGAGAGAGTGTGTGAGGGTGATGTGGGTGCAGTGTTTTTAAACCCAGGGTAGGGGGCTGGAGAGGAATGTTGAAATGCTTTAATTTTGTAACGTAATCATTGCATCCTTTCTTTTCCCTTCCTTCCTTTTTGACTTGCTAGCATGTGCTGACAATTTCTTACTGATAAAAGATGACTGGATTATAAACAGACCTTTTTTGGGGGGTGTAAAGCCCTTGGTTAACTTCTTTTCCTCGGCTTGCAATTAGTCTTCAGGTACATTCAGTGCATCTTTTGGGGCTTAGAAAAAATGACCTGTTTCTCCTCCTGCATAGAGCTTTCCTTCTCCCATTCTGTTCTCTTCTCAGGAGGGAGGGTCTCCTGTGAGGAGTGATTGCTATGTGTTAGGACCTGGGAGGCCCTGATAGAAGACCAAGACTCACTCTAACAACCTCTGACAAGGACTTTTAGGGTAGGACCATGTTTGCAGACTGATATTTCTCCACTTTGGTTTCTTGTCATTAGAGGATGGAGCTGGGGAGGGAGTTGATCTGCTGCTCCCACCTAACAGGGAATTTAGCAAGCTCGCAGATCAGGTGGGTGATTTCTTGCCTGCTGTCCTTGAGGAAAAAGTGAGGGGCAAGCACTGAAGCCTTTTAGATACACTATGAATACAGAAGACCAAGAAAGAATTGATGCCTTTGAATTTTGGTTTTGGCAAAGAATATTGACTATACTGTGAACTGTCAGAAGAATGAACAAGTTTGTCTTGGAAGAAGTACAACCAGAATGCTCCTTAAAAGCCAGGGTGGCTGACTTCTGTCTCATGTACTTTGGGCATGTTATCAGGAGGGTCTAGTCTGTGGAGAAGGACATCATGCTTGGTAAGGTTGATGCAATGAATTGACACAACGGCTGCAACATAGTAATGATTGTGAGGATGGCTCAGGACTGGGTACTGTTTCATTCTGTTGTATATAGGGGTCGTTCTGAGTTGCAACCAACTTGGTGTCTCTGAACAACAATAGGCCTTTTGGGGCTGGGGAGGAGAAGTTTGGATGTAGTCTTAGGTGCCTGAGAGACTTGCCTCAGTCTCCTCTGGTCCCCTTAGTTGCCATTGTGTTGCTGAATAAGTCAGTCTCTTCAGACTGGAGAGAAGAGCCTTGCCTCTCATACCCCACCTGCTTCAGATCAACTCCTGGAACTTTTGTTCAAAAAGAATCAAGTACCAGAGGTTCAGAAGCTTATGTTTGCCCACAGCAGCTGCTAACATCTCAGCTGATGATAGCAGCTACAGCTTTAGCAGCTTTTGATTAATCTTCTGGCCAGATAATCATTGAGAAAATGAAAAGGGAAAGAGGAGGGGGAGGAAGGATAGACCGAGAGCTTCTGAAGATGGAACAGCCTGGGAGTACAGTCTGGCTCTGCTATTGGTCTTCCCCATGATTCTGAACAAGTCAGCTCCCTTGTGCCACCGTTTTCCCATCTATAAAATGGGTACATCAGTATCCGCCCCTAATTCCTGAAGTTGTTCTCAGTAACCACCTGCCACACAGTTCAGACCTCCATCACTACAAGTGATGTCTCCCTTGCTGACTTGCAAATTCCTTGAGATCAACAGCTGTGTTGTGTTAACCAATATTGTCTTTAAGACCTGACGCAGGGCTTAATACATGTAGGTGCCTGATAAAAAATGGTTGAATGATTATGATGGAAAAAATCTTATTGCCATCTAGTTGATTCTGACTCATAGCAACGCAACAGGACAAAGTAGAATTGCCCCACAGTGTTTCTTCTGGAAATATTTACTGAAGCCAACTGCCACATCTTCTCCCCACGTGGAGTGGCTACTGGGTTAGAACTGCTGACTTTTTGTTTCACAGTTGAGCACTTAATCACTGTGCCAATAGTACTCCTTGATGATTATAAATTAACCTAACTAACTAAACAACACAACACAAAACAAAACCCCCAAACCAGTTGTCACTGAGTTGACTGGACTCATAGTGACCCTCTGGGACTGCCTCTTAGGGTTTCAAAGCCTGCAAATCTTTATGGAAGGGACCTTGGTGGCATAGTGGTTAAGTGCTTGCATGTTAACTGAAAGATTGGTGGTTTGAAGCCAATAGCCACTCTGTGGGAGAAAGATGTGTGGCAGTCTGCTTTTGTAAGGATTTGCAGTCTTGAAATCCCTGTGGGGCAGTTCTACATTGTCCTGTAAGAGCCTCTGAGGTGGAATTTGACTCAACAGCAATGGGTAAATCCTTATGGAAGCAGATTGCCCCATCTGTCCCCCACAAACACCAACCTTTAGGTTATCAGTCAGGTGTTTTCACCAGTGCACCACCAGGGCTTCTGGATGACGTTGTTAGGTGTCATCGAGTTGGTTCTGACTCGCAACAACCCTATACAGAGTTTCTGAGACTGCAAATCTTTGGAGGAACAAAGCCTCAAAGCCCATAGAACAGCTGGTGGGCTCAAATTGCTGACCTTGTGGTTCACAGTCCATTGTTTATTCTACAGAACCACTGAATGATGATTGTTGTTAAGTGTCGTCGACTCTGTTCCGACTCATAGAGACTCTGTATAGGGTTTCCGAGGAGCGGCTGGTGAGTTTAAACCATGGTTCAAGTGGACCTTGAGGTCAACTGCTTGTCTTACAGCAGCACACCAGGTATAAGTGACGATTACATGACAAAATGAAGTGTCTGGTATGTAGTAGACATGCAATACATGTGGGCCTTTTCCTCTTTCTCTGCCCCACTTTTACTGCAGGATTGGGCCCCAGTTCCTTTCCCCACATAACTCATGTACCACTTCCCTCTCTGCCTTACTCCTATGTCCCTTCTGTGGACCAGGCAAGGCTACCCAAGAAGAGCTGGATCCATGTTCCATTGAGGTGGTTCGGCACACAAGCTTAGTAGATGCTCAATAGGTTTGCTTAGGAGAGCCGCTTTGTGTGACCATGGCTGGCTACATGGGAAGAGCTTAGAGGAAATTAACTGAAATGCCACAGGCCTATTTTAAGCTCCTTTTTTGATGGAGTGGCAATAACATGGGATTTGGGAACGGCAGACCTGGCCTTGAAGCACAAGGCTGCATTTCCTCATTGTTTGACCTTGGGTAGTCACTTAACCTTTCTGGAAATTTACCTTCTTCTCTGTCAAGGAAACTGTGGACATGATCCTTCCAATGCAGTTTTCAGTGTTGTATGGCAACAGCAGCGGCAACAGTTAACATTTAGAAGGTATGCTCTATGTGGTAGGCACTGATTAAACTGAATCTCACAACAACCCTATGAGGTAGGTCCCATCATTGTTCCCATTTTACAGACGAGGCAACTGAGCCACATAATGACTTAAGTATCTGACTTGAGGTTGTCTGGTCAGTGAGTGGCAGATTTGGGCGTTTAGCTCAGAAGCTCTGCTCCTAAGCACTTTGCCGTCTTTCTGACTGTACAGAAAATGAGTTTTATGAGTATGGGACAGTTGACTTCTCATCCACAGATCTGGCCAAGCATGTAGCAAGGACCTTCTAGTTGTTGGGCATGTCTGCACAAATTCTCACAGATAAGTATTCATATATTTTGCTCTGAGTAAACAGAGACTCAGAGAAGTCATCTCTCAAGTCCCAAGGGAGTAGAGTAACAGAGATCCAATTACTTTATTTTGCTTTAGGTTCTACTACCTCAAAGTCCCATAGTTTACTCATGTGTTCATTTATTCATTCAACTAATTGAGTACCTACTATGTGCCAGGTATAATGCTCCTTTATGGGGATGTTAAGCAGGACAGACATAGTCTGTGCCTGCAAGGACCAGTAGACAAGTATAAGGAACAGACAAGCAAGAAACAACCATGCTGAGGTGAGGAGAGTGTTAGGTGAGGGATATTGTGGGTCCACAGAGCAAGGAGGACTAACCTAATCTTGGTTATGTGGGGTGACTTCCCTGAGCACATGGCATTTAAACTGAGATTTGGAATGAGAAAGCATTAATTCGTTTAAGATGAAAGTGGGTGGGTGGGTGAAGGGAAGAGGAAAGGAAGAACATTGGGCTGAAGGGAACAGCTTGTACAAAGGCTCAGAGCTGTACAACACATGAGAAAAGATGACGGGTCAGTTTTAGGGACAAAAATACTGGGTCTAGCTGATATAAACATAATGATGAGAAATGTGTTCAGTTCTAGAAAGGAGTACGAGAAATAACCTGTAAAAGATTGGTGCAGTGTGGCATCTAAGAAGCAAACACAGAGGTGGGAGACAGTAAGAGACCAAGCTACAGACCAAGCATGGTGTCCTGGACCAGTGCAGTGACAATGGATATGAAAAGAAATGGAGGGATTCAAGGATACTGGAAGGAAGCTGATGAATACTGGTGTCCATTACTGAGGAAGGAGTAGGTTTGGAGTGTGTGTTTGTATGTGTGTAGGGGTGGTGGACCAAGTGTTCTGCTTTGTCTGTATCAAGTTGTGTTACATTTTAACTACCTCTTCACTACTTGGTCTTACTCTGTCTCTTCTTATCATCTAATTAATTACTTTGTTGTTGTTGTTAAGTGCCGTCGAGTCGGTTCCGACCCATAGCAACCCTGTATAGGGTTTCCAAGGAGCAGCTGGTGAGCTTGAACCACTGACCTTGCAGTTCAAACAGCTTTGCAGTCTGGCGTATTAACCCACAGCATCACACCAGGACTCTATGGTATGATATGATATGATATGATATGATATGATATGATATGATATGATATGATATTGTTGTTGTGAAGTGCCATTGAGTCAGTTCCGACCCATAGCAACCTTGTATAGGGTTTCTGAGGAGCAGTTGGTTAGCTTGAACCACCGACCTTGCAGTTCAAATGACTTTGCAGTCTGGTGCATTAACCCACAGCGCCACACCATGAATCCATAATTCCTTCAATTACAATCTAGTTCACTAGAACCACCAGCACAAGTATTTTGGTTCAATTGCTCACTTGTATTTTCAGAATGCGGGCCTTGCTCATAGTTGTTATGTGCCGTCGAGTCAGTTCCGACCCATAGCGACCCTGTATACGCTTTCTGAGGAGCAGCTGGTGAGCTTGAACCGCCAACCTTGCAGTTCAAACAGCTTTGCAGTCTGGCGCATTAGCCCACAGGTGCCACACCAGGTCTCCTAGCACATAGTAGGCACTCAATAAAAAGCAGTCACATTTTTGATATAAGAAACCAACTACATGTCATTCCTGTGCCAGACATTGTGCTGAGGTCCCAGAGATAAGGAAGGGATAAAAATACTACCTGCCATCAAAGTGTCCAAAATCAGTGTGAGAGTGGGGGTGGACTGCAAGGAGACAGCTAATTCTAGGGCAATGCAGCCCAACCCAGGGGAGAGCAAGTAGGTGTCTGGCATTCCCCAGGGTGTGCTCCCCAACTCCATGCTTCTCCTGTCTCAACATTTCTCTCTGCCTTTAGGAACTGCTGTTTCATTATCTGTGCTGGTCGGACACATAGTAGGTCCACAATCCATATTGGATGAATAATGAAAAAGTGAACCAGATGAAGAAATGTGCTGTCCAAGGAAGGCAACACTTATTCCTGTGTCATTGTCTCAGAAGGCTTTGCCAAGCTGACCGGTCAGGGGGAAAGGTCACCGTGGTCCAGGGGGAGAGGAAGCCATTACAAGCAGTCCACAGCATATGCAGTGCAGTGTGGTTTGAAAGTAGATGAGGACCACCAAGGGCAAAGATGGGTGATGGTGATGGGCAGGAAGAAGATGGAACCCAGGGAGACTGCTGTGCCTACAGCTATGGGGCACTCATCAACATTGCTGTCCTTGTGCACCTTGTCTGGGAAGGAAAATGAAGTGGGAAGAAGCTGTACTCAGATGAATTTGAGTCCTAGATCTGTGCTTACTTTCTGTGTGACCTGAGGTCTGTGAATTTACGTCTGAGTCTGTTTCCTCATCCGTCAATGGGGGTAGTAGGTGTCTAGTTTGTTCCTACCCTAGCTCCTTTGCACTTGCTGTTCCCTCTGTTAGAATGTTTCCTTCCCTGAAGGCGAGATCCCTGGTTCATCATTCATGTTTAAGCTGAAATATCAACTCCAGAGAGGCAGTTGCTGGCCACGCCATCTAAAATGATCACTGTTTATATTAGCCTGTTTCAGTTTCGTCATAGTGCCTCTTACCACCCGTCATCCTCTTGTTTAGCCTCTGAAATCTCTCCCTACCCACCCACTTCCTCTATTCTCTTGTGGCACTTCTCTGTGTTTTGGAGTTATTGTTTAGTTGTTAGACAACATCGGTCTTATTCACTGCTGTATCCTTAATGCCTACAAAGTGCCTGGAATAGCATAGGTGCCCAATGAACATTTTCTTTCAAATGGATGAATAAGGTTGTAGTTGTGGAGATTAAATAAGGGGAGTAATATGTGAGCATTTGGAAAATACTAGATGCTCAGGAAATACCAGCTCCTTGAAGGTAATGGTTGAGGTTTTGCCACTCAAAAGCAAGTCTCTAGATGTTTTAAAAGAAATACTACTGGAATTCACCATAGAAATAAGGGTGGTGAGACCTTGTCTTGCTTACTTTGGAAACCAATTGCTAGAAAAGAGTCATTATGTTTGGTAAAATAGAGGGTTAGTAAACACGAGAGAAAACTCAATGAGCTGGACGGACACAATGCCTCAACTATGGCTCAAACATGCCAAAGACCATGGGGATAGCCCAGGACCAGGCAGCATTTTGTTCTGTTACACACAAGATCACCATGAGTCAGAATTGACTAGATGTCAGCTAACAACAGAAGCCCCTGACCCTTGGTGGGGAGTGGGCACTAGGGGAAGGGGAGGGGAGGCCCCAGATGCCAGATGCTGTTGTGGGGACTGGGCACATGCATTAGAGGAGGCAATCTCTAGTCAAGGTTGAAAAGACAAGCATTATCCTGGCTAGTGGCAGCCTCCACCTTACTCCCCCTGGCCTGCCTTACTCTCGTAGCCCTCATATGCAGCCCACCCTTGTGTCTCTGGAGGACCCAAGGGGGACACCCATTGCAAAGAGGCCTAACTGGGGCTAGGAGAGAAGATGCTGGAAGATATGGCAAGTTTCACTCATTCCTTGCCGTGTTGGGAGTCCCCGAGAAAGTCTCGGGCTGGCAATAGTGGTGCAGGGCTGGCCCCTCCCGATATGGGGTGTGGCATGGGGAGGGGATGGTTCCTGGTGAATCTGGAGACAGAAGACCTACACGAGGAGGTGTCTATGACAAGACTTCTCAGAGCAGTGACTTCTCCAGGCAGGACTCTGCCCTCAGACCTCCCCCATACCCAGCCAAGCAGAAGTCCAAATGCACTGTCTCCCCACCCCCACTCCCAGCTGGCATGTGGCATGGGATCTCCCCAGGAGCTGAGCTATGGCAAGGATAATCATGATAGAAAATTAACTATAAAACAATAAATCAAATACATAAGTGGGCAGAGAATCAGCGAGAAGAAAATTAAAGGGCAGACAGGAAGAAAAGGACGTTTTTAGTGACTTTTAGAGGGAAAGGAGTCCATGGTGGATGCAGAAAGTGGGTTGCAGGCAGAACCTGGGAGAGCAGGTGTGGGAAGGTCCAGAGCATGGGTCTAGAACATCTGGTGACCAATCTCTCCTTCTCCCATTTCTCTCTCCCCCTCCTTCTTTTCCAGTCAAACCAGGATGCTATAGTCCTGCGCCTACCCCAGGACCTTTGCATCTTGGGTTCCTCTGTCTGGGCTGCTCATCTCCCAGCAGCCAGCTCATTCCCTCACTTCCCACAGGTGTCTGGCCTACCTGGACACCTGATGTAAAAGCCTCTTGGCCCTTTCCATGCTGAGTCACTCTTTACTCACTTCATTTTCCTCTGTAATTACTGCTTAGAGCACCCCTCCTTGCATCTGTGTATTTCTTTTCTTATTTGTAGTGTAAAGATCATGAGGACTGGGGTTTGGTTGTGTTGCTATTAGATTCCCTGCATCTCACATGATCTCATGGCAAAATTCCTGGGTGAGAAATGGAAGGAAGTGGGAACTCAACCAGGAATGAAAAGGTTTACAATGGAAAACCTGGGAGCTGTGTACAGGGAAACCAGCAATGTCTCTGGAAGAAGATGGTGGAGGTTTCTGGGAAGAATAAGGAGGATTTTAGAGGTTCCTAGGCAAAGTGGAGCCTGGAGAGTTGACAAGCAGGAAATGAAAGGGGCGGGACTCCTTTCCATGTAGATTTCAGACAGAGCTAATGGTGACTGTTGGAGTGGCAGGGTGTCCAGGCTGGGGAGCTGACTGAATCACATTCCTAGCAATGTGGCCCTGGGCAAGCAACCAGATGTTCTAAAGTCTCAGCTGTCCTGTCTAGAAAATGACCGCACAGCCTGCCTCAAGGTGCTATTCTGATTATTAAAGACAATAATGTAGAAAAGGTACTTGCAGTGCCTACTCCACAGTAAGCCCTAGCTAAATATCAGCTACATGTTGAGCTCCTATTGGATGTTACGGGTTTTGAATAAAACCCACAGATGAGCAAGATGAGATCCTTTCTCAGAAAACAGTCACAGTCAGTGGAGAGGGACCTGCAAGCGGAGCTCAAGGTAATGTGGGAGACAGACCAGGAGCAAGGGTGTGGGGGAATACAGGCTGTTGGGAAGGCTTTCAGGAGTTGAAGACTGCTTGGAGGATGAAAGAGACAAGGAGGCCGAGAGGGCCAGAAAGGGCTACCTAAAAGAAGGGGAACAAAGCTTCATAGTTACAGGATGTGAAAGAGTCCTTCAGTAGAAATATGCTGAGCACAAGACCACTGACAGCCCCACTTCCAGCAGCTGACATTCCTGGGAGGCAGACACCAAGCAATTGATGAGGTGAGTTGATGGTTGAATGGCAGTTATGGTAAGTGCCTAGCCTGTGTGTTAGAGCCAGAGGTAATTCTCTTTCACCAAAATGCTATGAGGAGACTAGTAGGGCAGGGCGTGAGGCTGGAAAGGGAGGTGGGGCCAGGAAGGGTTTTGAATAAGTCCCGTGTTTACTGTGCGCCAAGTGCTGTGCAATGGATACAAAGAGGAACAAAATTAAGTCTATAGCTATGACAAGGCAGTAACTAGGCATTGAGTGCGAGGTGATTGAGGGAGGTCCATGAGTGACAGAAAGTGACAGTTAGAGAAGGCTTCATTGAAGAGGTGACTTTTATTCCTGTTTCCCATCGATTAACAGGACCAAAATCCATTGGCATGTCTTTCAGGAGTGAAGGGTTCCTATCCTTGAGAGAAGTTCTGTTATGTCTCTCACTGTGCAGATGAGGAACCTGAGGCACAGAGAGGTTGAGCAACTTACCCAAAGTCACACAGTTTATAAGTGATTTCAACTTTGAGGCTCTCACACTGTACAGCCTTGTAAGCATGGATTGCCTACCATGATCTGGCACTTTCTCCTTTAATGCTAAAAAAACTCATGAGGCACAGAGTGGTGAATGTGTCAAGTCAAAAAGCCAGCGAACAGCAAAGCCTTGATTGGCTTGAAACTCTGCCTATCTGTAGGGCCGGGGTGGGGAAAGGCTCTGCATGCCAAATTCCTCTTCCCCTTCTGCTCTAGATAGTGCATTGAGCCCTGGCTTGTCCCCCAGTCTTTTGCTGGGACCTTGGGGCTGATGCCTAAGCCCATTCCTACAGTTAAAGGGACTATGTTTAGTTGTAGAAGCCAAACTGAGTGAGGTTTGGAATCAGAAGGTTGGGTTAACATCCTAGTGACTTTGGAAAATACACTTTCTCCTCTCCGAGCCTCCGTTTCCTCATCTGGGAAATGGGATAAGTACTAATGACTGTTTTAAAAACAAATAGTCAATTTCCACTCACGGCAACCCCACATGTGTCAGAGTAGAACTTGTTAAACAGGGTTTTCAATGGTTGATTTTTCAAAAGTCAATCTGGTAATTGACTTTTTCCTTCAGAGGCAAAGGAAACTTTGAACCAGCAACATTTTGGTTAGCAGCTGAATACTTAACCATTTGCATCACCCGGGGACTCCAATGACTCAGTTTAGTGTTAACTGATTTCTCTCAAACACCCAGTCTGTCACCAAGATTGCTCACTAGAGGCAAGAGATTGTAGCAGTCTGAGAAATCTGGCCCTATTTCCTTCAATTTCAGCCATCACCACTGCCTCCATCAGCTTCCTTCATCCTACCTCCTTCCTGCACACACCTGCACACCTCTCACCACCTCCTTCCCCTGAACCAGCCAGGTTCTTTCCTGCTATGCATTGTCCCACAACTCCTATCTTTATACAGGGACATGTGTGTAGCTAATTTGCAAAAGAGCATAAATATGTGATGTCATGCATGTGAATTATTTGTTTGTTGTTGTTATTTATTTCCCTCCTCCCCTGTACACACACACTCTCTCATCCCCTCCATCCCCATGCCAGCAACTTCTGTAGTTCCATGTGTTCATCCGATCTAAACAAAATATACGTACAAATAATAGTCACGCATAAACATATACTTGCACAATTGCATATGCACACCCACATATGGGCAATTGGGTCATCGGCTTACAAAATGGGATCATATGAAGCATTCTTTCTGCATCTTGCTTTACTCATTCAAACAATATTCATGGGTATCTCGTCAAGTCAGCTGGTAAAGCTCTAATTCATTCTTTTAATGGTGGCATAATATTTCATCATGAGAAGCCCTATAATTTCTTCAGCCAGTCTTCTATTGACAGATGTTCACTTTATTTATTTCCCCCCCCCCCACTATAAAAAGTGCTGCAATAAACATCCTTCTACATACATCCTTCCAACTGGAGCTTTTATTTCGATGGGTTAGATTCCCAGGAGTGAGCTTGTTGGAATTGCAAGGCAATTGAAGGGTGTGTGTATTTTCTGTTTTAGTTGATGTTGCCAGATTGCTGTCCAAGAGTGCTGTAGTACTTCACATTTTCTCCAACAATGCATGAGCCTACCTTTTCAAGGCATCTACTGCAGCAAAAGTTATTAACATTATTTTTAAGTTTTGCCCAGCTCATGGGGACAAAATGAAATCTCACAGTTACTCTGATTTTCCATTCCCAGCACAACCCATGAGTTTGTGCATTTTTGTGGATGCTTGTTAGCCGTTTAGATTTGTGTCTGTGTCTGGTCTTTTCTTATCCTTTGCCAGACCTCAGTCTTCCTCCTTCATTTATTATTAATTTGTAAGACATTTTTGTATATTATAAATATTAGCCTTTTATTTGACACCAGTGTTTCAGATAGTGGCACTCTCAAATCTTTTGTTTTCCTTTTGACTTTGCAAATGCTATCTGTTGCCATAAAAGTAATTGTTGTATAGTAAAATGTCTTTCTTTTTTAATATGTCTGCCTCGTTTATGTATGTGTGTGTTCCCAAACTGCCTTTGTTCTAATTTAGATTTTCTTCAAAGATATATATATTTTAACTGTTTACTTTTTAATCCATCTGGAATTTATTTATGCTTGTGATGAAAGACGTTCTGGTGGTACAGTGGTGATAATTACTGAAGCTCAGTGACAGGTTAATAGGTATGTATTATATGATTCTCTTGACTTTTGTATATATTTGAAATAGTCCATAATAAAAAGTTGTAAAATGCATACGGAGCTTATTACGTGCCAGGCACAATTCTGATTGCTTTACAGGCATGAAGTGATTCTTCCTGACAATAGCCTGTGTTACTATTGTTCTGTACTGCCAAGTGGATCCCAACTCACAGCACTCCTTTTTTAAAAAATAGTATCTGCTTTTTCATTTAATTTTTAAGTTTTTATTGTGAATTGAGTGATAGTTTACATGGGAGAACATCAGTTTTATATTCGTTTCATTGCAATGATTACAATCCCCTCTGTGCATCACCATTCAACAGTATTTGCTTCTATCTATTCCCTCTGGTTTTTTGGGGTGGGGTGGGGTGGGGGATAGATATACACAAAACCACTCAGGAATATATAATCATTTAAACCACCAAAGGGCACATTCTGCAAGCCGGCCTCCTGGCCGCCAGCACACAGCCTCTTTCCATGAGTCTAGAGTCCTCAGCTGCTCTCTGTCTCCGTGTCCTCATCTATGTCTCCATCTCTGGTGTTGCTGCTTCTCTGGATAGGGTCCCACATTCCGCTCCTGCGGAATTCTCCCTTAATGGTCCTAGGGGTCTCTGTACCAGGACTGTAAGATTAACTTCTCCCCTCTTTTTGTTACAACACTTCTACCTTTACAGTTGTGACAGTTACAATTAGTCATGATAACAATTACTCACTATTGAATCAAAAGAATTCTACCCTCATCTTTCACCAGATCTGTCTAGACAAGATGAAGACTATTCAGTGGGGATTCTGTCTTCTCCCACACTCAATTTGGACACATCATCAGGAAAGAGCAACTGCTAGAAAAAGTCATCATATCTGGTAAAGCAGAGGGGTCAGCAAAAACAAGAGAAACCCTCCATGAGATGAAATGATACAATACAATAGCTGCAAGAATGGATTCAAACAGAGTCCATTGAGATGAACTTGGAGATGGCACAATGTTTCATTCTGCTATACATAAGATCACCATGCGTCAGAGCCAACTTGATAACAACCAACAACTATGGTAAACTCATTCTAACAAATGGGAAGAACTAGATATGACAAGATGACATCCTAATGCTAGTTAGTTGGTCTAATGTGTTTAGTGCTTCTGTCCTATGCATTGCACAGTACCTGGGATCTTAAAAGCTTACAAGTAGCCATCCAAGCCAATAATAGGTCTCATTTGCTTGGAGCAATGGAGGAAGCAGGGGAGTCAGGAATAGGAGGAGGATAGGGAAAGTGTCTCCATCAACAACTGTCTCTTTTGCCATGAAACCGGAAGAACTGGATGGTGCCTGGCTACCATTACTGAACATTTTTATAAATATTTGAAAAGAGAATTCTTATCAAAAAAGGGAACGTACAGAACAGAATTTCAAATTCTCATGAACTCCAAACTTTCTGGAGCTAAGGGGGCTGGAGGAACACCTGAAAGTATCACCCTAAGATAATCTTTAAAACTTAAATCAGAAATATTCCCTGAAGTCTTTTAAAAAAAAACCCAACAATAATTTAGCTTAACTAGTAAAAAAAAAACCAACAAAACAGTGTGCCTTGAGACGGTCATAGGTTCATAAAAAAGGGGAACTAAGACATTGAAGTAAGATCACAAAGATGTGTTGGATTTATAAGATCTCTGATCATTTCAATACACTTTCCTACATTTTGTGGTGCTAAATTCATCGGTAAGAAAGGAATAATTTAATTCTAGAGCCAAATTAACTGCTCTTTGCCTTCTCACAAAGTCACCCATTTTTTTCTCACCTTCTTCTTTTTTTGTGTGTAACTTGATTCAATTTTATTTTTAAAAATTTTTACCCTTGTCACGTTTTCTCTGGCTCTTACATGCTTTTTTATGATGGATATAATTTTATTATTTTATTATTAGTCACTAGCCAGAGATAATCCTCTTTTCCAATTGATCTATGCTGTTTATAAAATGCAAAATCATTTGGAAGCCCTGTCTGGTTAGAGAATTCTGAGAGTCAGTATAGACAGATGTGTGACAGCTGGAAACTTGGAGTGATGACCGGCAGTCAGAGAGTCCAAATGTCAGATGAGGGTCTATGAGACAGATTCTAAAGGTTTCAGGCTGTGCTGTTTGCATCAAACTCATGTTGTGTGTTGTTGTTAAGTACTGTTGAGTTGATTCTGACTCATAGTGATCCAGTATAGGGTTTGCAAGGAGCAGCTGGTGGGTTTCAACTGCCAACCTTGTAGCTCACAGTGCAGTGCTGATCCTACAACAGCACCACACCAGGAGCTCTATGTTGTGTGTTGTTATTGTTAGGTGCCATCGAGTTGGTACCAACTCATAGAAACCTTATGCATTGCAGAACGAAACACTGCCTGATCCTGGGCCAACCTCACAATTGGTGCCACCCTTGAGCCCATTGATAAACCCATTTTGCCAATACATCTCACTGGGGGTCTTCCTCTTTTTCTCTGACCCTCCACCTTACCAAACATGATATCCTTCTCCAGCGACTTGTCCCTCCTAACAATATGTCCAAAGCATGAGAGACAAACTTTGGCATCCTGGCCTCTAAGCAGCACTCTGGCTGTACTTCTTCCAACACAGATCTGTTGGTTCTTTTGGCAGCCCATGGCACTTCCCATATTCTCCTCCAACACACCATAACTCAGAAGCATCAATTCTTCTACGGTCTTCCTTATTCACTGTCCAGCTTTCACATGCGTATGAGGTTATTGAAAATACCATGGCTTGGGTCAGTCACGCCTTAGTTCTCAAGCTGACATCTTTGCTCTTCAACACTTTAAAAAGGTCTTGTGCAGCAGATTTGCCTAATGCAATACATTGTTTGATTTCTTGACTGCTGCTTCCATGAGTGTTGATAGTTGATCCAAGAAGAATGAAGTCCTTGAAAACGTCAATGTTTTCTCCATTGATAAGAATGTTGTTTATTGGTCCAGTGGTGAGGATTTTTGTTTTCTTTACATTGAGATGCAATCCATACCGAATGTTGTGTGTAGTCCCTGACAATATGTATTTTTTGTAACCTCATATGCATGTGAAAGTTGGACAATGAATAAAGAAGACCATAGTTGAATTGATGCATTTGAGTTATGATTTGAAGAAGAATATTAAGAGTACCATGAACTTCTAGGAGAACAAACAAATCTGTGTTGGAAGAAGTACAGCTAGAATGCTCCTTAGAAGACATGATGGTTAGACTTTGTCTCTCATACTTTGGACATATTATCAGGAAGGACCAGTCCCTGAAGAAGGACATCATGCTTGGTAAACTGGAGGGTCTGAGAAAAAGAGGACGACCCCCAATGAGATGGATTGGCCAAGTGGCAGCATCCGTGGACTTAAGTGCAGTAACGATTGTGAGGTTGGCCCAGGATTGGGCAGTGTTTCATTCTGTTGTGCATAGGGCCGCTATGAGTCGGTACCAACTTGACGGCAACTAACAATAACAGCGAGTATCTGACAATGTTAAGTTCAGTGGATTCTGTAGACATAATGTCCCTAAGCACGCTGTCTTCCTTAAAAAAACAGCGGACAATGCAAAGGTAAGTTCAAGAGCATTGCTACAAAACAGTACAAGCTGTAATGAAAACGGCTAAGCTATTGTTGCTCAGCATCCCCTTCATCTAGATAGACCATTACACACATGAAGGTGGTGTTTCCATCTGGCATTGTAGGATCAGCACTG
The DNA here is from genome assembly GCF_000296735.1 of Chrysochloris asiatica. Taxonomy (NCBI): domain Eukaryota; kingdom Metazoa; phylum Chordata; class Mammalia; order Afrosoricida; family Chrysochloridae; genus Chrysochloris; species Chrysochloris asiatica. The sequence continues at coordinate 5,564,482 of NW_006408594.1, read as the reverse complement.
GACAGTTAACCACAAGATCAGTGGTTCAAACCCACCAGACACTCCTCAGAAACCCTATCCAGGGTGGCTGTGAGTCGGAACTGACCTGATAGCATTTAACAATAACAACCACTGTTCCCTGAAGAATTCTGCACTCTTCAATTTACACACATCAAAATGGCAGTTTGGGTGGGCATCCTTGAGGAACTCAAATCATGTTCCTTTGAAATGTTCTTTGGGTTTGGGGAACAAAAAGAAGTCTGAATGGGCATGATCAGGCCTGTAGGTTGTGTGAGGCATGATTTCCCAACAAGATTCGTGTAGGACGATCCTTGTGGCCCTTGAAGAATGAGTAGGTGCGTTGTAGTGATACTCAGAAACTCCTTGGGGCTTCCCTGATCTTTTTCTTATCATTGCAGTTTTCCATTTTCTTAATACTTCATCCTCATAAGCCCATGTGTTCTATGAGAAAATTTATCAAGAAAAAACACCCTTTTTGAAATCTCCAAAGCAATGGCCACCATACATTTCTGAGCTGACCTCTATGCTTTTACTCTAACTGGTCTAGCAGATCCCCTTGGAAGCCACTGTTTTGATTGGACCTGTGTTTAAAGGAACCCTACAAAGACTGCTGTTGTTAAGCACCATTGAGCTGGTTCTGACCCAGAGTGATCCTGCCTAGGGTTTCCTAACAAGACTAAGACAGATGTATTACTGATAAAACTAGTCTGCAGCCATCCACTCATATCAGAGACGTGTTTAAACATGTTTAGTTTGGAATTAACCCGTGTATATGTATGTGAGCTGAAACCCTAGAAGCAATATTTTTTTATTTACCTTTGCATTCACAATGTTGTGTAACCTTCACTGGTGTTTATTTTCACACTGTTTTCATTATCACAAAAGGAAACCCCAGTTTATCCTCCCCTGCTCCTGTTGTTGAGTGTCCTGGAGTCAGTTCCAACTCATAGCGATCCTGTCTCCAAGGTGGATTTGAACTGCTGACCTTGTGGCTCATAATCCAGTGCTTATCCTACAGCGCCACACCAGGAATCCTGTTGTTGTTGCTGTTAATTGCCATTGAGTTGGTTCTGACTCATTGTGACCCTGTATAGGGTTTCTGTTGTTAAAGCGTTCTGTTGTTGTTAAGTGCCGTCAAGTTGGTTCTGACTTATAGCGACCCTATATAGGGTTTCCAAGGAGCAACTGGTGAGCTTGAACCACTGATCTTGCGATTCAGTCCAGCGCATCAACCCATAGTGCCACACCAGGACTAGCAACCACGGATACATTTTCTGTCTCTATGTGTTTGCTTATTCTGGATGTTTCATGTAAATGGTATCAGACATAGACATGCACCATGTAGCATCCATTCAGGGAATGTCCAATCACAATTACATCTGTGGTCCTGTAAGGTCATAATAGAATTCAGAAATCTGGATCAGAGACTAGGAGACAGTGAACATAACAGGTACATACATCTCCTGTGTCTTGCACACAGTGACTGAGCTGCCAGGTAGACCGTGGTACATTACATACATAACCGATAAAACTCATGCCTTGATTGTCATTAAAAATACCGCTACTAGTGGCTTAGGAGCTCTGGTAGCATAGTGGTTATGAATTGGGCTGCGAACCTTAAGGTCAGCGGTTTGAAACTACCAGCTGCTCCGCGGGAGAAAAATCAGGCTTTCTACTCCCGTAAAGATTTACACCCTCAGAAACCCTGTACAGGGTCACTATGGGTCGGAACCGATTCGACGGCACTTAACAACAACAACAACAAGTGGCTTATGTGCACACTGTATTTTTCTATCTTAAAAAATTTATTATAGAACGGTGTACGCTGCAACTCGTAGGCAGCAAGATTGCGTGTCTCTTGAGTGTTGTGGCATTATCTGTCTACTCAATTTTCTTTCCAAAATATTATTATGAAGTGCATCATGACTCCCAATCACAGCAAAAGAATTCTAGCAAGCAAGCAAGAAGCAAAGGAGAAGGTTTGATTTGGAAGTGAAGCAAAACTGTATTAAGCAATAGAAAAGTGGAAAATCAGTAAAGATTACTGCTGGGGGTTTAGGCATGCTGCCTTTGACAATCATGTAAATCCTCAAAAACAAAGAAAAATTCCCCCAAGCTGCTAAAAGATGGACTACACTGAAAACTACAAGCCTAAGAAAATGCGGGAAGGACCGATTCAGACATGGAAACATTGTTAATGGTGTGGATTGAGGATCAAACACAAAAGCGAATTTCTCTCAACACTTAGATTCCCACTGCTGAGGCATGAAGCTTGCTCGAGATGCTTAAACAAAAAGCAGGACAATATGGTGTTCACACAACATCCTAATCCTAGAATGCTCTACTTCCTGGAACATATCCCAGACATTATGTGGCTCATGTGGTTTTTGTGTCTTATTTCACTTAACATAATATTTTCAAGGTTCGTTCATATTGTAGTATGCATAAGTACGTCATTACTTTTTATGATTGGATAATATTCCATTGTATGTACATACTATATTCTTTTTTATCAGTTCATGAACTGATGGAAAATGTGGGTTGTTTGCAGCTTTTGTCTATCACAAATAGCTCTGTTATGAACATTGGTGTATAAGTGCCTAGGGGTACAATTGCTCACATGGGAATTCTACGTTTAACCTTTTTAGGAACTGCCAAAGTATTTTCCACAGTGGCAGCATCATTTTATGTTCCCATCAGCAACATATGAGGGATCCAGTTTCCCCACATCTTCATCAACACTTGATGTTTTCTGCCATTTTGATAGTAGCCATCCTAGCGGACGTGAACTGGCATCTCATTGTGGTTTTGATCTATATTTCTTCATGACTATCGAGTCCTGGTGTGGATAAGCACTGAACTGCTAGCCTAACTGCAAGGTCAGCAGTTCAAACCCACCAGCCGCTCCTCGGAAACCCTATACAGGGTTGCTATACATCAGCGCCAACTCGACAGCACTTAACAACACCGATGATTATGACCGAGCATCTTTTTATGTTGGCCATTTGTATAGTCTCCTTTGGAGAATTATCAATTCACATAATTATCTACTTTTAAAATTGGGTTGTTTGCCTTTTGTTGCTGAGTTATAAGAATTCTGGAAATTAGGTCCTGACCAGATTCTGGGTAATTCTGAGCTACACATTGAGGAAATTTTAGAAAGAGTGTACGAGGTAAAGGGAACCAGGTATGCAAACACATGGTGGCTTAAAATGGCAAAGACTCTTCCAAAAGCAGAGAGTTTCAATGGATTTCACATCTAGGGTACACATGGCTGGGGAAAAATGTGATGGATTTCCCAATTGTTGGCATTTCAGATGCTTCTGCTTTTGGAGAGAAATGCTGAGGTAAACATCAGTACATAAAATGGTTTCAGGGTTTTGCCTTTGGTAAAAATTACTAGGAGTGAAAATCACAGAGACTCTTCGGTAGAAGAGTAAACCATGTGAATGTGACCAAGTCATTTGTCCTTCTAAGTTTCCATTCCCTCTCTCTCAGAACTCAGACCCCAGGAACTCAAGTGGCCATTCTGACTCTCACATCTACACTCCAACTGGTGCTCATCAACCCGGCTTGGGCCAGGCTTCCAGAGAGCTCTGGATTACTACTGGCTCAGGGAATTACTTATTTTTATACTTTTACCTTGAGCGAGTCACAACCGTTTCTGTGCCTTGATTAGCATTGGTTAGCAAGGATGCCAATGGAGGTCTAGGGTTTGCAAACTGGTATTCACAGACTTCATTTAATAAAAGAAGTCTTTCTTTCTAGCAGAGAATCACCATTTCTACCTGTTGGTTGCTCTGAGCTGATTCCAATTTAGAGTGAGTCCATGTGTGCAGAGCATGGCGCTGTGGGTTAATGTGCTGGACTGAAAAGTCTGTTTAAACTGCAAGATTGGCAGTTCAAGCTCATCAGCTGCTCCTCAGAAACCCTATACAGGATCGCTATGGGTCGGAACAGACTCGACAGCAGTTAACAACAACAATAAAAACCACGTGTACAGAGTAGAGCAATCTAGAGAGTTTTTAAGACTGTGACTTTTGGGAACTGATCTTCAGGCTTTTTTGTCTGAGGCCTCTTTGGGTGGGTTTGAACCACTTGTCATTTGGCTAGTGCTTAATCATTTGTGCTACCACTGCTTCACGTATGCAGATTGTCTCCATTTCTTTGTCTTACATTCCTTGTCCCTCTTACCCATTGCTTCCTTTTTCCCTCCTCAAGGGCTGCATGAAGTTACATTCTATGAGTGACGTCTCAACAGATGGCCACTAACTATCCTGATGTTCAGCAACTGTTACTTAAAGTGGATGCTGGCCCGCTGTGCTCTGAACTCCTTGATGAAACCCACTTCAATTCTTATACCCTTCTCTGGGGATAGTCTCCACTATTGGGGACTAATGATGGCAAACTCCTTCTTTCACCTCACATCAATCTTAGGATATCCCCAACCTGTTCAAACCTCTGGTCTGGAGGTGATCGTTTTTGCTCAATAAACATAAACTGAACAGTTATTTGCCATTTTTTGGCCTGTTTTGTTAATAAACTTTTGGAACTTGTTCTTCAAGGTTCCCAGCCCCTACCCTATGAGGAGTCCTGGTGTGGCACTGTAAGATAAGCACTCGACTACAAAGTCGGTTTGAACGGTAATGTCAGCGGTTCAAACTAACCAGCCATTCCTCGGAAACCCTATACAGGACTGTTATGATTTGGAATTGACTTGATGACACTTAACAACAACAACAAACCCTATGACTACAGATTCTGAAACTGAACTTTCTAGGCTGACATTTTTGCTCAATCTCTGACTATATGAGCGTGTGAATTATGGAATCTCCTTGTGCCTCAGTTCTCTTATAGGTAACGCTGGGATTTATATTTTTGTCTTAGTCAGTTAATTGCTGTATAAAAACATCACTCCCAAACAGCATCATTCAATAAATAACAAGCATTGCTTTTTTACGCACGCATCTGTGAGTTGGGTTGGGTTTGGCTCACTAGGTTTGGTTTCAAGCTGTGGATACAGTATAGGTATCCTCCATTTACCCTCATCATCTTTGGATCAGCAGCTACCTGGTATGTGTTTTCAATATGAAAGAGAGGTATCCATTAGGGTGAAATCCAAACACACAGCCAAGCCCTAATGAGCCACATCCACTAATCCTTATTGGCCAAAGCAAGCCAACGAGGTAGAGTATACTGCCCCCTAGTGGGAGGAGGAGGGAGTGAGCCTTCCTTAAACAATAATTCAAACTCACATTACTTCACAGTTTGTTGTGAAGGAATTTAAAGGTGCTTATAGGAGCTCTGGTAGCGTAGTGGTTACGAATCGGGCTGCGAACCTTAAGGTCAGCGGTTCGAAACTACCAGCCGCTCCGCGGGAGAAAGATGAGGCTTT
>NW_006408594.1:5534379-5558987 GCF_000296735.1 Chrysochloris asiatica | reverse complement strand
GAAACTACCAGCCGCTCCGCGGGAGAAAGATGAGGCTTTCTACTCCCGTAAAGATTTACACCCTCGGAAACCCTGTACAGGGTCGCTGTGGGTCGAACCCGACTCGACGGCACTTAACAACAACAACAACATAATAGCATCTGGCATAATGACAGCCATTATTAGTAGTGGTGATACTTTTTGCAGTGATATTAATATTGGCATTTCTATTAGTCTATGCACATTTCAGATGTTATTAGTTTCTACTGAGTCAATTTCTACTCATAGCAACTCCGTGGAAACAGAATAGAGTTGTTTCATAGGATTTTCAAAACTGTAGCCTTTTGGAAGCAGATTGCTGGGCTTAGTTCCCGAGATACCTCTAGTGGGTTCAAATCACCAAACTTTTGGTTAGTAATAGAGTGCTTAACCATTTGTGCCACCCAGAGACTCCTCTTTTCCAAATACATACATCCATTCACTTTTAAGTGTGAATGTCTGATAAGCTAGTGTCTCACAGTCTTCAAAAAATGTATCTTTATCAGTAAACATTTAAGGGTGAATGCATAAGGATGGAGCTTTGAGAATCAGTAGTATTCAGTGGTTAAGAAGGAAAGTTCTAGAATCAGTCACATTTGGATCAAAACTCCAGCTCTGCCACTTTCTGTGTTGTTGTTGTTGTTAAATACCATGGAGTCGGTTCCAACCCATAGCGACCCTGCACAGGGTTTCTGAGGCTGTAAATCTTTACAGGAGCAGACCGCCTCATCTTTCTCCCATGGAACAGCTGATAGTTTTGAACTGCCGACCTTGAGGCTAGCAACCCGATTCGTAACCACTACGCTACCAGAGCTCCTTCTGCCACTTTCTTACTGAGTGATAATGGCCAGTTACTCATAGGGTTGTTGTGGAAATTTGACAGATTAAATAAGTAAAGTTTACAACAGAGTATCTGCTGCTGCCGCTACTGCTGAGTGCCCTAAAGAGTAAGTTCTGACTCATTGTAAACTTGTATAAAGTTTCCCAGGCTGTAAATCTGTACAGGAGCAGAATGCCTCATCTTTCTCCCAGGGAGTCACTGGTGGATGTGAACTGCTGACTTTTCAATTAGCAACTCAATGCATAATCCACTGTGTTATCAGAGCTCCTTAATAGAGTATCTTGTTGTTGTTGTTGTTGTTAAGTGCCTTGGAGTCAGTTCTGACTCATAGTGACCCTGTATAAGGTTTTCAAGGAGTGGCTGGTGGGTTTGAAGCGCAGACTATGAGGTTCAAACTGACCTTGAGGTCTAGTGTTTATCCTACAGTGCCACACCAGTTAGCACATAGTAAATGCTCAATGAATGTGCACGGTACAAAAGGCCAGGAGTTCAGGGAGGAGGTGGCAAGAAATCGCTCAGGGAGCCTAGAACCTTACCAATAAATGCCAACCAATTTCACATCTCTCTGTCCTTTGGTCCATTCAATACTTATTGCTTGAGGACCTACTAGGTGTCAGGCACATGCTGTGGAACCACACACTCACTCCTGTTAATCTATCCATTCTCAGAGTCACAGTCAATTCTGTGGGAGTTAATTTGTTGTTGTGAGTTACCATTAAGTGGGCCCAGACTCATGGACATTCCATGCGCAACAGAACAAAATGCTGCCTGGTTGTGGATTGGACAATGTTCCGTTGTGATCCAGATTTTCAGTTGCAGGCTTCCAGGCCTCTCCCTAGTCCATCTTAGTCTGGATGTTCTACTGAAGCCTGTTCAACATCACAGCACTGACAGAGGAGCAGCCATTGTGTACGAGGTACGTTGCTCAGGAATGGAACCTGCACATTTTAACATTGAGCTACCAACGTCTCCCCGGATCTTACGGCCAACAAGCCCCTGGATTTAATATTGTTACTATTATTAAGTGGCGTCGAGCCAGTTCTGACTCATAGCAACCCTACATAGGGTTTCTGAAGCTATAAATCTTTGTGGGAGCAGAAAGCCTCATCTTTTTTCTAAGGAGCAGCTGGCAGGCTTGAACCGCAGACCTTGTGGTTCACAATCCAGTGCTTATTGCATGGAGCCACTGTGCTCCCCTGGATGTTAATAGGGTTAGCAAATCAAAACAAAAATAACACCATGAGTACTATGCAGCCAACTGAGTTTGGAAACTTGCATTGCCCAGTGCTAAACAGGTTTCAAAGGATCCCTGGTGGCGCAGTGGTTAGGCACTCACCTGCTAATCAGGAAGTCAGTGGTTTGAACGCATCAGCCGCTCCACAGAAGAAAGGTGTGGCAGTATGCTTCTGTAAAGACTGTTGCGTTGCCAAGTGCTGTCCAGTTGGTTCTGACCCTTAGCTACCCTATATAGGGTTTTCAAGGAGAAGCTGGTGGGTTTGAACTGTCGACTTTGTAGTTTGCAGTCCAGTGCTGATCCTACAGTGCCATACCAGGAGTCCCTGTGTAAAAATTGGAGGTGATTGTGTACTGTGGAGCTGGTTCCTACTCATAGTGACCCTATATAGGGCTTCCAAGGCTATAAATCTTTATAGGAGCAGAAAGCCCCATCTTTCTCCCATGGAACTGCTGGTAGTTTTGAACTGCTGACCTTGAGGTTAGCAGCCTGACTCGTAACCCCTATGGTACCAGAGCCTTGGAACCCCTATGAGACACTTCTGCTCTCTCTTATTGGGACACTTTGAGTTGGAATCCACCCGATGGTACAACAGGTTCCATCGCTGTGGGACTTTAAGCCTTGTCAATGCTCGGGTGTCCACTCCTGGAAGACCACAGAGACCTTTTTACTGAGTCATCTGGAGCCATGGCCTCAGGAACCTGGCCTTAGGATACTGCGGCCTCTCCTGAGTGCTCACTGTCTCTGTTACCCACGGTGTCCCTGCTCGGTCTCCAATCACCAGCCATTCAGAAGCTAAGTGAGCTTCCCAAACTCCTGTACTTCACGTGAGGCATATACTGTCCCCCACACATGGTACAGGAGTCCTGGTGGGGAGCTGTGGGTTAATGTGCCAGACTGCAAAGCCATTTGAACTGCAAGGTCGGCAGTTCAAGCTCACCAGCTGCTCCTTGGAAACTCTATACAGAGTTGCTATGGGTCGGAACCGACTTGACGGCACTTCACAACAACAACACATGGTACAGTTAAAATTGTAAGGTTGATGCAGGACTGGGCAGTGTTTCATTCTGTTGTGCATAGGGTCGCCTGTCCCTGCTGCCACCTATACATGGAAAGACCTCCCTCCTCCGCCTGTTAACTTCTGCTCCTCCCCCGTGACTCTGTGCCTCCAGGAGGCGCTGCATCCTGGTCTAGGACTAAAGCTCCTTTCCTGTCTCCTCTAGGCCCCCATAGCATCCTGCTTTCTGATCTCATCCTTCTACCTACAGTCTCCTGTGCCTTTTGCTTTCTGAGAGCCTCAAGATGGGGCACTGTAGGATAAGCACTGGACTGCTAACCACAAGGTTGGTGGTTCACATCCACCAGCTGCTTCTCAGAAACTCTATACACAGTCACTATGAGTTGGTATCAACTCAATGGCACACAACATCAACAACAACACCAAATTTTACCAAAGCATACCACCAGGTTCTTCTCCCATGAAGCGGCTGGTGAGTTCAAACAGCTGACCTTTAAGCTAGCAGCTGAGTGCTTAGCCATTGGGCCACCAGAGCTCCTTGCTATTAGAATGGGATGATTTAATACATATAATTTTCAGAACACAGGAATCAATAAATGGTAGTGCTCTAGGTGGGTTCCCACATCCTAACACAGCATCCAGTGCTTGGTAGGTAGGCTGGGCCAGTGGATATTTGTGGAATGAATGGAAGTTATAAAAAGCAATTCAATCCACTATGGTGATATTGTTGTTAAGTGCTATCAAGTCGGTTCTGACTCATGTTGTTGTTGTTAGGTTTCATTGAATTGGCACCGACTCATAGCGACCCTATGCACAACAGAATGAAACACTGCCCAGTCCTGCATCAACCTCACAATTGTTGCTGCACTTGAGCCCATTGGTGCTGCCACTGTGCCAATCCATCTCACTGTGGGTCTTCCCCTTTTTCTCTGACCCTCCTCTTTACCAAACATGATATCCTTTTCCAGGGACTAGTCCCTTCTGACACTATGTCCGAAGTGTGAGAGACGAAGTCTTACCATCTTGGCTTCCAAGGAGCACTCTGGCTGTACTTCTTCCAGCACAGATTTGTTTGTTCTTTTGGCAGTCCATGGTACTTTTAATATTCTTCTCCAACACCATAGCCCAAATGTATCAATTCTTCTACGGTCTTCTTTATTCACTGTCCAGCTTTCACATGCATATGAGACTACTGAAAATACCACGGCTTGGGTCAGGCGCACTTTAGTCCTCAAATTGGCATCTTTGCTCTTCAACATTTTAAAGAGGTCTTGTGCAGCAGATTTGTCTAATGCAATACGTCATTTGATTTCTTGCCTGCTGTTTCCATGAGTGTTGATGGTTTGTCTGAGCAAAATGAAGACTCATGGCGACTCTCTATAGGTTTTACAAGGAGTGGCTGGTGAGTTTGAACCACCAACCTTACATTTCAAACCAACCTTGCTTTATCCTGCAGCACTGTGCCAGGACTCACTGTGGATATAGAGAAACAGCATTCCACTAGATTGGTCCCAGAGGAGGGGGTCTTGTGTTTAAGCCTGTCAGACCAAGCTGTCACCCTCTCTCTTGCCTGCCCCCTGCTGGTCGGACATGCGTACTACCAACAGCTGGTGGTAAGTGGGAATAGAGTAAGTAGTACCTGTGACCCATGGGTCCCAGCAGAGGCCAGGGAAAAGAGAGCAGTGTATTTGTTGACAGGTGCTGAGACCAGCTTGTGGAGTTGGAGAGCCCACGTGGCGAGAGGAGCTACATTATGGTGAAGAAGAGGAGTTGGACAAAGGGGGATCCCTGTGTGGACATGAACACGGCATGGAAGGAGAAGTGGCTCTCACTACCCACCCAGAACTACTCACATCCATTATGGTGGTGGGGGGAATGTGGCAGAAGGAACTCTGGCTTAGAGGATGGGTCTGAAACCTAGCAGAGCCTCAGTTGTCCTCTCTGGAAAATGGGGTCATTCTATTCTGCTTCATAGGGTGGAATGGAGGATTACCTGAGATACTGAGGAGCTGACATAGAATAAGTGCTTAACAAATACATTTTTAAGAAATCACCTGGGTTTGAACTCAGTCAGTCTTGTAGACCTGAGACATGTCCTTGGGCTCCCTGGAAGCCAGAGTGGGGAGGCACCTTGGAAGACAGATTTGGAAACTCAGGTCCAGAGAGTGCTGGGACTCTCTCAAGGGCACACAGCACTAAGAGTTAGACAGTTCAGGTAAGAAACCAGGTCTTCCTGCCTCCATCAAGCAGAATGTCAGACCCTTCAGGCTGGTCTTAGGTTTGGAGAACCTGTAGTCTGTCTAAGGATTATTCAAAACTACACAGAGAGCAAACAAATGTGGGTGTAGTGATTTCTGGCAATATCAGACACACATCAGACTGACTTTCAAATGGCCAAATGGGTCATTTAAAGCGCATCAACTGTCCCAAGACCTGGAGTTCTGCCTTTACTTCCAGTTTTGTTTGTGTGTGTGTGTGTGTGTGTGTGTGTGGTGGGACTAGGGAATGGGGAGGCGCTTTGTGTGTGGCCCTCAAGGCTGAGTCCAGTGCAGACAGCCTCTTCAGGCCTTGGACCTGTCCCACTTGCCGAGTAGGGAGCAGAGAGAAACATGCCTTGCTCCATGCTTCCTCTGCTCACCAGCTGGAAGGTAAGGGGGCTCCCCTGGAGATGAAGTCTGAATTCTGGCCCCACCAAAACCAGCTGTGTGACCTTGGGGATGTTCCCTTACTCACCAGGTCTGTTTGCTCATTTGTAAAATGGGAGGACGGCATCTCTCTCTGCTGAGCTGTGTCCCAGGAATGGACTGAGATGCGCATGAGGCGCAGGACTGAGCAAATGGAAGCCAGGACCATCACCGCTATTTCATTTAATAACAGCCGAGAACTAGGGATCCACAGTGACAGACATGGGGCAAGCCGACCTCACCAAGGGTCATTGTATTTTTATTGTTGTTAAAACCACACACTGCAAAATATACCCATTCAACAATTGTTGTTGTTATTAAATGCTGTCGAGTCGATCCCGACCCATAGCGACCCTGTATAGGGTTTCTGAGGAGCAGCTGGTGAGCTTGAACCGCCGACCTTTACTACACGTGTAATTCAGTGACACTGATGACGTCTTCAAGTTGTACAATCGTTCTCACCTCCTCTTCTGAGTCGTTCCTCCCCCAGTAACCTAAACCCACTGTTTCCTGGCTTCCTATAAAGTTGTTATTGTCAGTGGAATCCCAAATGGATAGTTTTTAAATAAGCACATTCTGGAGGCTGTCTTTAATGTGGCGCTGTAGGATCAGCACTGGACTATGAATCACAAGGTCGGCAGTTCAAACCCACCAACTACTCCTTGGAAACCCCACACAGGGTCACTATGAGTTGGACCCAACTCAACAGCATTTAACAACAACAACAGTGATTACTTAGTGATGTGACTCTGTAGGATAAGCACTGGACTGCTTACTACAAGGTTGGCTGGTTAAGCCCAGCAGCTACTCCATGGGAAAAAGATGAGACACTTTGCTCACACAAAGATTTATAGCCTTGGAAACCCTATACTGGATCACTATGAGTCGAAACCAACTCGATGGCACACAACAACAAGTTGTTTGGTATAAAGAAGACTTCTGGGGATATTTTTGGTTTAAGACTTAAAAAGTATCTCAGGGCAATAGTTTTGGGGGAATCATCAGCCTCTATGATTCCAGAAAGTCTGGATTCCATGAAAGTTAGAAATACTGGGGAATGGCCATGTGCCCCTTGTGTCACCCTCCCAGGCCCAGCTGCTAGGGATTTCCCCCTGGGGCCTCTCTTGGTATCTGAAAAGACACACCCCAGTTTGCGAAAGCTTTAGTACCTGACATAAAGGTAGTCTCTCACAGTGTTCAAAGCCTTTTATTCTCTACACTACAGATGGCCCCTCACATATGTCTAGCACTCTACTGTTTACAAACCACAAAGTGTCCGTGGTGCGGGGTGTGGGTGGGGTGGTGTGTGAGAAGTGGAGGTTAGAGGGGTTACCACTGGGGGCCAAGGTCAGGGCTCTGGTGTGGCCTTGTCCCATGATTTCCAGGCCCCTTTGACCTCTCCTTCTCAGGACCTCTGTTACACCCCACAGGAGATGAGCTGTTCCATAATGAAACAGCATGGGGTTGTTGCCCATACTCAATGGGCTAAAGGTGAAACCTGATCCTCAGAAGCTGCAGACAGAGAGAAGCTGTGAGTCATGGGCAGAAGGAGCCATGAATGGGGGAGACTCCTGCCCAGTCATATCCACTGGGGGCTCCTGTGAGCATCCGAGGTCAGTGACAGGGGAGGTGAGGGAGCATCCCTGGGTTGGGGGCAGGTGGAACTGATTTCAGAGCCCAGCACTACCAGGGAAGCAGCCCCCTGAGCCTCAGCTGTAAGATGGGGTCTTTCCTGGGCAAGGTGTGGAAACTGTCTAGAAGGAGATGCTCACAAAACCAATAACAAACCAAATAACACAGTCCCTGGGTGCAGCAAATAAACAAATTTTTTTTGGTATCCAGAAGTTTAGAGGTTGGAGTCCACCAGAAGAAAGTCTCGGCAATCTGCTTCTGAAAACCCCATGGAGCATAGTTGTACTTAGAAACGGGGTTCAGCTTCTTTATGAGGGCAGAGCGGGTGTAAGCTCCCATGGGTTACACGGTCTCCCACCCCCTCCATTCGTCCTGAATCAGTCAGTGGGTTTTTCTGGTTCTACAGCATCAGGTCTAAGTCTGGTGGTGAGCAGCTAGAACCAGGGTGTCTCTAAGGATGAAGAAGACCTGGTGATGTAACAGTTCAGTGCTTAACTGCTCACCAAAAGGCGGTTCAAGCTCACCCAGCAACTCCTCAGGAGAAAGACCTGGTGATCGGCTCAAATAAAGATTACAGCCTAGAAAACCCTACAGGATGGTGCTATACCATCACATTTGTTGTTGTTGTTGTTGTTAAGTGCCCTTGAATTGGTTCCAACTCATAGCAACCCTGTATAGGGTTTCTGAGGAGTGGCTGTGAGTTTGAACCACTGACCTTGCAGTCCAGTGTTTATCTTGTGGCACCACACCAGGACTGTAATAAAGGTTGTTGTTGTTGTTGTTAAGTACCGTCGAGTCGGTTCCAACCCATAGCGACCCTCTAGAGGGTTTCCAAGGAGTGACTGGTGAGCTTGAACCACCAACCTTGCAGTTCAAACCTACTGTGCAGTCTAGTGCATTAACCCACAGCGCCCCACCAGGATAATTCTACTCTATCACGTTTGTTGTTGTTGTTAAGTGCCATCGAGTTAGTTCTGACTCACAGCGACCCTGTATAGTGTTCCTGAGGAGCAGTTGGTGGGTTTGAACTCCTGACTTTGTGGTTCGCAGTTCAGTGCTAATCCTACAACACCATACCAGGGCTCTACTACATAGGGTCAGCGAAATGCACTCCGTGGCATCTAACAAAAACAACTAGGAGGTGACCACCTATAAAGGGCTTTCACATATAGACTCTATTACTCTTCACACAGACTGGGGAGCTCAGACAGGGGAAGTGATTTGTCTCAGGCCACACAGCTCACAAATGGCAGGACTGAGCCTCCCGTCAGGATAGTCTGCCTCCAAACCCTCTGCTCCTTCCAATCCTCCATTTTCATTGGAAGGAAATAGAAGAACCTGGGAAGGACGAGGGAACCCAAACTAAGAGTGGAAGTAGGAGAACGGTCTCATCATACCCCAAAGCATTTGCTAGTTTCCATGGACCCTGCAGACCCATGAGCTCACCAGCAAACAGATATCATGAGCTGAGAGCATCCCAGACTCAGACTGGTCCCCACCTCAGATTCCCACATTAAATAACAGAGGCTTCCTCGGTATACAGGGAGAACACCAAGAAAGCTTCCCAACCTAGAACGGGGCGATAATAGCAATTCATGGAGCCTCAACGTGTGAGGTCCACAGGAAACGGTTATATTTTATTTCATCTTTTTCTAATAACTGCTTCCCACTACACTCTCCTGAGCTGGTTTCCTTCAGGACATATCCGGCCGGTACCGTAACTTTCCAAGCACTTTCAGTTATTAAAAAGGACAATCTCATTTTTGTTATTAAGACTTAGTCCTGCTCATTTAAAAATGTCAATCTCCTATTAGACTTGAAACACCTCTCTGGGGTTTGGAGCGAGAGTGTGTGCACATGCGTGTGGAAGTGTACGCATATGAGTGTGTGTAAGAGTGTGTGTATGTGAGTGTTTGCACGCATATGTGTGTGAGTGTGAGAGTGTGCGCATACATTGTATATGTGTGTGACTGAGTGCCTGGGTGTACGTACACATGTGCATGCACTTGTGAGTGTATTAGAGAGTGTGTGTGTGTGAGCCTGTGTGTGTGAGAATGTGTGTGTGTGAGTGTGTGAGAGTATTGTGCACATGTATGTGTGTGCATGTGTGTGTGTGCACTCTTTGGAGTGGCTTATGAGACTTCAGACCTCAGTTGCTCTATGTCCTCCACAGACCGCCCTCCTTGCATTGGTTTTGCCTGCATTTCGGTCCAGCACTCAGTAGCCATTTGCTCTCTCTGTGAGGCAGGTGTGTATGTGCACCCCTCTAAGAAGGAGGGGTTTGTCAGTTCCTGGGAACCTGGAAGATACAGCTCAGGCTTGAAAGGGCATGGACACATGAAGGCTACCTTGCGGCTCTTGCTCTCAGGGTCCCCAATTATGGGGGTGGGGCAAGGAGTTGCCTTGAATCCCAGGCACTTACTTTGATACTGGATCAGATCATGGGAAACCCACTTGTCCTTGCCACACCAAACAATGGGCACCCCCTTGTCTGCCCAGCCACATCCTCTGCCCCACCAGAAACCTTGGATACCTCGAAGCTTAGTCACATCCATGGGCAGCTGACTCAGGAGGGGACTGCAGTTTGGGGCATTCCAGTCTTATAGATGGACCACTGGACACAAGCCGTATCCCTTCTCCAAACTCCTCTCCTGCATCTCTCTTTGCTAAATGCTGTCCTACCAGTTTGGTGTCCCTTGCCTCTGGGGCTATGGGAAGTCCTGGGACTCTAAGAACCAGACCTTCTTTGAGATGGCCCTGGAAACTTGAGGGTACCTTTGAAGTCTCTGGGGAGGAACAGTGGGGCAGAAAACAGTCTTAGGGCCTCATGGCACCTGTTGTGCCATCTCCTATTTACTGAGCACCTGAGTACCTGGACTGGCATACCCAAAGACTTCGTAAATGCTGTCTCTTTGATACTTCACAGATGCTCCTACGATCATCGCTGCACATATAATTGTTATTGGTTGGCTTCTTGAGAAAACCAAGGCTCAGAGACACAAATGACTTGCCCTAGGTCATGCGGGCAACCAGAAGCAGAACTGGGGTTCGAATCCCGGTTGGTCTATCTTCAACATCCAGGAGTAGTGGATGGATGTTGTTTTTTGGGTCACTCAAAATCTATTCTTTATTCTATTTCTTTTGGGGCAATTATCTCTTCCCCAGTGGGCACAGTCTTGGGGCGGGGGACCTCATCAGTTAAGGTGCTTTGCCCTCTCTTAGACAAGTGACCCAAGTCAGTGACAAATATCTCCCACCACACCCAAAAGTAAAGCAAAGCAATAGCTAAGTAATAGTTGGAGCTCACTCAGGAAGACACTGATCTGGAATGGCTATGATTCCATACTTAGAGCCTGGCTCTTCAGCTCTCCCAGCCATTCAGTGAAGTAGCCAGCACTCTTCCAATTATGTCTGCCCTACCTAATTTGCTTCTGTCAACCCCATTGTTGGCTTTCATTGTTGGTAATCAAATAGGCCTGTCTGATCCCCCAAGCCTGGTGTCGACGGGACCCCTCTAGTCTCCGTGCATCAATGCATTGTGGCACAGAAAGCACTGAGAACAGGGCTTGGCATTCAACAAACACTCCTCATCATTATTATAGCTCTTCTCCCACAGGTAGCGTAGTGGTTACGAATCGGGCTGCGAACCTTAAGGTCAGTGGTTCGAAACTACCAGCCGCTCCGCGGGAGAAAGATGAGGCTTTCTACTCCCGTAAAGATTTACACCCTCGGAAACCCTGTACAGGGTCGCTATGGGTCGGACCCGACTCGATGGCACTTAACAACAACAACAACAACATCTCCCACAGGAATCTGGCTCTTCTCGAGATACAGGTGGGGTGTGTGGCCATGCCTGGCCCACCCAGCCTCAGAGCTATCTGGTGATGTCCCCACAGCCTAGCAGATAGGTCTCGGTCCAGTTCCCGCCCATCACATCAGATGCCGGCTCACCGTAGCTGGCACTAATGAATTGATTGTGGTACAGCGTGGCAGCGGGCTCTGGCAGTTGGCGGGTGGGTGGTGTTCATGGGAAGCCAGTTCCTGCTGCTGTCTGCACTGGATTCCAGGGGCCACAGGCTGGGGCTGCCTCGCAGGCCCGAGTTTCCAGAAAGGTTGTCACCCACAGGAAGGAAGCACTAGGTCCATAGCCGCATCCTAGGCATTGCTATCAGAGTGACGATTGTTAGTATTCTGAGCACCTGCTTTGTGCCAGGCTCTTAAATGATGATAAGCACAATTCTAGTAATAAAAGCTGGAGTAGAATGGATGTCTTTGAATGATGGGATTGATGAAGACTATTGAATAGACTTTGAACTTCCGGAAGAATGAACAGGTCTCGAGAGAAGTACAGCTGGAATGCTCCCTACACATCACACTTGGTAAAAAAGTGGAAACCCCTCTACAAGAAGGGTTGACACAGTACTGGCTGCAACATGGGCTCAGACACAGGAAAGATTATGAGAAACACTGCCGGTCTGGGCAGTGGTTTGCTTTATGGTACAACAGAGTCACTTTAAGTTGGAACTGACTGACTCCATGGCACCCCACAACAACAACAATTATTTTGGTACTGGTTCTTGACAGCACAATTATGGGGTGGTTGATGTCCGTGTTGTGAACGAGTAAGCTGAGATAGCAGGATGGAGCTGGGCGAATGCAGAAGGTGCTTGCTGTCTCTCCTCTGCAATGCCTGTGACTGGTCCCTTTAGGTTTACTTCAGGCAGACACACAGAAGCATTTGTTCATCCCGTGACAGCACAGTTTGATGTACGTGAGAAACACACACTCCTGCTGGTAGAACTTGATCCCACTCCTGCTTGACTTTATCAAAGGGCCCTCCACCGCTTCCAGACCAGGTCTGGATCCTTGGGATGGGTTGTGTCATCCCCCAAGTGCTCTGAGTAACTTCTAGACTCCCAATTCCTATCTCTGGTCTGCCCCCACTCCTGCCAATGGGTGTCTGGTGTTATTGGGTGCTGCTGAGTCAATCTCAGCTCATAGTCACCTCATATGACCAAGTAGGGTTTTCTAGGTTGTAGTCTTCACGAGAGCACATCACCAAGTTGTTCCCCTGTAGAGCCTCTGGGTGAGTCTGAACTATCAATCTTTCAGTTACCAGCTGAGTGCTTAACGGTCATGCCACTAGGGTTCCTTGGGTGTCTAATAGATGCCTCAAACTCCATACAATTAAGCGACAGGTCTCCTTGAGTCCCTGAACCTGCTTCTCCTATGTAGCTCCCTCTACCTCAATTACTAAGGAGCTCTGGTAGCGTAGGGGTTACGAATCCAACTGTGAACCACAAGGTCAGCAGTTTGAAACTACCAGCTGCTCCACAGGAGAAACATGAGGCTTTTTGCTCCCGTAAAGATTTACAGCCTCAGAAACCCTGTTCAGGGTTGCTATGGGTCAGAACCGACCCGACGGCACTTAACAACAACAATCGCAACCTCAATTACTGGAGTCCTGGTGTGGTGCTGTGGGTTAATGCGCCAGACTGCAAAGCTGTTTGGACTGCAAGGTTGGCGGTTCAAGCTCACCAGTTGCTCCTCAGAAACCCTATACGGGGTCGCTATGGGTCAGCACCGACTCGACAGCACTTAACAACAACAACCTCAATTACTGGAGTCTTGGTGTGGTGCTGTGGGTTAATGCGCTGGACTACAAAGTTGACTTAAACTGCAAGTTGGTGGTTCAAGTTCACCAGCCGCTCCTTGTAAACCTTATACAGGGTCTCTATGGGTCAGAACTGACTCAGCATCACTTACAACAACAAACTTGATTACTGGCAACTCTATCCTTCTTATGTTGTTATTGTTATGTGCCGTCGAATCGGGTCTGACCCATAATGACCCTGTATAGGGTTTCCGAGGAGCAGCTGGTGAGCTTGAACCACCAACCTTGTAGTTCAAACAACTTTGCAGTCTGGCGCATTAGCCCACAGCGCCACACCAGGACTCCATCCTTCTTATACTCTGCCCCAAAGCTCTAGAGCCATCTTCATCACTCTCTTTCAAACCTCATAAGTAACCCATCAGGAAATTCTGTATGCAGAACTGGCCACCTCCACCCTGGTTCAAGCCCCGGTGTGGCTCTGTGGACTAATGCATCAGACTGCAAAGTTGTTTGAACTGCAAGGTCGGTGATTCAAGCTTACCAGCTGCTCCTTGGAAACCCTATGCAGGGTCGTTATGGGGCGGAATCGACTCGACGGCACTTAACAACAACAACAACAACAACTCTGATTTGAGCCACTCTACTGTCTGGCTTTGAGTCTGTGTTATTGCAGTAGCTTCTTAACCGGTCTTCCCTTTTCTGCCCCCAGCCCCACTTCCATCCATTCCCAAGGCAGTAGCTGGAATGACCCTTTAAAGACATGTGAAAACATGCCACCTTTCTGCTCAGACCTGGGAAGTGATTTTCCATCTCATTCAGGATATAAACCAAAGGGAGACAGTGATGGCTTCGTGGTAGAAGTCTTGCCTTCCATGTGGAAGACACAACACATCATCAGTACAGGCTTGCCTGTTGCTATGATGCTGAACAGATTTTGGCAGCACTTCCAGATTAAGATCAATGAGGAAGAAAGGCCTGGTGATCGATTTCAGATAATCAGCCTATGAAAACCCCATGGATTACAATAGACCAATCTGCAGCTCATCAGGGAATGGCCAAGCACCAGGCTGTTTGTTCTGCTCTGATCCTGAGTCAGAGGTAGACTCGATGGCAGCGAAGAACAAAAGTTATGAATGGGTTAGGAGCCCTCCTTGAGCTGACCTCAGGCCTCCTGGCTCTCTTCTGTCTACTCTGCTCAGCCACACTGGCCACCTTGCTGTCCCCACCACACCAGGCCTACCCAGACTCCCTCCCTCGCCAAATGACAGACTCTGCTCAACAGCGCCTCCTTCTGACCACATGGAGATCACATCATCCACACCCCAAATTTCTCACCCCCTTTACCAGGTCCTACTTTTTTTCTGTCTCATAACAAATAGCAAGCTTTGGCATATTATGCAATTTACTTAACAGGGATTATGACTGCGATTTCCTGCCAGGCTCCCGTCACTCTTCGACTGTTTTGTTCATGTGACTGTCAGAAGCTTTTGAAACGCTGCCTAACACACAGTAGACACTGTACATAGCTTTTTTCTGATCCTATATTTCTGCCTGATACTGGGGACAGGAGAGCATTGTTTATGGCACTGCTAACCTCCCTAGGAAACAATACAACCCACAGGCTAGTTTGGTCCCTGTTCCCTCACTCCAGCCTCATCTCATCCTAGTCCTGTTCTCATCTTTAGGTTCATTCACCAGAGCCATTGGAGACCTCTGATTTGTTAAACCTCAGGGCTTTTGTCCACTCATAGCCCTGGTTGGGTGCTGCCTCTTCCCTGCAGCCCTCCAGGATGCTCCTATCTTCCTCACGTTGCCTGCCTTCCTCCGTGTGACCACTTCTCATCGCTCAACCCCTTTGTCCACTGTGCCTCCAGACTGTGTGCTCCCTGAGGGTGGAGGCTTGTTCTAGGCTGGCCCAGGGCCTGGCAGGTGATAGCTGCCTAGCCAGTGTTTGTTTGTCCACAGAGCAAACCTGACACAAGCCAGGCGAGAACAAAGCCTGCTCTGAAGACCCTTTCAAGGTCACTGGCTGCTGGCAACGAACCATGTCTTATTATTTGATCATTTATTTACACTCTATTTTCAAATAGGCTTCAAGGCAGCCTAAGATGAAAGGTAGATACAGCACAAACAAATCCTGGATCTTGAATGCCTCCCTCTCGTTCCATCCCTGGCTCTTCCATACTGGCACGTCAAGATGTTCGCGTCTCTTCTCCTCCCTACGGGGCTCAACACTCCAACTGACCTCCCACGGGGTCTGCACCCCAGACCCTGCCCTCTCTTGACTCTATGTCTCTAGGTGGTCTATGCTCTGGACTCTACCCTTTCTCAGTTTTCAGCCACTAGGTTGTCTGCACTCTGGGCCCCACCCTCCTGAGTTTCTATGTCCTTCCATGGTCTACACTCCAGAAACAGTCTTCCCCTTAGCTCTACGTCCCTTGGTGTTCTGCACTCTGGACCCCACCCTCCCTTAGCTCTCTGCCCCTCACCTTCTACAGTGGTCTATGCTCTGGACCCATTTCCTCAAGTCAGAGTAATCTTATTTCTACCCCATCCTCCACAAAAACTCTCTTAGCTATCTCTTTGTTATGAAATACAGCGGACACTTTTCAGTCTATAAAGACTTTGAACTCTGGGTCTCCCCTTGGCTTACGTGATACCACTCACTCTGGTTCCTGCCTGTGTTTCTTGCTTTTTCTTTCTCAGGCTCCCTTAGATGGCTCTTTCTCTAAGGCTGTGAACACCCAGGCTCCCCAAGACTCTTTCTTTGGTCTCTTCTATGCCACCCTACACACTCTCTCTTCCTAAGGATGCAGTCACCACTGAGATCACTTTAGAACCATTCTAGAAACAGATAAACTCCTGTTTTAGATTCCTGGTGGTGGAATCGATTCTAACTCATAGTGACCCTGTATAAGGTTTCTCAGGCTGTAAATCTTTACGGGAGCAGAAAGCCTCATCTTTCTTCCACGGAACAGCTGGTAGATTAGAACTGCTGATCTTGTGTTTAGCAGTCCAATGCATAATCTACTGCACTACTAGGGGTCCTGAAGTAACACCAATGCCACAAGTGGGTGGCCTTAATGAACAGCAATGCATTTTTTTCCACAGTTCAGGAGGCTAGACGTTCAAATTCAAGGCATGACTCTAGGTGAAGGCTCTCCATCTGCCAGACCTTGGGGGGAAGATCCTTGTCTCCTCTAGCTTCTATAGCTGGAACTTTGATTCCTTGATGATCTTCATATGACATCTGACTTTTCAGTTGTGTTTCCTTGTCACTGGTCCTTTGCTCCTCAGAGGACCAAGCCCACCAGCTGCTCTGCAGGAGAAAGATGGCATTGTCTGTTTCCACAAAACGCTGTGAACAATTCTACTCTGTTCTTACAGGGTAACTATCAGTCAGTAATCGACTTGACAGCAGTGAGTTTGGTTTGGGGGTTTATACCCTAGAAGTGACTTGGTTTTGGACACTCTACCTACACTCATCAGTATGGTGCTGTAGGATCAGCATTGGACTGTGAACCACAAGGTCAGTGGTTCAAACCCACCAGTCACTCCTCAGAAACCCTATACAGGGTCACTGTGAGTTGGAACAGACTTGATGGCACTTAATAACTGACACTGATAGGGTTTCATTAACATAACAAAGCAACCCTGCTTCTAAAGCCAACCTACATCCCTAGGACCACCAGACCACCAGTGGCCATTGAGTCAGTTCGGACTCCCTGTGACCCTGTATGTGCAGAGCAGAACTGCTCCGAGGGTTCTCAGGCTGTGACCTTTCAGAAGCAGACTGCCAGACCTTTCTTCTGAGGTGCCTCTGTTGTTAAGTACTATCGAGTCAGTTCTGTCTGACTCATAGCCACCCTGTGTTGTGTTTCTGAAGAGCAGCTGATGGGTTTGAGCCCTGATCTTGTGGTTGGCAGTCTAGTGCTTATCCTATAGCGCCACACCAGGACTATGTTATTGTTGTTGTTGTTGTTCAGTGCCGTCGAGTCGGTTCCGATCCATAGTGACCCTGTAAAGGGTTTCCGAGGAGCTTGAACCAAACGACCTTGAGGTTCAAGCTGACTTTGCAGGCCGGTGCATTAACCCACAGCACCACATCAGGATTCTTGGTGGGTTCAAACAGCCAACCTTTCAGCTAGTGTTCAAGTGCTTAACCATTTGCTCTTCCAGAGATTCTATCCACAGGTGTAAGTGTTAGAATTCGAATACATTTTGTGGGGTGGAGAACAATTCACCTTATGCGGTGGTTGTTGTTAGGTGACTCGGTTGCTTCTAACTTACAGCAACTCTACGCACAACAGAACGAGACACTGCATCGTCCTTCACACTCTTCACAATTGTTTCACTTGAGTCCATTGCTGCTGCCACTGTGTCAATCCATCTCGTTTGGGGTGGGGGGTCTTCCTCTTTTTTGTTGACCCTCTACTTTACTAAGCATGATGTCCTTCTTCAGATACTGGTCCCTCCTAGTAACAAGTCCAAAGTATGAGAGACGAAATCTGGCTCTCTTGACTTCTAAGGAGCATTCTGTCTGTACAATACAGATTTATTTGTTCTTCTGGAAGTCCATGGGACTTTTAATATTCTTCATCAGCACCGTAATTCAAATGCATTAATTCTTCTATGGTCTTCCTTATTCATTGTCCAACTTTCACAGGCATATGAGACTACTGTAAATACCATGGCTTGGGTCAGGCACATTTTAATCCTCAAACTGACATGTTCACTCTTCAACACTTTAAAGAGGTCTTGTGAAGCAGATTTGTCTAATGTGATATGTTGTTTGATTTCTTGACTGCTGCTTCCATGAGTGCTTAATGTTGGTGCCAAGCAAAATGAGTCTTTGATAACTTCAATCTTTTTTCCATATAACATGATGTTTTTTATGTGTGCAGTTGTGAGAATTTTTGTTTTGTTTACCTTGAGGTGCTATCCATACTGAAGGCTGTAGTCTTTGATTTTCATCAGTAAGTATCATGTCTTTTTCAATTTCATCAAGCAAGGTTATATCATCTGCATATCGCAGGTCATTAATGATGATTTTTCCAACCTTGATGCCATGTTCTTCTTCATAGAATCCAGCTTCTCAGATGATTTGCTCAGCATACAGAGTGAACAAATATGGTGCAAAGACACCCTGATGCACGCCTTTCCTGATTTTAAACTATTCAGTATCCCCTTGTTCTGTTCTAACAAGTGTCTCTTGATCTGTGTGCAGATTCAATAGATAACAATTCCCAAACCTCTAAGAATCAACACAGTAGAAGTTTCTCTCTCAAATAGAGCTCATTGAGAACAAGGAGAGGAAGAAGGAGATGTGACCCTGTTTAGAAATACATCTACTCCTTACTTATCAACATGGTTCCAGTTCCAAAGTCAGGTCGTTATTTGAGAATCAGCATTATGCAAAAATGCAGGCTGTCCACATTAGATCACAAAAGGAGGGTTACTACCTCATTACCTAACTGTCAAATCACATCTTAACATAACTGTCAGAGCACTGAGTAGCATGGTGCAGCCAGGCTGACACATAACCATCAAGTGTTATTTGCTTCTTGCAGTTTGACATTTGTTACTGACAGACAAATGCTGTTAATTACAAAACAGTCAGAGAGTAGATTTTCTTTTTATTACTGTTGTAAATCTGAAATGTGATCAGTAGTTGTAGAGCTTTTATTGTTATGCTAATGAGACCCTGGACTTCTGGTGTGGTGCTGTGGATCAGCACTGGACTGTGAACCACAAGATCAGCGGTTCAAACCCACCAGCTGCTCCTCAGGAACCCTGTATAGGGTCTCTATGGGTCAGACCCCATTCAATGGCGCTGAACAATAACAACAATGAGATCATATCAGAGTAGGGTGGGTTCTAAACCTAATCACTTCTGAGGTATAAAAAGACCAGAGTAGATCCAGAGAATCACACACAGGGCAAGGAAGATGCCATTTGAGGATTGTCTATAAGCCAAAGAATGCCAACGAACCAAGGAATGTCCAGGGAGTCCTGGCATAGTGTTGTAGAATAGGCACTGGACTACTAACCTAAAGGTCAGCGGTTCTGATCCTCCAGGTACTCCTCAAAAACCCTGTACAGGTCACTATGAGTTACAACTGACTGGCTATCACTTAACAATAATAATCAACAAGTAAGAATCAAATTGCAGTTTTAGCCTCTAAAACTACGAGAAAATAATTTTCTGTTCTTTGAAGCAGCCCCCTTGTGATATTTCTGTTATCACAAGGAGACTAAGATACCTTCCAACCAATCACAATGTCTCGCATCTGGCTAGATGTATCCGGAGCGAGCATTCTAAGCCCAAATCTTCCCAGCTTGGCATTCTTCAGAGGCTTCCATGCATGAGGGGAAAGTCCAAGTGGCTAGGCAGTCCACACAATGCCTGAGAGGAGAATGAGCCATGACTCAATCCCTCTGTGCCTCCCCAACCCTTCTTGCACTAAAATTACCTGGTCTCCGAGTCCTGGAATCGGCTGTTCCCTTGATCTGACTCTGCTGTCCTGCTTCCCTCCCCTCTTCTTCCCTAAGCCTGAGGAACTCTTACCTTCTTGGTTTCCTGGGATGTTCCCTCGGACCTCTCTTCCATATCACTGTACCCACCTTCCTTCCTTCTCTCATAGTCCAACTCTGCTCATTCACTGAACTCTCTTGTATCCATCTGTGCTCTTGTCTTGCCCACTAGACTCTGAAATCTCCCAGGTGGAAGCTGTGCTTATTCACTATTGTGTCTTCACTCCCTGATGCAGGGCTCGGCATGTAGGAGCACTCCAGGTATATTTCACTGAATGAAAATGTAGGAATCAAAACCCACGTAATGAAGAAAGAGCTGAGCAGTTTCCTTAGGAAATCTACCATGAGTATCTATGATTCAATATTCAAGTTGGCACTGGGACCCCAAGAGTCAGGTCCAGGGACCACTTGGCTGCTACTGACCCTTGTTCTGTGCTCCCAAAGGAATGTGCCCCTGGACTAGGACACGTGGAGGAGTGTCCTTGAGGTGGGAGGAGTAGAGGGCAGGGCGAGTCACGTCACTCCACATCCTTAACCCAGCTTGTCCACTTACCAACCCTCTGCTTTGCTGTGAATCTGTCTCCATCCGTCCAGAGGGGAGCATGTCACTCATCTTCAGACTCCGTTGTGAGGTTTCACGAAAACATAGATTCACAATGATGCTTCTCTCTTATTCTCATATTTCTTGGGCCCAGGAAAGGCCTGCCAGTTGACTGGACCCAGGAATCAGGGATATGATTGGAACTGGGCACCCTTACCACCCTCGTGCTTTTAGGGTTGGCCTTGCTGCTGGGAACTGAGTAGGGACAGCCTGGCCAGAGGGCAGCTGTACAACAACTTGATCCTTCTTGGTATGTTGGTGACCAGAACGTGGGAACTGAGCAGAGCGTGGGCTCAGCCACTGGCAGCCTCTCAGGGCTCTGCTGGGGGTGCATTGCGGCAGGCTGGTTGTCAGATCTATCACCATGGTCAGTGCATGACAGTGGGCATATGTCACTGGCTCTGAAAGCCAGGCAGGCTGGATGCTGGGTGCGTTTCAAACAACGGAGAACTGACATTGATTGAGCACCTACTGTGTGTCAAACAACTTCCCAAGAGCTTTACATCCACGATCTTTAAAAACCCATGACTGTCAAATGGATTCCAACCCCATGTGTTACAGAGTAGAACAGTGCTTCATAGGATTTGCTTGGCTGTAGTCTTTAGGGAAACAAATTGCCAAGTCTTTCTCCCACAACTTCACTGGATAGGTTTGAACTACCAACTTTTAGGTTAGCTGTTGTTAGGAGCTGTTGCATCAATTCCAGCTCATGGTAATTCTGTGTGGAGTCCAGTGAAAACCACTCGTGCCATCCAGGGACTTGGCATGATCATTTAATTCTCACAACAACCCTTCAGGAGGGCTGGGGCATCACCCCCATTTCATACACTAAGAAGCTAGATGTAGGAAGCTAGACGTTGAACATTTCAATAACAGCACAAGAAAAAAGAAGATGTTGTAAGAGTACACATTTCAGGCACATAATGGCTTAACATTGTTTTACATTGTGTTAAAATATATAGAACAAAATATTTTCCAATGGAACGTGTTTACATGTACAGTCCAGTGGCGGTGGTTACAGTCCACTGGTGGTGGCTATGTTCACCATGCTGTATCATCATCATGACTATCCATTTCCAAGTTCTTTACTACCATTGGCAGAAGGGGCTCTGGTAGCATAGTGGTTATGAATCGGGCTGCGAACCGCAAGGTCAGCAGTTCGAAACTACCAGCTGCTTCTCGGGAGAAAGATAAGGCTTTCTGAAAGATAAGGCTTTCTGAAAGATGAGGCTTTCTGCTCCTGTAAAGATTTATAGCCTCAGAAACCCAGTTCAGGGTTGCTATGGGAAACCCAGTTCAGGGTTGCTATGGGTCGGAACCGACTCTACGGCACACAGCCATCACCATCAAGCAATGAGTCCTTCTTCCTCCATCCTTCCCACCTCTGCTAACCACTAAAAAGGGGTCCTCTCTATACTTTCTCCTAGTCCCTATGTTGTTGTTGTTGTTAAGTGCCATCGAGTCAGTTCCGACCCATAGAGACCCTGTACAGGGTTTCCAAGGGTGTAAATCCTTACGGGAGTAGAAAGCCTCATCTGTCTCCAGCGGAGCGGCTGGTAGTTTCGAACCGCTGACCTTAAGGTTCGCAGCCCGATTCGTAACCACTACGCTACCAGAGCTCCTTATAAGTGGGCTCAAATAGCATTTGTCCTTTTGTGACAGAATTATTTCACTCAGCATCAACTTTTCATGGCTCATTCATGTTGTAATAATGGCTTCTTTTTGAGCTCTCACTTGATCCACCTCTAGCATCTCTTGGCAGAAAGGTTCAGAGGGATGGGCTGGGAATCGAAACATCTGAGCTCCAGAGTCCAGTGCTAACGACACGAGTCATGCTGCATAAGCCATTTTAACCTCTTGAAGACTCAGTTTTCTTGGCTGTCAAATGGACACAATCATACTGATCCCTCAGGGGCATTGAGATAATGCAAGAGTAAGTGTTTTGTAGACTATACAGGTCTAAGTGTTTTCTTCCTTTAAGCCCCCGTCATCTATTTAGATGCTTGTTAAAGGTCTTCCCAGGTTGTCTCTTGCCTCTCTCACCCATCTTCTCTGCACAGCAGTCCGGGATCTGCTAATTTAAAGCCCTTGCATTGGTTCATGTATATTTTCAGAGCCCCAGGCCCCATATCCTGCTCTTTTCCACTACCTTGGCTCTCTCGCTCTTTAGTCCCCTTGCCACCTTACTGTTCCTTCATTACATCATGCTCTTTCCTGCCCCAGGTCCTTTGTACATGCTTCTCCAACTGCCTGGAAGACTCATGCTGTTCCTCTGGGCAACACCTCCTCTTTTGGAACACAACAGAAATATTACTTTCTCCTAAATGCCCCTTCTTGCTCCACTTGGTCAATTCATTGCCCTGCTTTTTCTCTCTTGGGGCATCTGTGTGATCTATTATTTACCCTGCACAATTTGTAATGCATTTCAATTTCTCTGTTCATTGATTTGATGCCTGTCTCAATCCTGAGGAGGGCATTGTTAGCTCAGTGGTAGAATTCACATTTCCACACAGGAACCTCTGGTTCAGTGCCCAGACAGTGTATCTGATGTGTGGTCACTATCCATCAGCAGACCTTGTGTGCTGTTGTGAGGCTGAACAGATTAAGATAGAGTAGGAAGAAAGGCCTGGGGATCTACTTTCTAAAATCAGTCAGTGAAAACTCTATGGATCACAGTGGTCTGATCCATAACTGATGATGGGATAAGATAGGAGCAGGCCATTGGTTCCATTGTGCCTAAAGTCACCATGAGTTAAGAGCCAGCTCATCAGCACCTAGCAATCATATAACAATATCAGACAAAGAGTCCTTGAATGGTAACAGAAAGGTTGGAGGTTCAAAACCACCCAGAAGCCTGGAGATCTTCTAAAAAAATCAGCCATTGACAACCCTTAGGAGCATAGTTCTACTCTGACACACATCGGTCACCATGAGTTGGAGTCAGCTTGACGACCACCGGTTTACTTGTAGAATGTGAGCTTGGTCAACAGGTCTGCTCCGTTCATGTCCAGTTCCCAGCATGGTGCCTCATAAAGAAAGGACACTCAGCATGTTTCACTGAATGAACCAAGGCATGATGTGCTATTTCTCTGGGTGCTGATCCTGCCATTCCAACCCTATGCTCAAAAGCCTGGGGGAGAAGGGATCTGCCCCCAGATACAAATGTCAGCTGGAAGTTGTATGACGATGTTCACATCTCTTATTAACACTTACTGCATTGGACTTCTTTATCTCTTGTTGTTAAGTGCTGTAAAGTCAGTTCCAACTCATAGTGACCCTATCTATGTATGGTTTCTGAGGCTTTAAATCTTTAGTGGGAGCAAAAAAGCCTCATCTTTCTCCTGAGGAGCAGCTGGTGGGCTTAAACTGTGGACCTTGTGGTTTGCCATCCAGTGCTTATCATATGGTAACCAGGGCTGCCCATGGGTTGGAAGATTAGACGCGGTAAGGTGCGGACATACCTTCCTGCACAGTGACCAGTATCTTTAATGTGCTGTTTCTTCCCCATTTAATAAATGTCTTTGATCTCTCTGTGGGTGAGGCTTCTCCCAATTTGCAGAGGAGGCCCCTGAGGACCAGAGCAATTAAGCAGTTTGTCTGCAAACCCAACAGCAGAGCTGGGCACGAAACGCGGTTCTCTGGGTTTGGATGAGCTGAGTTCTTGAATTCGAGATCAGAGACAGTCCCAGGGAACCCCCAAAGGAGAAGCAGCCTACAGAAGGCCTGCATGCTGCTTAGAGTTCCAGGAGGCACAAGAGAACTCCTACCCCAGCTCTCTGGTTCCAGGGCAGCAGCCCACCTAGGCCTCTCCCCTGCCCCTCCAGGTTGGCTCTGTGCAGCGTCCTGGAGTTGACTCATATTCATCCCTCTCTGCAGAGCTGGGCCCTTGGTAACAGGGAGGGACTCCTCTCCAGGGACCACTGGGACACTGCGCAGCAATGACCTATATAAATTACAAGCGCTATTCGCCGTCTTGGTCCCCTCCCACCCAGCACACGACCCCACCCTGCACAAACACCTCGACCCATCCAAGGACGTTGTAAAAATAAAAGATCACAGTGCTGTCCTCTGGGAACCTCAGCTTTACAAGTTGTTCTGCTCCTAAGCGGAGGGATTTCACAACCCAGTTTGAGGAAGCAGCTGAGAAGAGGAGAAAATGCAGAGAGGAGTTTGGGGAGGGGGAAAAGGGCGAGGCAGATACTCAAGAATTTGAAGGAGTGGGAGGAGGAGGGGATGAGAAAGATTAGGAAGAAAGCAACAAGGAAGAGGAGAGAGACCACAAACAGGAAGAGAAGAAAAATGAACAAAAGAGATTCGGGGCAGCTAACAGGGGCAGGTCTGGTAGCGTAGTGGTTACGAATCGGGCTGCGAACCTTAAGGTCAGCGGTTCGAAACTACCAGCTGCTCCGCGGGAGAAAGATGAGGCTTTCTA
>NW_006408594.1:5463943-5532529 GCF_000296735.1 Chrysochloris asiatica | reverse complement strand
GGGTTTCCGAGGGTGTAAATCCTTACGGGAGTAGAAAGCCTCATCTTTCTCCCGCAGAGCGACTGATAGTTTCGAACCGCTGACCTGAAGGTTCGCAGCCCGATTCGTAACCACTACGCTACCAGAGCTCCATAGTTCTCCATTAATGCCCCCATGGGATGGAAACCTCCCATGTTGTTTATCCCTGCCTGCTCAGGTGTAGCACAGAATAGGTCTTCTAAAAATAGTTGCTGAAGAGAGGAATGGAGGGTTTTTCATCTATGCTCCAGGAACATTTCGTAAATTCCTCTAATGTGGAAATGTCCTCATTGCATTACACTCTTTTGTGCCAGTTTCATCACTCATCTTCAAATTCCTCTCTGTGCTCCACCAATTTTATTTCGGGTACCTTTTAGGCGCTAACACTGTGTTAGATCTGAGCATGTCTTTGAGAGCAAAACAGCCTCATCTGTGTCCTCAGAAAACTTGCAGTCTAGAGAGAAGGAGAGACAGAGCTTCAATAAGCAAAGAAGAGCAAGCAATTATGCAAATACATTTAAAATGCTAATGATGATTACATGCTCTGGATGGAAGGCACAGAGCAGGTGTTCTGAACATGTACCAGGGAGAGGCCTGATCGAATCCAGTGGTTCAGAGAAGGCTTTCCTGGGTGCTGAAGCATAAACAGATATTAACCTTGTTTGTGTTTTTGGTGGGAGGAAAATGGGCAGAGACAGTGTGCCAGGCAGTGGGAACAGCCTACATACAGACCCTGAGGTGGGAGGGAACTTACGTAAATCCCAAACCAAACCCATTGCTGTTGAGTAGATTATAGAGTGAACTGCTCCATAGGGTTTTGGGGGCTGCAATCTTTACCGAAGTGAATCACCAGGTTTTTTTTTCACAGCATCACTGGGTGGGTTTGAACTTGAGGTTCGTAGTTGAGAACAAACTGGTTGTGTCACAGCAGTCATAATGATGATAATGATGATAAGTAAATAATGAAAAAGCCCAGGTTCATTTAATACTACATGCTAGACACTGTGTTAAACACTTCACATGCATTATGCCAGTCATTAGCCCAACACTACAGGGCCACTCAACGTATTGCAGTAGATAGATCTGCTGCACAAGACGTCTTTAAAGTGTTCGAGAACAAACGTGTGAGTTTGAGGACTAAGGTCTGACCCAAGCCATGGAATTTTCAATCACGTCATGCATATATGGAAGTTGGCAATGAAGATGGAAGACTGTAGAAGAATTGATGCATTTGAATTATGGTGTTAGAGAAGAATATTAAAAGTACCAGAAGAACAAACACATCTGTGCTGGAAGAAGTACATCCAGAATTTTCCTTAGAAGCCAGGATGGGGAAGTATCGGCTCTTAAATTTCAGATGTGTTATCAGGAGGGACCAGTCCCTAGAGAAGGACATTGTGCTTGGTAAAGTGGAGTGTCATTGATAAAGAGAAAGGCTTCCAAGGAGATGGATTGACACAGTGGCAGCAGCAATGGGTTCACATGTAACAATTGTGAGGATGGCACAGGACAGGGCAGTGTTGTGCTCTGTTATACACAGGGTTGCTTAGAGTTGGAACCGACTCGACGGCACCTAACAACAACAAAGAGTCACTCAGTCAGAATCTCCTTGATGGCACACAAAAACAATGATGAAAGATTAACTGTAGCAGAAGCTATCAATGTCCACCCCAGAAGTCACCTGGACACAGTTCTCCTCTGGGCAGGCTGCTTCCTGTATCACTCTGCCAGGTTGCATGGGACAGAACAGAAGTGATGGGGCATTCATCCTCCCAGGAGTGCTCTCACCGGTACCTGATGGGAATGGAAGATGAACAGCCCAGCTCTCTCTGTGGTAGACAATTCTGGGGTGTGCCTGACACTGTTTCTCAGAGACCCCAGGGGATGAGACCTGTTGCCCACAGGAGGTCCTTCGTAATGCACACTTCCCTGGTTTCCTCCCTTTCCTGTCTCACTCTCCCTCTCACCAAGATGTTCCTGGGGAACACTGTAAAGTAAACGGATTGGCTCCTGAATACTTGTCTCAGAGTTGGCTTTTGAAGGAGTCCAAACTAAGACACTACTGTTGTTGTTACATGTCCTCGAGTCTGTTTCGACTCATAGCGAGCCTGTTCAGGTGGGTTTGAGCTGGACACCATGCATCAGCAGTCCAGTGCATGTCCTATAGTCACACCAGGACCCCAAGACACTACTAAGTATTCCAAATCAACAGATGAGGAAACGGAGGCACAAAAACTGAACTGAAGGTCTTTGAAAGGAAACACTGAAAGTCTGTGTGTGTGTGTGTGTGTGTGTGTGTGTGTGTTTGTGTGTGTGTAGGGGTCTAGGGTTGGGTGATGGACAAGATAGGCTGATGAGGTGGGTGCTGCAAGCCAGGGCAAGGACTGGGGCCATTGACCTAGGGACCCTGGCGACCTTTGAATGCCTGCAAGCAGACAGGGGTGACACGTTCTGATTGCTCTTGGTACAGAGTCACTCTGGTGACTGAGGGGAACCTAGATTCAAGGAGCAAGAGCAGATGCAATAGAGTGGTTAGGGGGCTTTTGTGGTCACTAGGTTGTGGGGGCTTCTGGGAGTTCTGGGGGCAGGGGTCACTGAGCTCACACACTGATCTCTGGGGCTCTGAGTGGGCAGCATGAGGCCAGGGAGTGTCCAGGGCATTGGAGGAGCTCTGATCCCACAGTATTCCCTCCTCCTCCGAAGACATACACACACACATGCACACACACACACCACAAGACACACACACCACATATACACACATGTATGCACACCACACACACAGGCCACACATTCACACATACATACACATACTCATGTATGCACACATACACACACTACACACATATATCATATGCACACACCACACATGTATACACACAGCACACACTCATACACACACAGACTACATATACACACATACACACACCACACACATACATATTATGTGCACACACCACGCACGTACACACAGCACACACTCTCACACACACAAACTACATACCCACACATACATGTACCACACACAAACACCACATACACACAAACACACACTACACATTCTCATATACATACATCACGCACACATGCACAAATACACACACCATATTCACATACACATATTCATGCATACATAGACACACACAGCCTCCATCTGCAATGGGGCGGCAAGCTCAGCCAGCCCTGGCACGGTGTGGCAAGTCTCAGCATGATATGGTGTGGCGTGGTCTGGCCTATGGCAGGGCAGACCATGCTGGGGACATGGATGAAGGGCTGACAGTGCTATGAAAGGCCTGCAGGTGGGAAGGGGAAGCAGGGCTGTGACTGTGTGGTGAGCCCCCTCAGAGTGATTGATGATGAGAACAGAGCCTTCCATGGGTCCCCAAAAGAGGAGAGGGAAGGGACTAGCATTTGCCACCATGTGTTAAGCCGGTTGCTTAACTGTTGTGCCACCAGGGTTCCTATAGATGAGAGAGGGGATTAAAAAAATTAGTGAAACAATTCCATTATCTTTTCATTCCATTTTTCCGTGAACTTTTTGAACCCCCCTCGTATATTTATTTTTATGATCGGATATAAGAAACCTTTTGTGAAATTGTTTCTTGATCTTTGCTGGAAAAGTTCCTTTTATGTCATCAAGAATTCACCATGACGTTTCACCAAGCAAAGATAGAGTCAGGCTGGACCTTTATTCTGGAACTTCTCAGGAAAAATTCGCTTCTGAGCTCATTCCGTTTGTTGACAGAGTGCAGTCTCAGGTAGCTGTATTCCCAAGTCTTTATTTCCTTGCTAGATCCTTGTTGCTGTTGTTGTTGTGAAGTGCCATAGAGTTGGTTCCGACCCATAGTGACCCTGTCTAGGGTTTCCAAGGAGCAGCTGGTGAGCTTGAACTGCCGCCATTGCAGTTCAAACGGCTTTGCAGTCTGGTGCATTAACCCACAGCGCCACACCAGGACTGCTAGATCCTACCTAGATATTATTTTTAATTTATAGAAACCAAACACAATCGTTGGCTAATGCCTCTATTTCTCCATCGTTAAATCACACAATGTTGGATTCAGTACTTCTCACATTCTGAATCTCTCTATTTCTCCTGTCATATCTGTCTTGATTACTTTTCTTTCACATCACTTGTGACTCCAGCTATATAAAAGTCCCTTCTTTCAAGGATTCATATTATTAGGTTGGACCTGTTCAGATAATGTAAGATAAAGTCTTATACTAAATCTGCAATCTCAAACCTGCAAAATCTGTTTTGCTCTCTATTAAAGCATATTTTTAAGATCCAGGGGTGAAGGTATAAGTACTCTTGGATGAGCTATTGTTTGGTACCGCACTATATGCCTATTTACTATGTTTCAAAATACTTTCTCTATCCTACTTTTTATAAACATAATCTAAATATTGATGCCAATGTATGATAATATACTGACTTAATTTTTGCAAAAATTCTACAGAAAACTCAAGCCAAATTCTTCCAGTAACTTATCCAATCAAATTGTAATGTCCTTGAAACATAGGCTTTTTTTGGGGGGTCAGATGTTGAGCCAACGTTTGTGAAATAAATAATTTATACCTTAAAAAACCAGAATCCACCATGACCTGGGTCCTGGGTGCTCTTCTCATAAACATGGTCTTACAAATGTTTACAGCACTTGAGGAACTTCATGCTAGGAGACCAGGTACTGACTGTTAAAATGGCTTTGTCCATCTTAGCCTTGGACTTGTTCTGTTTTTGGGCCTTGCACTCAAGTGCAACAGTGAATATGACAGAGCAACACTGGAGAGAGTGTGCCAAAGACAAGCAAAGCACGCGGAAACCCACTGAAGGAGCCTCCCAACTCCAAGGGCTGTGGGAGCCCCAATAGCCTGCTCTCTACTGCTGGGAGGTTGGGGTGTGGAACAGGACCTGGAATGTATCTTAATTTCACTTACTCTTCTCCAACCTGAAATAAATGTGAGTTTTCAAACTGCAGCCAAAAAAAACACAAAACCATCTATATAGCCATATGCATAATATTATATGTAATAATAATAGATAGTATATTATTATGTAGAATTATTATTCATATGTCATTATTATTCATCCTGGAGTCCTGACATGGTGCTGTGGGTTAATGCACTAGACTGCAAGGTTGATTTGAACCTCCAGGACAGCAGTTCAAACTTACCAACTGCTTCTCGGAAACCCTATAGAGGGTCGTCATGAGTCTGTACTGACTTGATGACACGTAACAACAACAACAATTATTCATTCTGGTGGTGCCACGCTTAAGCGCTTTGCTATGAATCCAAAGCAGCCCTGGAGAGAAAGGACCTACTTCTGTAAAACCTTCGGGGCAGTTCTACTCTGTCCCATGGGGTAGCTATGAGTCAAAATGGCCTCAACAGTACACAACCACAACAAGAAGATGGGGCCTCCTGGGAGCTGTCCTGCCCTGCTCTCCACTCACCGCCCTTACTCTGCAAGACTTGAAGAGTCCAAAGCACCTGGTCTTGGTAGTAGAGATCCAGACTTTGAGTTCAATCCTATGATCCTCAGTGGATAGAGTTCTTCCTTGGGAATTTAGGAGAACAAGCCTGCTTCAAGCACAGCTGGCTTGCAGTATTTCTTTCCTCGTTTGCTTTCAGCCTTGTCTGTGCGCCCCTGATTTCACTGGGAAGGCAGCTCCTAATTAGAACTGAATCTCGGCTCCAGCTTTATCCTCCGTCTCGACTGAATGGTTGGCACAAGTACTTACGTGGGTTGCAGTCATGGAGGGCTGGGGCTCTCGGCTCTTGGGGGGCTCATCTCAGGCAGTTGGCACTCTGGGTTATCATTAAGGGCCCGCCAAGCCACCCCACAGCCTCTTCTTACTCTAGGCCCTTTTCGCTGGTCTCTTGTTCTCCCACCTGCTAGCTCTCTTTTTAATTTCTTTTCATTAACAAGCCAAAGCTATCCGGGGTGCTGGGCCTCTCAGTCCCTGCTGGTGGGAGTGTAAATTGGTACAATTTCTCAGGAGGGCAATTTGCCAAATGCTATTAAAAGCTTTTAAAAAGTACATAGGCTTTAACCTGGAAAGTTCCCTTCTAGGAATTTGTCCTCTGGAAATAATGGGACAGGGGTCCACAAATCTGAGTCAAAGGGCTCTGCCCTCAGTGGTTTTTGGAAAAGAGCGATGATTTGGGAACAAGCTGGTGCCAACCAACAGGGGATCATTAAAATGATATAGAATCACACCAACCAAACAGGAGCCCTGGTGATGCAATGATTAAAGTGCTCAGCTGCTATCTGAAAGGTCAGCGGTTTGAACCCATCAGCTGCTTCATGGAGAAAGATGTGGCGATCTGTTTCCATAAAGGTTACAGCATTGGAAACCTCATGTGGTGGTTCTACTGCATAGTGTAGGATCACTATGAATCTGAATTGACTCAAAGGCAACAGATTTGGGTGGGTTTTTTATTGTGGGGAGGTCACCAAACCAAACAAAAAGAACCTTTTGGAATGAAGTGGGGAAATTGGAATGTGGACTGGGTATTATTTTTGTTAGGAGCTATTGAGTCTACTCTGACCCCATGTACGTATATTGTTCTAGGTTGCCATTGAGTCGATTCTGAGTCATGGTGACCCTTGTATGCAGAGTTTTATAGGAGTTTCAAAGTTGGGACCTTTTAGAAGCAGATCATTAAGCCTGTATTCCCAGGTGCCTCTGGGTATGTTTGAACCACCAACCTTTTGGTTAATTGTGGAGTGCTTAGCTGTGTCAACCAATGTGCTACCTTATGTAGAATAGGACATAGTTCCTGGCCCTCTGTTCTGGCCCCATGTCACCTTCATGGTTGTTGTCAGGGAGACTGGATATTTGAGGTGCCTAATTGTTATTGTTGTTAAGCGCCATTGGGTCGGTTCTGACTCTTAGCGACCCTGTATAGGGTTTCTGAGGCTGTACATCTTTGTGGCAACAGAAAGCTCATCTTGGTCTCACCAAGTGTAGTTGATGGGCTTGAACCACCAACCTTACCATCCCTTTGTATAAATGTATAAAAGCCTTGTGATTACAGATGTGTGACATTAAGGTTGGTAGTTCATTGAAAACATGGTGAGATGACTGTAACAGAAAGGGTGCATCGGATGAAGCGAGCATGGTAAATGCTTGAAAGTTTTGAATCTGGCTGACGGGTAAGCCGGTCTTCAAGTTGCTGTTCCATTTTGGTATATGGTTTAAATTTTTCACAATTGCATAAGAAAGAAAGTGATCATGCACATCTATGTGTATATATTTGAAAGAATGGTCCCAAGATATTGTTAAGTAACAAGTTCCAAAAGGTCCATCAGGCATGATCACAGTTTGACTTTGAAACTAATTTTGGATGCAGAGGTAAAAGGCTAATGGCGTTTATCTCTAGCTAGAAGGTATTTGAGTCATTTCCTTTTCCTTTCCTATACTTTTCAGTAGATTCTGATTTATTTTTGGCAATAAGCATAGATTACTTTTATGCTCATAAAAAAGCCATATGGTGACTGCAGAAAAATTAGAAATCACTTACTGTACATTGAGCATTTATTACATCCCTTACTTAGCAACATGGGCTCAAACAGGACAACAGCTGTCAGGATGGACAAGACTGGGCAGTGTTTTCTTCTGTTGTGTGTAGGGTTACTATGAGTTGGAACAAAATCAATGGCACCTAACAACAACAAAAATAAACGGAGGTTTCATATATCTTACCTTGTTGTTAAGTGCTGTTGAGTCAGTTCCAACTCATAGGGAGTCTATATAGGGTTCCCAAAGCTGTAAATCTTTGCGGGAGTAGAAAGCCTCATCTTCCTCCAGAGGTGTGAGTGCTGGCCTCAAACCGCCAGCCTTGTGGAAAGCACTCCAGTGTCGGTCCTACAGAGCTACCACGCTCCCAATATCTTACCTAGTAAAAAGAAATAAATTAGATTTAGTAATGCTATTTCCATTTGATGAATGGGGAAGCTGAAAATCAGAGAGGACAAATATTCTACCCAAGGACATAGCAGCATTCTAATCATGCTCTTCTGACCTGAAGCCAGTGTGCTCTTTCCACTAAACCCAGATGTTTCTAGAGAAACTATGACGTAGATGAGTCCTGGTGTGGCGCTGTAGGATAAGCACTTGACCGCAAAGTCAGGTTGAACTGCAAGGTTGGTGGTTCAAATCCACCATGTGCTCTTTGGAAACTCTATACAGGGTCACTATGAGTCAACAACATAGGAAGTATACTATGAGGAGTATAAGAAGTTGTCTCTGTCCTGAAGAAATCGAGGCTGTCCTTGCCTGTGGGGTTTCCTGTCATGTTGTTGTGCACCATGAGCCACACCCTCCTTCCCTAGGACCTGTCACATAATGAAGGACTTTGGGGAAAAGGTACGTGTCGCGTGAGTCTCTAGAACTGCCCATTCAATATTCTCTCCTAATGAGCCTTCATGCCTTCTTACGATGGAAGCAAGCCCTCGGCCTCTGTGCTGTTCATATTTATCAGCTGTGTTTACTGGAAGAGCAGACGAGGGAATGGGCACCATATACATAAATATCATAAAATCCACAAAGAGCTGGCAAGCCCAAGTTCTTAATCCTGGCTCCATCACTAACAATTTGCAGCACCAAGAAGTCACTCTCGCTCTGTTTTCTCTATCTCCAAAGTAAATAAAGGATAATGCATGAAGAAGAAGAAGAAAAAAATCAATTGGTGATCTGAGAAACAGGGGAGGGAGGAAGACAATACTAAGTTGTGCAGAAAATATGTTTGCCATGTTTTTTGGCTAGTGCTGGAGATGGATAAAGTTACAGCCTGGTCTCCACAATGCCCCATCAGCTCCCGGCTGGAGTAGTGCAGTAGTCTTGCACCTGGTCTTCTGCCTCCAAGATTTCCCTCTTCACTCCACCACCCAACTCCCCAGGTGGATTTTTCTAAAGCAGCAATCCAAGTGAGTCTTGTGTATTTTGAAGCCCATTAAGGTGGCTTCACTGTGAGAAAATCCTATCCCTCTACTCTGTGGACCCAAAACGCCACGTTCAGGCTTTATCCTCTTCAATCTCTTACCCGTTCCGCCCTCTGTCCCCAAATCCTACAAGTGGGAACACATAGTGACATTGTACATGCTGTGTCTCTTGGAATGCTCGCTCTTCTCTCCCCCTGGCTCCCACCTCAAGCAGGTCCCTGAGAACAGTCCTTGGTCACCAGACTGAGAGCTCACTGGGACTCAGGCTCCATCACTCCCAACCCCTAGTACACAGCAGAGATGCCCACAAGAATGGGAGATGCAGGTGCAAAAGCAGACGTTTCTCTCTATAACTCTAGGATGGGCTAACGTCCTCTGACAGATTTTGGGGGTAGTACCATCCCCAGTTCCCACCTTGGACTTGATGCAGTCTTTACTTACTGCCAGCAAATTTGTAGTTTCATTCTATTTTTAAAAGCAAAACGTAGTAGCCCCTCCATGAATGTATTTGCTTCCCAGACAGTGCAGCACATTGCCTCCCAGTCCCAAGGCTCCTTGTGAAGATGACGTAACCAAAGTCCCTCTCCCAGCCTTCTCATGGCACAATGTCACGGTGAGTCTCTACCCCCACCCCTAGTTCCAGCGGATTCCCCACACCACCCACATCTCAATGGGCACACCTTCCTGTGGCAGAACTCCAACAATGACTCAGCAGGAAAAGCACCTGGGTGCCACTTGAATGGGGTGGAAGTGGGGGTGGGGTGGAATTGTTTTATGTTTCTGAACCAACCAGTAACCAGCTACCATTGAGTTGACTTTAACTCATGGTGACCTATGTGTGTCAGAATAGAACTGTGTGCCATAGGGTTTTCGATGGTTCATTTTTTCTGAAGTTGATTGATCACCAGGCCTTTCTTTGAGGCACCTCTGGATGAACTTAAATTGTCAATCTTCCTGTTATGCATTAACTACTTGCACCACTCAGGATCTCCTAGGTTTCTGAATGCCTACTCTAAAAACAAGGCTGGCCCTCTGTATGTTCCCATCTTCCCCTCACCTGGATTTCCCTGCCATCGTGGTGGGTGAAACCAAGATATGTCACCAGGAGCAAAGGATGCTGAAGAATGGTCAGTTTCATGGAACCAGGGAGGAAGAAACACAGAGAAGCCAGCCCAGCCCCAGACCATTCTCCCCAGGAAGAGATGAAGCGGTGGAGGAATTGAATAGAACCTTCTTCATCTGCCTACCTGCAGCCTTTGGGGCTAGCTGCTGTATGGGTCCCCATGGGTAGAAGAGTCAAAGGCTGGCTCATTTTTCTCCTGCAAGGATTGTGGGTGTTTTGAAGTTCCGAGTCCTGTTCAGTTCAGATCCCTCATGTGTCCATATCACATTCTGTGTTCCTTTGACTTAGACAGTGTTGGGTATGGAGAAGAAGAGTGGGCTATGGCCTGCTGTCATCAAGTGCCATTTCTCAAGGTCACCTCCACCTCCTTCAGATCTTGCTTGAATGCTGTCTCCTGAGTGAGGTCTTCCCTCCCTGTACACCGGCGGTCCTTCCTTGCTCTACTGTAGCCGACTGTATACAACCTGACTAGAAGGTAAGTTCCCTGAGGGTAGGGATTTTTGTCTGTTTTAGATAGATGGATAGATAGACAGGCAAAGTGGTAGATGTTGTTGTTGTTGTTATGTGCCGTGGTGTCGGTTCTGACTCATAGGGACCCTGTACAGGGTTTCTGAGGCTGTAAATCTTTACGGGAGCAGAAAGCCTCATCTTTCTCCTGCAGAGCAGCTGGTAGTTTCGAACTGCTGACCCTGAGGATAGCAGCCAGATTCGTAACCACTAGCTACTGTTAAGTCAACTCCAATTCTTGATGTCCATGTCACCAGCATGCTTGAATCCATCATTGCAACTCTTGTGCCAATCCACATCACCAAGGGGCTCCCTTGCCCTCTCTGGCCCTCTACTTCATCCAAAACAATGTCCTCCTCCAGTGATTGTCCCTCTTAATGACTTGTCCAAAGCAGGTGAGTTGGACTTTGTTCAGTGGTAGTCCATAACGTTTTATTTTTTCCATGATGTTTTTATTGGCTAATTTTGAGAACCAGCTCACCAGGCCTCTCTTCTTAGTGTGTCTTCGTCTGGAAGCTCTGCTGAAGCCTATCCATCATAGGTAACCCTGCTGGCATTTGAAATACCAGCGGTGGAGCTTTCAGAATCATAATAACACTGAAGCCACTACAAACTGATCATGGGTGAGGGTCATTTGCTTTACTCACTGATAAATCCCAGTCCTTAGAATAGGACCTGGCATGTAATAGGTGCTTAATGAATCAATGCTGTTGAATGAATAAAATCTGAAGACACAGCATGTGCTTTGCAGATATTTCCTCATTAAGAACTGGATCTTAGGTAAGTGATGTAATTATAACCACTTACTGCTGTTTTGTGTGCCATCGAGTTAATTTTCGACTCACAATGACCCCATTTGACAGAGCAGAACTACCCCATAAGGCTTTCTACGCTGTAATCTTTTTTTTCTCAACTTTTTACTTAGTGAAGGTTTACAGAGAAGATCATCAGGTTTACAGTCAACAAGTTGTACACTTATTTCATTTTAATGGTTGCAGTTCCCTCCACACAACAACAGTTATCCCTCCCTGGGCTTCCTCTGCCCAGTCCACCCACCTTCCCATCCCTTCTCTACTTTGTCTTTAGGTAAATGTTGCATTTTGATTTTGAATGATTAACTGTTCCATCATTCATAGTGAGCATACTATGCAAATGTTGTTGCCCCCCCCCTTCCTCCCCCCTCCCCCCGTATACCTGTCTACTGCTTGGATGAACGTTGAGACACAAGAGTGAGTTTCTTTCCAGATCTGGAAGATGGTGGAGGGTTATAGTCTCAGGTTCCTCCAGTTTCTTTCTGACCAGTAATCCCAGTCTTCTTTCTTTATAAGCGTAGTGGTTACGAATTGGGCTGCAAACTGCAAGGTCAGCAGTTCCAAACTACCAGCTGTTCCATGGTAGACAGATGAGGCTTTCTGCTCCCATAAAGATGTAAAGCCTCAGAAACCCTGTCCAGGGTCACTATGAGTCAGAACAGACTCCATGGCACATAACACCACCACCACCACCACCACCACCACCACCACCACCACCACCACCACCACCACCACCACCATATATATAATAATTTTGAGTCATGGTCTACATATTCTACCTTCAAATGTTATCCCTTTCAGAGCAGTTAGGAGTAGTAGCCAGGCACCATCAAGCTCTTCTTGTCTCAGTCGTGGAGACTGATGTTCACATGCTCCCTTATTCCACTGGAATACTTGATTCTAAGCCTCTTTAATTGTCATAACTGCTCTGTCTTCTGTACATGGAGAGACCAATAGTTGCACCTTAGACGGCCTCTCATGAGCTTTTAAGATCCCAGATGCTACTAGGGTGTAGAACATTGTCTTTGTGGACTGTTACTCTAGGCTGTAATTTTTATAGAAGCAGATCACCAGGTCTTTCTCCTGAAGAGCTGGCTGCTAAGTGAGTTCAAACTTTCCACCTCATAACCACTTAACTACTGTGCCATGACTCCCCACCACTTCTCAGGTTCCCAGATCCTTCCCAATGGGACCCCTGAGCTTTTCCTAGCACATAGCAGGCTGTGCCTTCACCAGCTAAGTCTCTCAGCAGTCTTAGCTTGTTTGTACCTCAGGGCCTTTGCTCTTGCTGTTTGACCTGTTCTTGCTCCAGACAGTCACATGGCCAGCTCTTCCGTAACCTTCAGATC
Organism: Chrysochloris asiatica; assembly: GCF_000296735.1. Taxonomy (NCBI): domain Eukaryota; kingdom Metazoa; phylum Chordata; class Mammalia; order Afrosoricida; family Chrysochloridae; genus Chrysochloris; species Chrysochloris asiatica. The sequence goes on along the minus strand of NW_006408594.1, from coordinate 5,519,773 downwards.
CCAGTTCAAATGCCCCTTATTCTTACAGTCCTTCCTTGCCTACCCACCCCAGTTATCTAACACATCACCAACAGCTCTATTCTGTTGTATGCACCAAATTAGCACCATCTGAAACAATCTTGATCATTAATTTTCTGCTGGAGCCGGTTTATCAGGAGTTTTGATACAGCAGGCTTCAAACCTGAACATTTCATGCTAATTGCTGTGTTCTGTCACACTCTGCCAATTCCCAGTCCTGGTGGGCCTCCATGACAGGTCCTTGAGTTACTAAAACTCCAAATCTTGGTTTAGATCTCCTTTCCAGAGGCTGGGGAGGGGAGCAAGCCCTTCCTCTTCCTTCTCTTGGAATGGGGGTGGGGGTGGGGGTGGTGGCTAGTGAGAATGAAGCACTCCATTTTCCTAACAGGCTCCATCCCATGTGGTGTGCTCTTTGCTGGTAGGTGCTAGGGAGCTACATCAGACACCACCCTTTCCCAAGTGGGAGGAGGCACTAGATTTGTTCAGTGTCTGGGCAGACCACGATTCCCTCCATGTCGAGTCTCATGAGATGAGTGAGCCCTCTGAGGGTAACATGGAGCCGAGGTGGGAACACCTGTGAGCCACCTGTACAACATGCTTCAATGCTGCCCTTGCTCCTCCCCAGGCCTCTCCCCTCTGAAGCCCCCAGGTTCTGACGGAGCACAGCAGACCCCATTCTAGGGGAGCAGGTTGAGCTCCCCCAAGGACGCCCCCGGAGGGGGGGGGGCGGATGTGGGCCACTTCCTCAGTCTCAGGAGGATTGTCTTGGTTGGGGGTCGGGAGGGATGGAGCCAGAGAAAGAGGGTCATCCGTTCCCAACACTGCCCTCCCCCACTCCTCTCTTTCCCATTCATTTTCTCCATAAACAAGGAAAGGGGCACTGAAGGGTCTGGAATGGTCAGTGGCAGCCTGCCAATTCTGCCACCTCCTGTCTTGTTGTTAAGTACCATCGATCTGGTTCCTAGACTCTGTCTAGGGTTTCCAAGGAGTGACTGGCGGGTTTGAACTGCCAACCCTGTGGTTCAAACCGACCTCCTGTTTTATTGTTAATTGCTGTGAGCTCGGTTCTGACCTATAGCAACCTGTGCGGGGTTTCTGAGGAGTGGTTGGTGAGATTGTCTCACAATCTCGCACATTAACCCACAGCACCACACCAGGACTCCCCCTCCTGTTTGGCCCCAGGGAAAAGGAGCCCTGTTGGTACAGCGGCTAAGTGCTTAGCTGCTAATTGAGAGTGAGCAGTTCTAGCTCACCAGTCAGTCCAAGAAAGAAAGATGTGGCAGTCTGTTTCTGAAAACATTGTTGTTGTTGTTGGTATGTGCCGTGGAGTCAGTTCCGACTCATAGCGACCCTGTACAGGATTTCTGAGGCTGTAAATCTTTATGGGAGCAGAAAGCCTCATCGTTCTCCTGCAGAACAGCTGGTAGTTTCGAACTGCTGACCTTAAAGTTCGCAGCCCGATTCATAACCACCACGCTGCAGCCTTAAAAACCCTATGGGGCACTTTGACTCTGTCCTTTGGGGTCCCTAAGACTCGGATTCAACTCCACAGCAATGAGTTTGATTTGGTTTGTTAGGCTCCATCTCTTTAGCAAGTGGGTTACTTGGCATCTCATTGTTAAAAACCATGAGCTCTCCTTACCAATTCTGGGGCAACCAGAAACATTCCCTGCATGCTTGCTTGGCTGTCTGCTTCTGGTCTTCCCTTTGGAACATGTGACAGACCAGCAGCTTAGCATGGCTGACTGATAAGAGCCCAGTGCTTAGGACTGAGTGGACCTGTGGTCAGAGCTATCTGAAAGGGGGATGCCGAAAGATGGCCAGGGGCTACAGTGAGGTCTGCCTGAGAAGTAGCAGGAAGTGGAATGGGGGTGAGGTCCGGGACGATGTGGTGATGCACGCGATTGCTGTCTCACTTCTTATGGGACTTTGAGAGGCAGCCTTGTCAAAGTCCCACGCATATGACCCCTGTTCCTGGTTCGAGACAGAACAAGGTGGTGGTAGTGAGCTGAGCTCCCCACTCCCCTGCTCATGCTGGCTATGCTCCCCGTTTCAAAACTTGGCAATGTCACTTCATCCTCTGCCTCTGTTTCCTCATTGTAGAAGTCGGGCTGCAGACTCTATGTCTGGGGGATTAAGGGAACTCAGACCTAAAATGTGCTTAGCATAGCAGACTCTGTGGGTCAGATACAGAGGATCTTGAGGACTTGCCTGTTATCATTACCAAGGCTACAGACCCAGGCGTGCTCTTTCCACCACACGGCCCACCCTCCAAGCCGGAGGCCTGGAGGGCAGGGACAGCCTCCGAGCCCTCCGAGCCGGGGAGAGATGACAGTAGAGCCGGCCTGAGCTACTTGGAGGAAGGAACCTCTGCTGGCCTATAATTAGGGAGAGCTGAGAGGAGAGTGGTGTTTTAGGAAGATTAATCTGGCGACTGAGGACAGGATGGAACTGAGTCAAGCTCATCACAGTGACTACTCCTGTCTGGCTCACCCAGAGGCTGGTCATTAAAGAGAGTTCTCAGTTTCCAGTGCACCCCAGGTTCCCGGCAGCTGGGCTAGACTGGCCCCTCCTGAAACGAGGCGCTGAGGAGCCGGCAGGGGGCGCTGTGCTGCAGCGACCGGGGCCACTGCGGCAGATCTCTGGCTCCTGGGCAGCCAGTTGAACGGAAGCTGTCGGTTAGCAACTGGGAAAGGAGAGGGACATGGGCCCCATCTCAGCTATGTGGTGAGTTCCAAGCCCAGCATTTCAACTGTGGCCACATGTAAGCAAAGGTTGCTCACCGCAGGCACCCCCTGTGGGCTGTACTTTTGAAGAAGAATCCCCATCCCACCCAGTCCATTCAGAGTGGGCAGGACCACCCACTCTCACAGGGTGACAGACTGTAGCCCCAGTTTGGGGGTACTCCCGCTGAGGACCCCTCTACCACAGAATGTCCCAGTCTGGCTCTAAGAGCTGTTCTGGAACCGAATGTGCCACCTACTAACACCAAAGTGCACAATGCAACTTGGACTGCCCCGGCCCAGAATGGAAGGAACCGCGGAGGCTGCTACATTTCATCTAATTTTATTTAAAGCTGTCAGGATAGACTGGAAATGTAGAGGAAATTCCATCTTCTCTCCTCTTCCAAGGAGACTGCTCCCCTGCCAACTTCACAGTGGCCCCCGGTGGTTCTGTAGTCCGGTCCTAAGGGATCAACCAGCTGCCCGTCCCTCACACCAAAGAGTGGAAGGCCTCTACTTTCTCCCGGTACAGGTGGAGGAACTGCTTGGCCAAACAGTGGAAAGGAGCTTCATAGTTTTCCATTTCCTTCTGTCGAGAGAAATTTAAGACGTGGGTTGGCTTATTTTTATCATCAAAGCCAGCTAGCTCCCACCTCAAACTTCCCAGGTGCTACACACAATTTGCCTGGTTTCATCTTAACACCATTTGGGGTAGTGACTACCATCATGCCAATTTTATAAGAAAGAAGCTAATGAATGGGGTGAACGATTAAAGTTTCTTGCTGAAAGTCACACACCTTGTAATTGGTGGGACCTGGACTTGAACCACTCTTGCTGATTAAAGTACACGTGGGGGGCAAGATGTGCAGATGAGACTTTCTGGCTTAGTGTTAATTGAAGCTACAACAACATATCCAATGGCAAGGATTCCCCACATTGCGGAGGGAAGGCCAGACCCGAATGAATCCCTGGAGCCCTTGGGAGCATAAAGGGTGGTGGGTGAAGAGACCGGAGGACTTGGAGAAAGTGGTTTGTGCTGGTACATGTCAGGGCTTCTCTGCAGCAAGGGTGCTTCTCCCAGAGGCACCTGTGACTGGGAAGGGTCTGGACACCCATATTTCTGTCCCACTGAAAGGCTGAAGTCGTTGCCAGGGCCCCGTTGCTAGCCAAGTGGGGGTGCTGGCCTAGAGCTCCCTTAGAGGGAGCTAGCCATCAGGAGTGCTGTGGTCCCCACAGGAGGGACTGTTAGGAAGCCAGGATGCAGGAGGAGGGGTGAACTGAGGCCTGAGGAGGGACCTCCTGTGTCTAGACACCTGCAGGTGGGAGAGATCCACTGATAGGACATATCTGAGGATACCCCACCAGTCCAGAGAGGCCAAAGTAGCTCCTGGCAAAAATGCTGCAACTCTCATCTGCATCCCTCTCCCCCCCCACCCCACCCCCAGGCTACAAGCTGGGAGAAGAGGGGCCATAGAAAACACATAGAAGCCAGCCTGACCTTGTGGACTCAAGAGGAAAGCAGTTCTGACTTCAAATTAGGCTTGGAAGTTTGACCATTACCCAGGACGGGGCATAGAGTAACCTGAATAATGAATAATTTTATGACAAAAGGTACCCAAAGAGTGTTGGATTCTCGGGGAGAGGTCAGAAGTGATGCACTTTCTCTGGGTTTCTCTGTGGGGTGGGAGAGGAGCCCCACGGGTTGGGTGAGGACAGGCTCAGGGGATGGGAACCGCTTTCAATCTAACACTATTGTTCGCCTGGTGGGTGCGTGTGTATGTGTGCGGGTGTGTACGAAATTCTGTTTTAAGAAATCAGTTGGCAGAAGAATGCACTACTTTCAAGGCAGCAGCTCAAGCTTTGAATGTAAAAGAAGCTGTTTTGAAATGAGCTGTGGCAGCTGCAAAAAGGCAGCGTTGACAAGAGACAGAGAAACATCCCCAGCAAAAGAAAGCGCAGGCCCAACGGAAGAATGCAACAGTAGCCGCTAAGTTTGGTGCGTTCGGTTTGCAGGTGGGTAACCTGGGGACCGAGTCCCTGGGTGTACAAAGGGATATAAACTCGATGGAGTCCTGGTGTGGCACTGTAGGATAAGCCCTGGGATACTAACCACAAGGCTGGCAGTTCAAACCCACCAACCATTCTATGGATACCCATACAGGGTTGTTAACTGACTCGATGGCATTTAGCAATAACAAGCTAAAGGCTGGTGGTTTGAACCCACCTAGCATCATCTCAGAAGACTGGCCTGGTGATTGGCTCCCAAAAGGTCCCAGCCTTGAAAACCTGAAGGAGTAGTTTTACTCTGCATGCACGAGGTAGCCAGGAGCTGGAATGGATTTAATGGCAGCCACCAATAACAGAAACAGCCTGGGACCCAGGGAGTTAAGTGGCGGTGCCCAGCCTAGAATCCAGATTCCCCCATTCGAGAAGAGCCACCTTTCCACTCTGCCAGCTAGGAGGGTGTGGTAGTGGTGGTGGTTAAGTGCCGTGGAGTCGGTTCCGACTCATAGCGACCCTGTACAGGGTTTCCGAGGCTATAAATCTTTACGGGAGTAGAAAGCCTCATCTTTCTGCCGCGGAACAGCTGGTAGTTTCGAACTGCTGACCCTGAGGTTAGCAGCCCGACTCGTAACCACTATGCCAGGAGGGCAGATTTGTGTGTGAAAAGAAACCTATTCCTGGATAGCAAACTACCAGAACTTTCTAGCAAGGGAAATCACTGTCGAGTTGGTTCCAACTCATAGCAACCCTGTATAGAGCTTCTGAGGAGTGGCTGGTGGATTTGAACTGACAACCTTGTGGCTCAAATTGACCTTGCAGTCCAGTGCATTATCCTACAGTGCCACAACAGGACTCCCAAAACAGGTGTGGCGATGCTAAACATGGTACTGAGGAGTGAGGGGGTCGGCTTGTATCTGTGTACACTCATAACTGCAGAGGGCTTGAGACTGTCGCTCTCTAGCCAGAACTAAGGCGTGACACTGTCCTACCTGCCAGACACCTGGGTTTGCTCTCAGCATCATATCCTATGCAACATCACACAATGTCCAAAAGTAAAATACCACTTCCACTGAAAGGAAAGTTAAGTGTTGAATGAAAGAGAATGAGGCCTACGTGGCATGCACACAAAGATAGCTGAATTCAAAAGCTCTTGAGTCAACACTCATGGAAGCAGCAGTCAAAAAATCAAATGATGTATTTCACTAGGCAAATCTGCTGCACAAGACCTCGTTAAAGTATTCAAGAGCAAAGATGTCAGTTTGAGGACTGAGGCCCAAGCCCTGGTATTTTCAATAGCCTCATATACATGTGAAAGTTGGCCATGTTATAAGGTAGGAAGACCGTAGAAGAATTGATGCATTCGAGTTAAGGTGTTGGAGGAAAATATTGAAAGCACCATGGGCTGCCAGAAAAACAACAGATTTGTGTTGGAATAAACAGCTAGAATGCTCCTTAAAAGCCAGGATAGAGAGACTTCATCTCTCATACTTAGAACATATTATCAGGAGGGCCTAGTCCCTAGAGAATGACATCATGCTTGGTAATGTAGAGGGTCAGCAAAAAAGATGTAACCCCTAATGAGATGGACTGGCACAGTGGCAGCAGCAGTGGGCGATTGTGAGGATGGCTCAGGACCAAGCAGTGTTTTGTTCTGTTGTGCACCTAGCTGCTGTTGATAGCTGCATATAACACCACCACCACCAAAGCTCTTGAAAACAAGATCTTGGGAGAACACAACATAAAATACGCATGTCACTGCAGGCAAGCCTCAGTGTACCACATAGAGTTCTGGGAATAGCACGTGCAAATGGAACCATTTTCTAGATGCATTCAGAGGGCTTGCCAATCACAGGAACTCTTTTCTTAAAGGACTAATCATATGCTCATCTGCATATTTTGGAAACCTCTAGAGTGGGTTTACATAGAGTGAGGTATCGCGAGAACATGAGCAGATAAACCAATGCCTGGGCTGGCCTAGAATTCTGTCCCCGAGAGTCTCAAAGTAGCTCTGTGGGAGGTCAGAGCAACCTTCTAAAAGGCCCAGGATTTGAAGCTGTGCAGGCCGCAGTGACAGCCTCAGTTCTAACCCCTCATTAGCTGTGCAACCAGGGCAGGCTTTCAGAGCCTGCTGGTCACCTGAAAATCAAGCTGCCTTGTATGGCTGTTAGGAAGATGAAATCAATAATGCGTGCAAAACACTGGCAGGCAGAAGGCACCCCACAAGCCTTACTCGCTCCCCGCTGCCCCCATGAGGGGAGGTGGTGAGATCCATGTGGCTCTTTCTTAAACTTGTTTGTATGTATCATTATATCATTTGGTTTCTTATCGTGATGACCAATACTTTGAGTCACTTTACCTGGCTTTTTTTTTTTTGCCTGAAATGTCCACATAGCAAGGGGTTCGAAAGTCAAGAAACCATGCCGGTACCTCCTCGGGTCAGCAAGATGACTGCACTGCGTTGAGTAAGAGGAGAAGATGGGTTTGGCACCGTGCCCTGGCTGTGTCTCAAGCAACATTTGGTTATATTTCCTTTTTAATTACAGCTTTCTTAACTGAGCTGCCAGTGGTACTTGTGCTAGCAGCAACTCAGGGGGGACTAGTTAACTTGCACAGTTAATACCAACCATTTAACAGCAGACTCCTTGAGTATAATTTATACCTACCGGTTTCAGGAGTGTAGTAACACCTCACCAGGGCTTAAAGCCAGGCCGGTGCATGGCGGTGACTGATGGCTTGGGCTGGGTTTTCATTTCTGTATTCCATCAAGCAGGCCGGGAAATATGCGGTACTGGGGGAGAGGGGATGATTCCTCCAAGGTCAAAGGAGGAAGAGGAAATGCTAAAATACTGTTTGTTCTGGTAGGAATGCTCACTGCTTTGCTCAAAGGCATGCCTTATGGAAGACAAGGAACCTTCTATGTGGTAGAAGCTTGTTAATTTGAACTTTATGAATTTAGCATTTGTGATCATTTGGCCAGAGGCAAAAGTAGCATTTATCTTTGTACTATCTACGAATATAAGGGTTTTATAAGTAATAATTGTACAAACAAGATTACTTGCAGGGGATGGGGCAGTTATACTGAAAAGCAAGGTAACATTTATTGTTTTCTGTGCCCAGGCTTTTTATATTCATCAGCCGACATGTTTTCCTAGTCACCATCATATTTGGTTCATGTAGCTATTGTTCAATGAGGGCTTATGATGTTAGGATCCCCATTTCACAGATGGGTGGCGCGAGGCACCAATTGGGAGGTCACAAAGCTAGTCCTGTCACTTATTGCTGGGGTCACACACCTGCCCCTAATCACTATGTTCTCCTCAAGGGACCCACTAAAGATGGTCACAGCCATGTGCGTGTGGTGGTGTTACTTACCATCTAGCCAGTTTCGACTCATGCTGGGTTTTCATTGCTGATTTTTTAGAAGCAGGCCACCATGCCTGTCTACAGAGGCACCTCAAACTGTTCAATTTTCGGCTACTAGTTGAATGCTTAACGGTACACGCCACCTTGGAATGCCTTCCCACTCATATAAGCCACTGAACAGTAGCATCTGTCCAGTTTTGCAGATGTCACTATAGCTGAAGTAAAGCTACGTCAAAAGACCTCCACACAGGCACCTGGTGGGTGGAGCCTAGGCCCCAAGCCCGCCCCCTGGCTGCAAGGAAGCGGGACTCCCAGACTCCCTGGCAACATAAGGGATACCAACATTAATGGCGACCCAAAACCCCAATAGATGTATCTTGAGGTGGTGCAGACAGTGAAGCGCTTGGCTGCTGGCTGACAGGTTGGCAGAGGCACCTTGGAAGAAAGATCTGGTGGCCATGTTCCAAAAAATCAGCTAATACAAAGCCACATGCGGTAGCCATGAGTGGGAACCCATTTGACAGCGACTATTTCCATTTGTTTGGTTTTTTGAAGAGGTTGGTAACACATCCCTCGAAAGTCTGCACGTGCTGAGGAGGCCAGCTGACTCTACTGGAGGCCATTCAGGGCCAGTAGCAAGCTGAGGACAAGGAGTCCTGCTGGGGAGCAGATCACATGATCTTAGTCTTGGCCCCGCCCTTCACCAGCCACTTGACCACCTCAACACTGACGTGGGGATGGGGTGCCAACTCTTGGTTTCTGGGGTTGACTATGCGGGTCCAATGCATCCTCACCTCTGGGTCAAGGGCTACTGGAATGGAACCCAATACACTTGGACTTCTTACTGAGGTACAGCTTGCCCCAAGGCTGGCCGAACGGTTTGTTTAAAGTAATGCGTGAGTGACTCAGACAATGTTAGGTAAATGTCTCAGGTTGAGTTTGCATACACATTTGGTGGATACCCATTCGGTGGGGTTACCTGACAAGCCGTGTCCGGCCGGGGCCCATTACAGACTGCGGAGCCAGCTGGCTTACTTACCACGGATGTGTCAAAGTATTCCAGGCCTTGGCCCAGCGCCCATGCCCGGGCCTGCGCTGCATCCACCGCTCGTCTGCCAGCCAGGTCGGTTTTATTCCCCACTAAAACACCTACTCAAAGAAAACAACCAAGAGCATTGTGTTTAATGGCGGCCGTCTGGGAAAACAGCTGGAGAGATCAAAGAGCAGGCGCACGCCTTGTCTTTTGGGGTGGGGGGAGCAAGGAGCATCACATGAAGCAGGCTGTCGGTGGTGAGCAGGACAGGGAGGCCTGGGGACTCCTGTGTTGCCCTCCCAGGGCCACAGAGAAGACAGAAGGGCTTTATGTGTACATCTGTCTGTCCGTCTGATCCCCTTTAGGCTGCAAGCTCAGAGAGGGCCACAGCCCTGCTTCCCGTGAGCATTTGCAGTATAATTCCTAACACATGGAGCAAACTTTAAAAATGGCCATTAGAGCTAATCTGAGGCCTGGGTGGAGAGTCAGGGACTCAGAGGTAATTTGCTTTGGTTCCCAGCTGCATCAGCTGTAGCTAATTTTCCTGCCTGTCTCTGGAGATCGCTTTTCCTGGTCTGTAATGAGAAGAATTTGTTGATCTCACACAGGGATCAAAAATAAATGGATTGAAAGCATTCAGAAATGACAACAGGACTTGAATATTTACTTGTACCTCCACACACATGAGAGAATGGGGGATTCTTCCCTAGAGTCCGTTTTCTGGGAATAAACAACTCAGATGCCAGTAACTTCACTCTCATCATCGAGACTCCCCTCAATCCCATAAGGTGGGGTGGCATTGTTCTCATGTAGAGACTAGGAGACAGAAGGCAACTCACTGCTAATATACTATGGCAGGGGACAAGCCAGGCTTTACACGCAACGCCTGGAGCACCATGTTTTGTGCCCACAGTGACCTCTGCAGTGACCTCTGTTTGGGAGTTCAGGGGTGCCATAGGGAAGCCCCGATGTTCATTTGCAGGTCCTACCTGGGAGGAAGCTGCCTGGGGCCTGTGACCGTGCCTTCTCCAGCCACTTGCTGCAGTTACTGAAGGATTGCTCATCTGTCACATCATAGACGAGACACAAGACGTTGGGACTCTCCCACTGCGGAGAGGGACAGGGTAAACGCAGGTTAGTGACAGTGACTGCAAAGTAGAAAGACAATTTGGCTTTCTGGAGCAAGGGGAGGGGCCTTGGTGGTGCTGTGGGTTAAGCTGCAAATTGCAAGGTCCGCGGTTCAAGCCTGTCAGTCGTTCTGTGGGAGTAACATCAAAATGCTCCTGAAAAGATTTAGTCTCAGAAACTCAATGGAGCAGTTCTACTCGGCCCTATAGAAACTGACTCCATGGCAGTGGATTTACTGGTTTGGAGTAAGGGGGATGTGGGCAGAGGACAATGAAAATCTGTTGTGTGAGGGTCCTCAACTCACATCAGAATGATCGGCCCAGGCCTGAGCTCTGACTCCGTCTGTTAAGTGCTGTCGAGTTGGTTGACTCATAGCGACCCTCTGTAGGGTTTCCAACGCTGTAAATCTTTTTGCAGGTGCAAACTTCATTTCGTGTCTGCTTAGTTCTCTTGCAACTACACCTGTCAGATACCTTAAGTAACAAAGAATTTCCCCTATAAATATCAAACCCTCAGACAGGCTTAAAAACTTAGCAAAGGAAAAGTTTTCTTTTCTGTAAACTACAGACAGAAGAATGTTCCAAAGGCAGGGTCTTGACCTAAGACCCTGATCAGAAATCCCCTCAGCAGCCCTCAGGAAGTGTTTCATGATACCATATGATCACCCTGCCAAACCTCCATCAGAGTCATGAATTTAAACTAACCAATCCAAATAGCCCACATCTGTATTTCCAACCAATCAGGGTAAGCCACCAATCCTGCAACTTCCAATCAGAATATTGCACCTTTAGTTCTTGACTTCACCTCATAAATACGTCTGTTGCTTCACCATTCTGGAGGGTTTGCTTTTCCTTTGTGACATCAGATGTGCCCCTTGTTTGAATTGTTTTAGAACCTTCCATAAATCTCTTTGCTTTTGTTTTAGAGAGTACGCGTTCCTACTCATTGAGACTGTACCAGGGACTGTGTGAGTCAGTAACTGGACTGCAACTGCCAAGCAAAGTAGTTCACCTGGAGGAGTAGGGAAGCTGTGTTCAGTGGTGGGAGGCTGGGTGCTGCAAGATCAGCATGCTGGGCACTGTTTTTGCATTCTTGTGAAACCTCAAAACTCTGTGGCAGAGAACCCCAACTCTGTAGCAGAAGAAATAGCACAGAGAGGGTAACTGCCTTGTGCGCTTTAAATAAAACAAATTCCAAGAAACCAACCAGATGGGGATGGCCGTGGGTTCTTCTTCCCCTGCCCTTGGTTTCATTAAGTCACTCTTGCATTCATTTTTGTTGAGGGTCTATGTCTTTTCTTAATTTGTCGGTCTGAAGGACGATTCTTTCTTTCCTTCCTCCATTGCTGGGAGCTTCATTGCTTGCCTCTTCCTAATCATTGTTGTCGCTGTATGCCATTGAGTTAGTTCAGACTTGCAGCAAGCCTGTATAGGGTTTCTGAGAGTGGCTGATGGTTTTGACCTGCTGACCATAGGGTTAACAGTCCAGTGCTTATCTTACAATGTCACACCAGGGCTCGATTCTCCAATGGCAAAGAATGTTTGGAGGTTCTTCAGCAGGCTGGCCAGGGCCCACTCTCCCAGGTATCCCAGGGCTATGCTCTCAGGGCCCCTGCTTGTCCCTGGGCAGGCTCTGGCCACTAGCCAGCGTCTGGGACTTCTCCTGACCATGCGCTGGTGTCTGGGCAGCCCTGTCCTGCAGTTATACCTGGTTTATTTCTGAGGCATCAGTAATCTTCCAGGTTACTGCCAAAGGAAAGGTTGCCAGTTTAAACCCACGCAGTTGTTCCATGGAAGAAAGACCTGGTGAACTGCTCCTGTGAAGATTACGACGAAGAAATCCTCTGTAGTATCTGGGGTCACCATGAGTTAAAATCAACTTGACAACACTGGGTTTTGGTTTTACGGTTATTATTACTGTTTTAATAACGTCCAGGGGATGTGGGAGGGTCAGAGAAAAAGAGGAAAACCCCCAGCAAGACGGATTGGCAAAGTGGCAGCATCGATGGGCTCAAGCGTGGTAACAATAGTGAGGTTGGCCCAGGATTGGGCAGTATTTCGTTCTGCTGTGCATAAAGTCACTATGAGTTGGCACCGACTTGATGGCACCTAACAACAACCGGGGTGTGGGAGAGAATCCTTTTTCATTCAATCAGTTGTGATTGGAAGATTGGCTCTGGAGGGCTTGTTCTCCACCCTCTGAAGTTAGGTTGGCTCCCAGGGGCATCCAGGATTCAACCCCGTTACCTTATACTTTCCCATCACAGATGGATCTTCCGACTCTTGTCCATCTCACAAAGGAGACATCTTGGTGTGTTTTAAAGCCAAGACGCCTCCCTTCCCTCTGCCTCAGAGACAGGACCTGCCTGGGACAGAGCTGCAAGTCTGGAGGTAGCATGGGCCCTTACTGCGCCAGTGCATCCTCCCGCCAGGCTATGCACACAGTAGGCAGCTTGTAAGCATCATGATGAGTCTACCCAGGAAAGCCAACCCTGTGTGGAATGATCTCACTAGAGTGGTTCCTCTCATAAGACAGCAACCAAAAAGAGCACAAAAGAATTCCTGGTTGGAGAGGCAGGGGAGGACTCTGGAGGGCCAGACAGATTTACTGAAGTCTTCACTTGGTAAGGACATCATGAAAGAGAGACAGCGGGGTGGGAGCAGGAAGAACAAGGTACCATGCGCATCCTGGGCAGCACATGGGGCATTTCCCAGAGTGAGCCCCAATAGGACATCCCCCTGGAACCCTGGTACCCCTGACCCACGGTGTGAGCAGAGAAGCCTCGTTACAGGGCCTCTAGACCCCTCTTAGGAGTCCCTGGGTGGCACAGACGTGCCTCGGAAAAAAGGCTTGGAGATCTAGTTCCAAAATATCAGCCATTTAGACCAGATGAAGTAGAGGTCTACTCTCACACACAAGGTGGAGCTGACTGGACAGTACCAGTTGGGTACTCCCAGAGGTCCCAGGAACTGAGGGAACATCACTGGAGGGGGTACTCAGAAGGAAAGCTCCATCCTGGGGTGTGGGCTGCAAGGCCTGAGTCACACAGCTTCTGCCACCTTTAGCACGTGACCATTCCAGAGCTGGGACCCTCATGAGCATGACCGCTCTTACCAGCCAAGTAGCCACTAGCCCCAAATTTGAAGGAATGCCCCCTACAGAATTCTGCCGTGGTCACCTCTTGGCTGCTACAGTGCAGGAACGAAACGCTTCTGTGGACGTATAAGGGGCACATTTTTTCTGGCAGGAGGGGAAGACGGGGTAGCTAGTAAAAAGACCACATGCTACTTACCAATTTATCCAGCATTTCAGAAAACAGCTCCTTGCCAGCAGAGTCAAAAATGAAGAGCTCCTAGAATCAGAAAAGGTGACCGACACACTCAGAAACAGACAGGGGCAACAGCTGCCCAGCATGACGTACCCATGGCAATGGATTGAACTGACTATCAATACAGATGTCCCACAATGACACAGATAAACCAAAGAGGAATGTTGCCAATGCAATAATTAGGGATCCAGAACTTAAAGAGAAAAAAACAAAACCATCATGTTCCAAGAAGATTTTCTCTGCATGGGAAAACCACGTGATCCGGCTTAGGTCAGTGTAGACACACATTGTAACATTGTAACAAGTCTCTCCTTCTGAAGCAGGGGAAAGGCCACAGGGAAGGAGCGAATTCCGAGAGGCAGCTCAGGGCCACGTAGGCCACTGCATCCCCAGTCTGTGCGCAAGAACCTCAGGCCCAGACTGCCTTCCACCTGGCAGAACAGAATGCTCCACACTGACGAGCCCTCTCCTTTTCAAAAGGTCATTTTGCACTTTGCAAAGCAAATCGATTTTCCGATCTTCAAACCATTCTTTTGAAGGAGGTCATGGAGCAGGCCAGGGACTCCGGCATTATTCCAGATGGCAGAGGGGTAGTTTGACAGAGGGTGAGGATGACCTGCCCTGCTCTGTCCACACCCAGCCAGCCCATCTGGAGGCACCTTCCGAAATCTCCTGCTCCCCCCACCCCTGTGCTTGGGGCACCCCTGCTGGCTTCTGACCTTCAGGTCCTGGCTTTGTCTGATTGGCTCTTTAACCTGCTGGTCACCTGTGCAGTGTCTTAACCTTTCTCACAGCATCAGGGCGCTTCCATTTTCTTGAGCATGTTGTTACATGCCATCAAATGAGTTCTGCCTCATAGAGACCCCAGGCACAACAGAACCAAACACTGCCCGTCCCTGCGCCATCCTCACAATTCTTGCTGTGTTTAAGCCCATTTTTTGCAGCTACTGTGTCATTGAGGGTCTTCCTCTTTCTCACAGACCCTGTATTTTACCAAGCATGGCGACCTTTTCCAGGGACAAGTCTCTCCTGATGATATGTCTAAAGTAAAGGAGACAAAGTCTCACATTTAATAATCCAGTGAAGACTGTCAACCCTCCCTCTAGGAATCTGTGCACATAAACACACACCTTGCAAATCAAGTTCAAGATTTCCTGCATCCCCCTGGAGGGACCCAGTGAAGAATCTTATTGCCAGGTGTGATAGTTAAGGTTTCACGACAACTTGGCTGGACCAAGATTCTCGGTAGTTTAGCGGTTTAGAGGTAGTAAATACTGATGGAGATCAAAGATCACAGCCTTTGGTATAGATTATATCTCACTATAAAGAAAACAAAAGTCCTCACCACTGGACCAATAAACAACATCCCTATCAATGAAGAAAAGAATGAAGTTGTCAAAGACTTCATTTTGCTCAGATCAACCATTAACACTCATGGAAGCAGCAGTCAAGAAATCAAACGATGTATTGCATTAGGCAAATCTGCTGCACAAAACCTCTTCAAAGTGTTGAAGAGCAAAGATGTCAGTTTGAGGACTAAGGTGTGCCTGACCCAAGCCATGGTATTTTCAAGTGTTTTATGAGAGAAAGATGAAGCTTTCTGCTCTGGTAAAGATTTACAGCCTCAGAAACTCTATGCAGGGTCGCTATGAGTCAGAATCAACTCCACAGCACACCACCACCACAAGCATGTGTAAGTTGAACAGTGAATAAGGACGACCATAGAAGAATTGATGCTTTTCAGTTATGGTGTTGGAGGAGAATATTGAAAGTACCATGGACTGCCAAAAGAATACACAGATCTGTGTTGGAAGAAGTGCAGCCAGAGTGCTCCTTAGAGGCCAGGATGGCCAAACTTCGTCTCTCATACTTCACACATATTATCAGGAGGGACTAGTCACTGGAGAAAGGATATCATGTTTGGTAAAGTGGAGGGTCAGATAAAAAGAGGAGGACCTCCAATGAGATGGATTGACACAGTGGCAGCAGCGATGGGCTCAGGTGTAGCAACAATTTCGAGGTTGGCCCAGGACTGGGCAGTGTTTCCTTCTGTTGTGCATAGGGTTACTATGAGTTAGTACCGACTTCATGGCACCTAACAACAACAACATCAATCCTCCTCCAATGCTAGATGAGATCCAGCATGATAGAAACCCCCCCCCCCCCCCCCCCCCACACACAGTGTGATCTGATGGGCACAGCCCTGGTCTGATGTAATTATCCAATGTGTTATAGATCCACACTTCTAATTTGTTAATGAGTCCTGATGCAATCTACAGGATTAGTTTGTACTTTAGGTCAATCCCTTTTGAAATATAAGAGATTAAACAAGCCAGCAGAGCTCAGAGGAACCTGCTACCACTAATTAAGAAGAGTCAGGGACCTTACACTGTGAAGCTCCTAGATCCAGGGGAAGACTGAATTCAAGACCTGTGGCGCTCTCCAAAGAATGTTGGGCCTGCAGATGCTTAAAACAGACTGAACCTTTCTCCAGAGCCAACAAAGAGAGCCTTCCCCTAAGGCCGGCATTCTGAGTTTGGTCTCCTAGCCTCCTCAACTCTGAGAGAACCCAGTTCTGCTTGTTGATGGCATCCACTTGAGGTATTTCTATAACAGGAACACCAGAGACCTAGGACACCGGATAACAAGTCTACTCTGCCTACTCCCCTGAACACTTAGCCCCTCCCTAGAAGGCTCCCTTCCTTCTGTGATGCTGTTTCTAGAGGCTCAGCCTCACCTCAGCAAGTCTTCATGGGGACGGTGACGGGGACCCTGGAGCCTGGCTGGAGGACACCTGGTCCAGCAGGTGATGGGCACCACTTACCACACTGTCGCCCGTGTCGGGTACCGGCACCGCCTTCACCACCAGGTCCACTCCTGTTGTCTGCCGAGGAAAACCAGGGCCCCAGGAGGCACGGTGAATGGGGCAGCTGGAGGATTTGTGTTCTACACTCACTCCCAAGACCTCATCACGCTCCACCCCTGCACACGGTGGCCAAGTGTGGGGTCCCAGTTGAGGGGCAGAGCCAGGTGTTTTAGGATTGCTCCAGGAACCCTGGCCCCATCTTTGGAAGCCTCAAGCTCACCAGGGTGTAGTTCTTCTGAAAGTGGGCTCCATCGCTGCGGAAGATCTGTACCAGGGCGGTCTTGCCCACTGTCGGGTCTCCTGCAAGGTCATGGGAGAAGAGACTGTGACTTCAGTCCTGATGGGACCTGAGACCCTCCCATTATAAAAGAGCAGAAACGGAGTTGGCTCTCACGGGAGTGGCGAGCTGACCATGACGGCAGATGCACGCTTCTGCAAGGCTAATCCTTTTATCCTGGAGGATGGACCCAGAAGGTAACCAGAGCGCACTGGAAACAGAACTGACGTGTTCAGTCTGGAACCCACCTGCCCACCTGTCCATGTGAACGTACTCTCAAGTCTTGAAGGTGAAGGGCTGTGACCAGGCCCAGACAGCTCTACGGTCACTTGAGCAGGTGAGTCAATTTGAGTGTAGAGCTTTCACAAGAATGCATATTTTGGGGGTGGTAGTGGTGAAGTTGGGAGGGTGTCCACTTCTGCCTTTCTGAGGAGCAAGATGTCAGACAGTACGCTTACCACCCTGAAATCCAAGTGATGTATTCCACCCTGTTTGTGACTTGGATGACACACCCTGCTAATCCTCTGGGGACTTCTCTACCCATGTGATCTGCTCACACTCCTCTTAGACCTCCTGGGGGTGTCATCTTAGCTTCTCTTTGCTCCTATGTGGCCCCATGAGTTAGTGTCTCAAAACGTCTCAGTTTGCAGTCTGATATCGGGGTCCTTTACAAGCCTGCTGGAAGCAATTTTATCTGGGGTTTCTTCCATGCCTCCCATCAGACAGCACTGTAACTTCTCTGTAGTCCAATTCCAACTCACGGTGACCCTAGACCACAGTGGAACTTACTCGTAGGGTTTCCGAGGCTGAAAATCTTTATGGGAACACACTGCTCCATCTTTCTCCCGAAGAGCAAGGGACGGGTTTGAACCTCCGACCTTCCCATAACAACCCAACACTTAACCCACTGTGCCACCAGGGCTCTTAGGAAGCTCTATGTTATTCTGACTCTTAGTGACCCTGTATAGGGCTTCCAAGGAGCTGCTGGTGGGTTTGAACTGCCAACCTTGTAGTTCACAAATTTCTGTGCCCTCACCACATTGCTGCCAGTGGTTCAAACTTTGGATGCAACCTTTTCCTCACCTCAATTCATACTCCCTGGCGGCCCCCTGACAGCACCCTCTGTGCCCTCTGCACAATGTCCCAGCATGCTACGTCTCTCTGCCTGGCATTATGGGACAAGCCTTTGCTCCGATTATAGTTGCTCACAACATTTGGCTTTCCTTGCTTTCTCCACAGTCTGCTTTTTTCTCCACAGTCTGCCATTCTGCTTTCTTTGCAGTTTTGACTTTTCCCACCTATAATTTTCTCTTGAAAACAATGATGTGACTTGTGGCATTGCCTGGCATGATAGATAGCTCCTCCAGGTTGGAGTGAGTCCATCAGGCATTGTGTCCTGGAAGGGAGCCTTTCCACACCACCTCCCTCTGGGGAGTGTCACCTCATGGGACAGATGGAGAGAAGCTCTCTCTGCTGGTCCCTGCCTCCCCCTCAGCACAGTGGCCACTCTGCCACCCTGGACCACCACAGCTGGATTTGCACCAGGCACCCAGCCTCTTCAGAGCAAACAGGGCACAGGTTTTCCTTCTTGGAACCACAGCTGCATCCACCCTCTCCATTTTGCTCCTGAATCCAATTGGCATTGGCTTTTCCTGCTTGTGAAGCCCCCCAGATTTTTTCTGGCTCATTTTGTAAGTCTTCCCGCTGTCAATCAGTTCCCAACACGTCCGGTGAACCTGAGCTGACTACATGGAATGGGCAGACACTGGCACTGATGAACATGCCTGCGGAGCCACAAGATTTCAAGCGCTAAGTCTAAGAGCACAAATGGAGAACCTGGACATTGGAGGGAACACTGAGGAGAAGAGCGGGTGAGGGACCAGCCTGGCAGATGTCCCAGAGGTGGGACAGAGGCCTGGGTTGACAGCAGAGAGGGTGGCCTCATCATGGCCAAGTCTGACGTCTCCTCCGTTCTCATCCTCTCTAACTCTGAAGGTTGAGTCAACCCTGAAGCGGCCCCACCTGCCTTACAGCCCTCTGTGTCTGCGGCCTGGGACGCCCTGCGCTGGCCAGGCTCTCCGGCTCCTCTTGCTGCCAAGGACAGCCCTTCAGCCTCCTCTGCCTCCCAAAGGTGAACACTGCTGAGGGCCTGTTGTTGTTGGGTGCTGTAAAGCTGACTCAGCTTCACAGTGGCTCCCCGTGACCCCACACAGAGCGACCCCAGAGGGTTTCCTAAGTGCCATGTTTACAGGGGCAGGTCACTAGGGCTCTTCTCCCGTGGAGCTGCTATGGGGTTTGAACTGCCAACCTTTCCGTTAGCAGCCAATTGCTTAACCACTGTGCCACTAGAGCTCCTTGTTCCCAGTCTATTCCATCCATGGACGGATTACTCAATAAGCAAGGTAAGCATGGGCTGACTTCTGCTTTCTGACTAATCAATAGTGAGCAATGTCACCTGGGTTTTACCACATCTGTAATGTGAAAAAAATAAACAGATAAAACTGTTCACTATGGATTAATAAGTAAGCACAAGCTAGCCCGTGCTTACCTTGTTGACTGGGTCCTCCATCCCTGTCAGGAATTGTGAATTTGAAAAGAGGCTCAGGTTCTGCAGGAAGGTGCGGTGGGGTTGGGAGAGAGAGAGACGTGGAAGCAGAACCTTTGCTGTGGTGGAAAGATAGGAACTTGTTCGTTACAAATTAGTAAATCAACACGATCTGGCAATCCATAAAGATGACAAAAAGCCCTCATGGGACAATTCGACGTGGTCATTTGGGGTTGCTATGGGTGGGAATCAACTGGACAGCACCCAACCAGAGCACCCTTATCGTGTCTCTCCAAGGCACCAGTCCTTCTCAGAGATCTAAGGTCCCTCCTCTCAGCTTCCAGGTCCTCTGGGCCCTCAGTCCAGGGCCAGGCTCCTTCCTGCACTTACTAACTGCACTGCCTTTTGTTACCATTTCTTTAGTCAGCCCTCCCATTACAGCTGTTCAATACCCTGTAATCAATTCCTGGTGTGGTGCTGTGGGTTAATGCACTGGACTGCAAGGTTAGTTTGAGCCACAAGGTCAGCGGTTCAAAGTCACCAACCAGCCACTCTTTGGAAACCCTACACAGGGTCGCTATGAGTCAGAACTGACTCGATAGCACTAACAGCAGAAACAGCAATCAATTCCTGTGGTGTCCTGGTGTGGCGCTGTGGGGTAATGCGCTGGACTGCAAAGTCCGTTAGAACCGCAAAGTTGGCAGTTCAAGCTCACCAGCCGCTCCTCGGAAACACTATATAGGGTCGACTATGAAGGAGCTCTGGTAGCGTAGTGGTTACGAATCGGGCTGCGAACCGCAAGGTCAGCCGTACAAAACCACCAGCTGCTCTGCGGGAGAAAGATGAGGCTTTCTGCTCCCATAAAGATTTATAGCCTTGGAAATCCTGTTCAGGGTCGCTATGAGTCGGAACCGACTCGACGGCACTTAAGAACAACAAATGAGTACAAATGACTCACTAGCACTTAACAACAAATCAATTCCTGTGGAGTCCTGGTGGGGCACTCTAGAATAAACACTAGACTGCTAACAGTTCAAACCCACTAGCCACTTCTGGGAAACCCTGTGCAGTCTTGCTATGAGTTGGAACTGACTTGACAGCATTTAACAACAACAAACAATTAATTTCTGTAATCAGGAAAGGTGTACGTCAGGGTTATGTTATAGTCTTTCACTGTATTTATTCAATCTGTATGCTGAACAAATAATCCGAGAAGCTGTGTTATGTATAATGAAGAAGAACATGGTGTTAGGGTTAGAGGAAAACTCATTAACAACCAGCAATATATATTGATGATGCAACCCGGAACAACATTTCATCTCAGTGCACCTACCCCACATGCTCAGCTGAAAGGGTGAAATGACACATGTCTAGCATGCACTAAGGACTCCGTATATGCCCGCGCTCTGTGGTTTTACGTCTGTAATCCGGGCAGTTGCTTTCCCTCAGTGTGCAGGATGACAAAAGGAGGCACTAAAAGTATGATTAACACACAGTTGTTCAGTCTACAAATACTCATTGAGCACCGACTGTGTTCCAGGGAGCGCTGGCGGCACAGTGGCTAGCTAACCAAAAGGAGGTCAGTGGTTGGAGCCTAGCAGCCACTCCAAGGGAGATGGACGTGGCAGTTTGTTTCCATAAAGATTGTAGCCTCGGAAATCCTCTGGAGTAGTGCTACTGTCTGTCCTTTAGGATTGCTCACTATGAGTTGGAATCGACTCAACATCACTGGGTTATGTTCCGGGCATTGTGCTGGGTGGGTGCTCAGGCTGGATCAGTCACAAAACAGAGATACCTGTCCTTGGGGCCTTCATTCCTGTCCTCCGAGTGGGGAGTACAGTATCTTTAGGTCTAAAGGTGACACATATGAGCCTTTACTAAACTCTGGTCAACTACATTTCTGTCTCTTAACCCTGCTACTGAACCCTGGTGGTACTGTGGGTTAGGCACTAGGCTGCTAACCATAGGGTTGGCAGTTCAAACCCATCACTTGCTCTGCAGAAGATGAGGCTGCCAGCTCCCGTAAATCATGCAGAGCGTTGTAATGAATTGGAGTTGACTTGAGGTCAGTGACTTTGTTTTTCATTTGGGTAACTCTGCTACTAGACTTGGCAGCTCAAACCACCCCTTCCCTGGAGATACCTGGGAAGACAGGCTTGGTGGTCCACTTCAGGAAGGTCATGGCCTTGAAGACCCGATGGAGCAGCTCTACTCTGCACACATGGGGTCATGCTGAGTCAAAACCAGAGACAACAAAGGGCGGGGGATTGGTTAAGGAAAATCCCATAAGTAAAGACTACCAAAGGCATAGGTAGTCAAAGATAGACAAAGTCTACTGGTGGGTACAGTAAGTCCCTGGGTGGTACAAACGGTTAAGGGCTCAGCTACTAACCACAAGGTTGGAAGTTCAAAGCTACTCTGAGGCAATAGGAAGAAAGGTATGGCAATCTGCTTCTGAAAAGTCACATTCCTAAAAAACCCGGAGCACAGCTCTATTTTGCACACATGGGGTCTCCAGGCAAAGGAATCTATTCTGTGTGGGGTAGGAAAAACTAGCATAGTGGTTACAAATTGGGCTGCTAACCTCAAGGTCAGCAGTTCGAAACTACCAGCCGATTCACCGGAGAAAGATGAGGCTTTCTGCTCTCCTAAAGATTTACAGCCTCGGAAACCCTGTATAGGGTCACTATGAGTCAGAACCGACTCCACCCTGCTTAACAACAACAAATGTGGCGCTGCAGGATAATGCACTAGACTGCAAGGTTGGTTTGAATCGCAAGTTTGATGGTTCAAATCCATCAGTCGCTCCTTGGAAACCCTATACAGGGTCTCTATGAGTTGAAATCGACCCGAGGGTGCTTCACAACAACAGTGGTTTGTTTAGTTAGCCTTCTTTCTACGTCTGCTTCTCTTGAGTATGGCCGAGACTAGGAGGCGGCCTCCAGGTATGACCCGGCGCAGGTGATCGACAGGGGAGACACATGTGTGCCGGACAAGGTTTCCTCTCACACCTAAGGGGCTTCATTATCAGGAATGACATTAACTCACATTTAAGAGCAGACAAGCTACGTGAGGAAAAGTTCTCAACAAGATGCAGCCTGTGGTCTCTGGAGACCATTGGATTCCACGCAAGATTTCAGACTCACCTGCTAGGATGCACTTGGCTGCCAGCTTCACCATGGTAACCGCCACCGGATGGATGGGAGAAGCGCGGCTGCTCCCCGGGGTTGCTGGGGCGCCTTCGGGGCAGGGATACGGCTGACTCTTGGGGGCCAATGACCGAGTTGGGGACAGGGACTGATGGGGCCTGACCTCCTGAACTGGGCGAAGGGCGGAGAGTGTGCGCTACAGTCCCGGGGCTAGTATGGGGAAGGGGATGAGACCCTGTTCAAGGCTTCAGAAGGCCGCCTGAAAGGTGCAAGCGAGTCGACGCAGCTCCCGTCCCGGCCCAGGCCCTCAGTCCCAGCCCAGGGAGCGCACACAGGGAAGTCACCAGCCTCCACCCCGGCCAGGTACCGCGTCTACGGCCCTCACCTGGCAACCACAGCCCGCTCGTCCCGCCTCTTCCCCACTCCTTAACCCGTGATTGGCTGCTCACAGAGCCCAGAAACTCTCAAGGAGAGCCAGTGGTAGGAGTAGGGCGGGGCTATATCCCTTTCTTGTGAGACAATTGGTGATAGTAGCTGCTCTTCAAGCTCATTCTTCTTGGCAAAAGATTACCGGAGAAATGTCAATCATTATTCTCTCCCGCCCTCGCCCCACCGGAAAATACCGGGAAAAGAAGCTCTAAAGTCTTCTAGTCAGAAACTGTGATACAGGAAGCATTCTGATTGGCCGGAGGCTGGCCACTACCATCTTCGGGAGAAATGAGATTTGCCGCATCCCCCGGCCCTTCTAGAAGTGGGTTCGCCTACCAGGCCAACCCGGCCTGCGGGACCCTAGAACGGCGCCTGCGCAGTAGATCAGGCCGCAGCCGCTAAAGCTGGACTTCTGAGCTCTTCACTGTTTGGTTGCTTGCTCAGGTCCCAAGATCCAGGGATCGGGGCCCCAGAGTCTCTAAAGAAATCCAGTCTTTACCTCGTACCCCACTGTGAAATCCTCATTTTAAAACCATTTAAGGGTGATGCTAAGTTTTATGGAATCGGTTTCGACTCATAGCCACCCTGTATAGGGTTTCCGAGGAAAATCTGTGACTGGAACTTTAAAATGTAAATTATGCCTGTGAACAAAGGGGCGGACTAAACCAACTTTGATGAGGACGCACGATTGGATTGGACTCAGATTTGAAGCCATACTCTCCTCCGAGCCCATTTCCTGTATGGTAAAATAGAGGTGGGGTGCATACCAAGTGCTGTAGGAAAGCACAGGTAAGGTCAAGGACATCTCTGGTCCTTAACTTCCCTGAGGGACCCTCGTCCTGGGGCCATCCCTTCACCCTTGAGGCTGTTTCTTCATCTTTAAAGATGGACCTAACACCTTTTAGGTTCGGAGACACAAAAAAATGAAAGAATCAAAATGTCTGTGGTAGAGTACCTGTTAGGTGTGTCTTGTCGCTTCTGACTCATAGCAACCCTATGCACAACAGAACCAAATACTGCCAGGTCCTGCGTCATCCTCACAATTGTTATGTTAGAGCACATTGTTACTGCCCCCATGCCAATCCACCTCATTGGGAGTCTTCTTCTTTTCTTGCTGACCTAGAATATTGAAAGTGCCCTGGGCTGCCAAAAGAACCAATAAACCAGTTTTGTAAGATGTGCAGCCACTGTGCTCCTTGGAGACCAGGATGGCCAAACTCCGTCTCTCATATTTTGGACATAGTGTCGGGAGGGACCAATCTCTGGAGAAGGATATTATGTTTGGTGAGGTGGAGGGTCAAAGAAAAAGAGGAAGACCCCCAGCGAGATGGATTGGCCAAGTGGCAGCATCAATGGGCTCAAGCGTGGCAACAGTAGTGAGCTTGGCCCAGGATTAGGCAGTGTTTTGTTCTGCTGTGCATAAGGTCGCTATGGGTTGGTACCGACTCGATGGCACCTAACAACAACAACAACACTTTACCAAGCATGATGCCCTTTTCCAGGGACTGGTCCCTCCTGGTGACATGTCCAAAGTCTAAAGACTTTATCTAGTTCTTCTGGCTTCTAAAGAGCGTCTGGCTGTACTTCGTCCAAGACACATAGATTTCTTTGTTCTTCCTGTAGTCCATTCTTCAGCAACACTGCAACTGAGATGCATCAGTTCTACTCAAATTCCCATTTTTCACAATGTTATCCAGAGTTTGTTAAGATCCACACAGCCCAGGCCTTTGCATAGTCAATAAAACATCATGAATCAAATGCATGTCCTCTTCTGAATTGGGCTTAAATTTCTGGCAGCACCCCAAAAGCAGATACAGTTTCCAGGTGGATTGCTTTTTAACATTAAAAAAATTCAACCTCCTCCATACACAGAGTAGACAGGGATAGGCAACTTGGACATTGACTACCCAAAATGGGGGGCTACAAAGGCAAGAAGTGACTGGCTTACAAGCTTTCAAGAGGGAACCCAGATTCAGAGGGCCTGGAGGAAGGTAGAATCTCCACTGAATAGTATACAATCTGTCTAGGTGGGGCTGATGAAATGAAATGCGCATTAATCTCTTGTGATTTAATAGTGAATAATTGTTATCAGGACTGCTTTTGAGGGTTGGAAATGTAAAGGTAGATGTTTTGTAGCAAGGAGGGGAGCAATTAACTTTTCAGCCTAGGAGTGGAGGTCCCTGGGACCATCAAGGGAGAAGAGCAGAGAGCAGGACCCTACCCAGAGAAGCAGTGATGCCTGAGATGGAGGCAGAGACGATGATGTGGAGAAATGGAGCAGTTGGGGACTTTAGACACAGAGAGGGAGAGGGCCTGTGTGCTGACGACCCAGGGCAGGCTTGTAGTGTATACCCTTTAGTTGGTTGATGATGCATGGAGGGGATTGTAACCATAACAATGAAATGATACAAGATAGGTTGAATGTAAAACTAATGTTCTCCCATGTAAACTGTCACATATTTCACAATAAAACATTTTTTAAAATTCAAAGTATCCCCTTATGGACTTGTTTAAATTTTCTTCAGCTTCAGCTTGAACTTGCATATAAGCAATTGGTGGCTTTGTTTTGACAGATGATATTGAGCTCCATCATCTCTTCCCACAGATAAAATCAATTTGATTCCTGTGCATTCCATCTGGCAAGGTCCATACGTGTAGTTGCCGTTTATCTTGTTGAAAAGGGTATTTGCAATGAATACATCATTGGTTTTACAAAATTCCATCCTGCAGATGTCCAGCGTCATTTCTATCACCAAGGCCATATTTCCCAACTACTTATCCCTCCTGTTTATTTTCAACTTCCACATTCTAATCACCAGTAATTACCAACACAGCTTGATTGCATGTTTCATCAATTTCATACTGAAGAAGTTGGTAGCATTCTTCAGTTTATTCATTATTGGCTTTGGGATTTGTGCACAAATTTGAATAATATTTGTGTATTAATTGGTCTTCCTTATTGTAGTGAAGTGCTGTTGAGTTGGTTCTGACTCATAGAGAACCTGTATGGAGCTTTTAAAGGAATGGCTTGTGGGTTCGAACCACCGTTCTTTCAATTAGCAGTTCACTGCTTATCAGACAGCACCACACCAGGACTCTGGTCTTTCTTGTAGGCATATAGATAGTCTCCTATTACAGATAACATTGCATTTCAAGATAGATATTGAAATGTTCTTTTTGACAATGAATGTGACATCATTCCTCTTGAATTTGTCATTCCTGACAGAGATTGTTTCAAAATGGCCAATAATGTCCATTTCAGTTCTTCCTGACAG
This sequence comes from Chrysochloris asiatica, assembly GCF_000296735.1. NCBI lineage: Eukaryota > Metazoa > Chordata > Mammalia > Afrosoricida > Chrysochloridae > Chrysochloris > Chrysochloris asiatica. The sequence continues at coordinate 5,493,635 of NW_006408594.1, read as the reverse complement.
AGATTGTTTCAAAATGGCCAATACGTGTCCATTTCAGTTCACTAATGCTTAGGATATCAATCTTTATGGGTTCCATTTCTATTCTGACAATTTATAATTTGCCTAGATTCATACTATGTAATGCCATGTTCTGATTATTAATGGCTGTTTGCAGGCGTTGCTTCTCACTTTAAGAAATAAAGCTAGTCTGTTCATCCGAAAGCTCCACTGAAACTTGTCCTGTGGGTGAGCACGTTGGTATTTGTAACACCAGTGGCCTGGCCTCCAGCATCACAGAAATGCCCAAGTCACCACAGTGGAACAAACTGACAGACGTGTGGGATGGGGTAGAGTGTTGTTGTTAAGTGCCGTTGAGTCGGTTCCAACCCATAGCAACCCTGTAGGGGGTTCCAAAGCTGTAAATCTTTTTTTTTTTGGTTTGAGCATTTTATCACAGGAATGCATAGACTGTGCTGACGTGTGAAGTGGACTGAGGTATTCCATCACGTTGACAGATCAAAGCAGAAAAGCCACATGGCCACCACATTTTGTCCTTGTGCCTTTTGGTCCATCTACAGAATGAGCGGGGCTGCATGGGACAGCCCTAGGGAAATGGTCTGTCTGGCACAGTTGGTCACAGTGTCACAATCTGGAACCTACTCCTACCAGGCACTGTCCGGTAACCAGTCACATGGCCTGGGCACTGGGGAAAAGGTCTTCTACAACACTTAACTGATTCCGGGAGATCCACTCATACAGGGTGGGTCCCAACAGTAAGCGGGGAGAACAGGGGTGGAATCCAGATTCAGCATTTGTTTGTTCCAATATTCTTTGCCAACGCCATAATTCAAAGGCATCAATTTTTCTTTGGTCTTCTGTATTCTTTGTCCGGTTTTCATATTACATATGCTCTGCCAAAAAAATTAAAATACACGATTCTAGAAAAATACAAAATACTAAGTGTGATGCAAGGAAGGATATGTTCAAAGGGAAGTAGTAAGCAGAATATAAAGACCCTCCCCCTCCATCTTAGCAGCATCCTACAGACACTAAATGGCTTATAAGAGAAATAGATTGAAAGGGTTTGTTGGGGTTGTTTTAAGTGGGGAAGACATGAATAGGTAGCTCACAGAATCATTGAAAGAGCTGGAGAAAAACTTAGGGCCAAGTTGACAGTGCCAAAAATAGGCTCACACTGACACACATGATAAAATGGGGAACATCCAAAGGAGTAACTACAGGAAAATTTATAACCATCAAGTACATTATAAAACAAGACTGAAATTAAGCATACAACTAAAGCAGCTAGAAATGAACAAATCAACTCAAAGAAACAGAAGGCAATGATCAGTAAGGTAGACAGATCTCTTACAAAGCTATTTAAAGAAAAGAGAAACATCAAATACAGAATATGTATTTGTCAGTTGTATCTGTCACCACCTCTTGTACCCCTGATAACAGAGCCTATTGTAGGAGAGACATATTATATGGATCAAGTGTGGCCGCTCCTGCCTTTCCCATGCTGGGCCAACACAAGTTCGTAACAAAGGGCAAGAGACCTGAGCAGATAGACTGGTCTTCCCTGAAATGTACAAATTCTGGAGAAATCTACATAGAGTGTGTGGAGGCTAGTACTTCCTGTAGACATCCCTTGCAGGAGAGAATGGAATGGCTCATCAGAGAACCTGAGACAATCCGAGAGACATGAGGAGCGTCCTGATGAAAAGATTCTGGCCCTGAGTCTACTCTGCACAAGGTTCTATTCTCAGACTTCAGGCCCATGAACTGTTTGCTTCTGCTAATACGAGTTGGGTTTTGTCACTTACAAGAACGTCCAAGTAACTTCAACATTGTTGTTCAGTGCCATCAAGTTGGTTCTGACCCACAGTGAAACCAAGAACAGAATGAAACTCTGCCTGCCTGTGTCAGCCTCACAGCTGTAGCTGTCTGAGCTCAATGTTGTAACCACTGTGTATTGACACAGTCTCCCATGTACCTTGTTGAGGGGCTTCCTCTTTATCATGGACCCTCTGCTTTACCAAGCATGATGGCTATCCTCAGGGACTGGGCCCTCCTGACATGTCCAAAGGACATGAGACAAAGTTTCACCACCATCCTCTCTAAGGAGCACTCTGGCTGAACCTATCTCAAGCCAGATTTGTTCATTCTTCTGGCAGTCCATGGGATATTCAATATTCTTTGCCAACATCAGAATTCAAGGAGCTCTGGTAGCATAGTGGTTATGAATCGGGCTGCTAATCTCACGGTCAGCAGTTCGAAACTACCAGTGTTCCAAGGGAGAAAGATGAGGCTTTCTGCTCTCATAAATATTTACAGCCTCGGAAACCGTATGCAGGGTCGCTATGAGTCAGAACTGACTCCACGGCACATAACAAAGACAACAATACCATAATTCAAAAGCATCAACTCTTCTTCAGTCTTCCTCATTCATTATGTAGCTTTCACACTACATATCTTTTTGCCCCCCAAATTAAAATCACACAAAGCACATGATTCTAGAAAAATATAAATTGCCAAATTTGACTCTAAGAAGGATAGAAAACCTGAGTAGGTCAAATGTCATAAAAGAAATGAAAAAAGTAGAAAATGTATCCCTTAAAAAGGCACGAGACGGAAGTTTTTATAAAGACGTTCTACCAAACTTTTAGGAAACAAAGAATTTCTGTTACAAACAAAAAAGTCTGTAGAGAAAGATTGTATCCAAACTTATTCTTCAAGGCTAGCAAAATGCTGGTAACAAAATAGGGCAGGGAAAGCATTTAAATGAAATTTAACAATAATTAGCTTAACAAGCATAAAATCCTGGGGGCACATGATCCGTTGCTAACTGAAAGGCTGAGAGCTTGACTGTACCCAGAGGCACCTCAGATGGAAGGACTGGCAATCCACTTATGGAAAATCAGTCACTGAAACCCTGTGGATCACAGTCCTACTCTGAAGCCTCATGGCATCATCACCATGAGTTGGAGTCGAGGCCATGGCAACTTCTGTGTTTGCTTGGAAGTGAGGTTTATATCAGATGGCAAGAATGTTTCAGCATTAGGTAATCTACTCATGTAATTCACTGTACCAATGAAACAAAGCTTGGTGATCTTAATAGATGTCAAAATCCAATCCCACTGATTAAAGGGGAAAAAACCCAACCCTTTAGTAAGGTAGGAACAGAAGCAAATTTCTTCAGTCTGATGAAGGTTATCTACCAGACACTTAAGCGAGAACTACATTTCATGATGGAACATGAAAACCATTCTCAAGAGATGACAGTCCAGGATGCGTCATGACATTCTACCAGGCTTTGAAGTCACAAGAAAAGGAATGAGTATAGAGTCTCTTCAGAGAGGGGCCTGGCTGTGTCCCCAACCAGCGGGGGAAGAGTGCAAGGCACCCTGGGAATGTTCAAGCTCAGGGGAGCCAGGACCTAGTCTCTGAGTAAGTGGTGTGGCAGGCCTGGGGTCTCAGGCTGCCTCGTCCTCTTCAAGCTCCTCCTCACTCTCATGATACTGTCTGTGGTTGGTGTTAACTAAGAGGTCAGAATCATCTTCAGAGCTGGATTCATCTCCTGAAGACTGGGGCTCAGTCAGGAGTTCAGGCTGAGTTTGTCCCTGCTACTGTGTTTCTCAGTCATTTCAGAGAAGATTTCAGGCCAGAGCCCCTCCTTCTGCAGAGAGTGCACATGGTCCTTGCGGAGCACAAAGGAGATCTCAGCCTTCACCTTCTCTCCTCCTTGATGGGGTCAACAATGAGAAAGTCCCCTCTCTTAATCCAGATGTTCTTGTGGTACTTGGAGGGCATGCTCACTGAGAAGTCCAGCCCCAGGGCGGTCTCCACCTCATGCAGATTGTTTCCTGGGGTTCTGAGTACCCTCACAATCTGCTGCTGGTCGGAGGGCATCGTGAGTTCTTCCAGCACCTCCTTTACCACATACTTCCTCTTGGTGGCCTGAGACATGTTGGGTCCCGTCGTGGGCTGTGAGGGACACAAAGACTGCCAATTCTTCCTCTTGAGTTTCTTGGCTGGCAGGCAGGGTCCAGGGTCTCAGGTCCTTGACGATTCCATAGGTGCTAGCTAGCACGGTAACCCTATTCTCCGAGGCTAGAAGCTGAGAGCAGACTGTCCATGACTCAACTCACAAAACAGTCAATGAAAGTACAGAAAAGAGACTTGTGGGTGGTCACGGCAGTGGCTCCGGTTTGAACTCAGATTTTCAATATCCCACCAGTTGAGAATGATGTGAGTCTCAGTTGGACCCTTCTAAACAGTCAAGGCTGTACATCTTTACGGGAGCAGAAAGCCTCATCTTTCTCCCGCAGAACTGCTGGAAGTATTGAACTGCTGACCTTGAGGTTAGCAGCCCAACTCATAACCACTCTGCTACCAGCAGAGTTCAATAAATAATGTGGAGGGATGGGAATAAATGGATCGGGGCAGATTTGTTTTATCATCACCGTCTACCAAATTGACTAAACTCACTGCCATTAAGTTGATTCTGCCTCAAAAGTCCCTATAGGTTGATGTGCTGGGCTGCTAACCTAGAGGCTGGAGGGTCAAGTCCACAGAGAGGCACCTTGGAAGAAGGCCTTGTGATCTACTTCAGAAAGATCAATCATTAAAAGCTCTATATAGAGCACAGCTGTACTTTGACACAGTTGGGGTTGCCATGGCTCAGAATCGACTGGAGGGCAAGTGGATTTGGTGGCTTCTCATTCTGTGGGACCCCTGGAATCTTTACTGACTGGTGCTCAGAGGAAAGCGCAGCCACTCAATGAAGATGTTGCACGAGCGGCCTGTCGGCACATACTCCTCAGTACCTGGAACACTGGTGCAGGGGAACTAACATACACACAGCTAATGGGTGTGCATGGTCCCAATGAGGTGGGGCTTAAAGATATCCCAATTGTCTGACTTTTCCTACATATTACACCACTCCATAATCCTTGATATCAACCACCTCCCTCAAGTCCCAGGGGTCTGCAATATGTTGCAATAGCTCATAGAACTCACAATTGTCAAAGGAAATGGCTCCCACAATTGTGGAGGTTGGCAAGTCCCAAATCTGTCATTCAGAGGTCAATCTGGAAGATTCTCCTCACTATGTAGTCTCTCTCAGGAGCTGAGGAACCCAAATCTGCAGGAGACAAGCTGTTGATAGACGAGGCTGAGGCAGCTAAGGAATCTGGTCAGGTGATAGGCTGCAAGTCCCGCCCACTGGAAGTTAGATGTGATGAGCCAGATGCAAGATTCAGAGCAAGAGAATTTTGCCAAAGCAACCTTATAAATTGGACTCAGACTATGCCCCCAAGGAAAACAAAGGGTGGTGACTTGAGTCGCACTCTCTATAATTGGAGGACACCCTTAATGCTTGTTGGTGTTATTCGGTACCGTCGAGCTGGTTCCAACTCTCAGCAATCCTATGCACAACAGAACAAATTGTGTACCACCCTCACAATTGTTGCTACGCTTGAGCCCATTGTTGCTGCCACTGTGCCAATCCATCTCATTGGGAGTCTGCCTCGTTTTCACTGACTCTCCACTTTACCAAGCATGATGTCCTTCTCCAGGGACTGGCCTCTCCTGATAGTGTATCTGAAGTATGAAAGATGAAGTCTGGTCATCCTGGCTTCTAAGGAGCTCTCTGACTCTACTTCTTCCAAGACAGATTGGTTTGTTCTTCTGGCACTCCATGGTACTTTCAGTATTCTCCTCCAGCACCATAACTCAAATGCATCATGTCTTCTATAATCTTCCTTATCCATTCTCCAATTCCGTAGATCCTTGATCCTTAAAACTTCAGTTCTCAATTCGATCTTAATCCTTACTTCTTTGTTGTTGTTAGGTGCCATTGAGTTGGTACCGACTCATAGTGACCTTATGCACAGCTGAACGAAACACTGTCTGATCCTGGGCCAACCTCACTATTGTTGCCACGCTTGAGTCCATCGGTGCTGCCACTTGGCCAATCCATCTCATTGGGGGCCTTCCTCTTTTTCTCTGATCCTCCACCTTGCCAAACATAATATCATTCTCCAGCGACTGCTCCCTCCTGAAAATATGCCCAAAGTATGAGAGATGAAGTTTGGCCTCCAAGGAGCACTCTGTCTGCACTTCTCCCAAAATGGATCTATTGGTTCTTTTGGCAGCCCATGGCACTTTCAGTATTCTCCTCCAACACCATAACTCTGTCTTCCTTATTCACTGTCCAGCTTTCGCATGCATATGAGGTTATTGAAAATACCATGGCTTGGGTCAGGCACACCTTAGTCCTCAAGCTGACATTTTTGCTCTTCGTCACTTTAAAAAGGTCTTGTGCAGCAGATTTGCCTAATGCAATATGTCGTTTGATTTCTGACTGCTGCTTCCATGAGTGTTGATAGTTGATCCAAGAAGTCCTTGACAACTTCAATCTCTTCTCTGTTGATTAGAATTTGTTTATTGGTCCAGTGGTGAGGATTTTGTTTTCTTTACAATGAGATGTAATCCATACCGAAGACTGTGTTCTTAGATCTTCATCAGTAAATGTTTTAAGTCCTCTTCAGCAAACAAGGTTGTATCATCTGCATATCGCAGGTTGATAATGAGTCTTCCTCCAATCCTGATGCCATGTTTTTCTCCATAGAACCCAGCTTGTCGAATTATTTGCTCAGCATACAGGTTGAATAAGTATGGTGAAAGAATACAACCTGGTTGCACACCTTTCTTAATTTTAAACCATTCAGTGTCCTCATGTTTTGTTTGAACAACTGCTTCTTGGTCCAGGTACAGATTCCTCATGAGCACAATTAAGTGTTCAGGAATACTCATACTTCTTAAAGTTGTTCATAGCTTGTCATGATCCACACAATTGAAAGCCTTTGCGTAGTCAATAAAGCACAAGGTAAACTTCTTCCTGATATTCTCGGCTTTCGGACAAGATCCATCGGACATCAGCAATGATATCCATTGTTTCACAGCCTTTTCTGAATCCAGCTTGAACCTCTGGAAGTTCTCTGTTAATGCATACTTGCAGCCATTTCTGTATTACCTTTAGTAAAACTTTACTCGCATAGGATATCAAAGAGATTGTCTGATGATTTCCACATTCTGTTGGGTCACCTCTTGTCGGGGACCTGCCTCGACATAGGGGCTCGGTTCACGAGTGTTTGGTTCACGAGGAGGGGAGATCCAGTGGCGATAGGGATAGCGAAAGAATACACAGACAAACAGAAGAAGAGAGACAATGAGGCACCCCAAAGCCAGGTGGATACATCACTGGTGGGCAGGCTTGGGACTACAGGCATCGTGGCCTATGCAGGCAGCAACTCACTTTCCTGCAATCTTTACTGCATGCCTTCTAACCCATAATGCACACCTGGGGAGGCCTGGGCCTCTGTTTTATTTAGGGGAGGAGCTTCACACCAAGCTTGGGGGGACTTAGGCAAGGTACAGCTAACATCAGTACTTTTCCAGACATTCAGGTAACTTTACATCATACTTCGCTGCTTCAAATCCCAGGCCAGCAACTTGGATTCTCAGGCCCAATTAACATATCTATAGCCCCTGAGCTCAGTTGGGGGAAGGTGAGAGTTCTGCAGGAGATGCCCAGGTGAATGGGCTGCACCTGGAAAAGGGATTAGGGAGGATGGGTTCTTTGTCTATAGAACAAAGATCTGAGAAGTTGCTAAGATATTTTTAGTTAATCCTTTTGGAGAGAGGCTTGACCTTGCAACTTTTTTAGTCTTAGGCTTTAGGAAAATATCACATTTATCTGTGGATTATCAAAGGCTCCGTGTATTAAATTAATACATGTAACAATATTAAGATGAAAAACAATTTGCCATTAACTGCCAGTGGCCTCATTTGTTACACTCGGGCCTATAAGGCCTTGAACCTCTGACCAGTCTTACACGGTCCGCAACAACCTCTCTTTGGAATGGGCACAAATACGGATCTGTTCCAGTCGTTGGGGGTCTTCCTCTTTTTCTCTGACTCTCCACCTTATCAAACATGATATCCTTCTCCAATGACTGGTCCCTCCTGACAATATGTCCGAAGTGGGGTTACATAAATATGAAGCTAGTGGGATATCTCAATCACTAGGCAATATGGTACTATTTACTGTCAATCCCTGGTTTTGCTAGACGTGGGGAAGGTACAGTCTGTCCCAGCAGACCTTGGTAATTCTGGCATATGGGTTCAGGGACATAGTTATAGTCTCTTGCTGAGGGATTACCCTTGCTTCTGGTACCTGTAGCTGCATTCCCGATCCTTAAACTGTGGCATCTGACAGGAAAAAAGCAGTTTCAGGCAATGTGTGGAAGAACTGTATAGCAACACCAGCATCCTTCCCTATCCTCTCTTCCCTAGATTCTCCTGAGAAAAGTAAGAATCTATCCAGTGGCGATCTTCCCTCTGCCCACCTCATGCTGAGTGTGAGGACACACTCTTGAATGTGTGTGAGCCAGTCCTTCATGCCTTTATCTCCCCTCATTTTAGATAACAAATATTTCAATTACCCATTCAATTCTCTATCAAACCATTACTCTGAGGGTGGTCTGCCAAATAATGTGTCCATTTTATATGATATGTCTTGGTCCATTGTTGTACCCTGTGAGCTATAAAATGTGTTCCTTGGTCTGAGGACATATAACTTGGTGGTCCAAATTGGTACAATATCTTTTGTTGTGATATTTTAATGGTGTTTTTGGCATCTGCATCCATTACAGGATATACAAAGCCCAGTCCAGAGTAAGTATCTATTCCTGTGAGGACCCATTTGTAGCCCCCTGGTGCCACTGGGCCTATATAATCCACTTGCCAGGTGTGAGCAGGTCCTTCTTCCCTGGGAATCTGTCCCATAGCCATCTGTAACCTCTGTCTTTCTTGCTGGCAGACAGAGCAACCCTTATTGGCATTTTGTGATTCAGAGGCTGTTGGAGGGATGTTTCTTTGCATTTCTATAGCACCCCCATGTCCACTCATTTCATGGACCCAATTGGCCACCTAAAGGGAGCATACCAACATGTCCACTTGCTGATTCCACTCACCTTCTATCCAGGAAGAGGCTTCTTCACATGGGCATCAAAATGCCCTACTCTAATGCACTCTCTAAATTTCCAGAGTGGTTTTCCTAGGTCCTAGCCCCACATGGATTTCCCTTAAATAGTTCAATTTTCCATTATCCAATTGCCTGACCATAAAGCCGGTCCACTGGCCACTGCCCACAAATCAGTAAAAATCCAAATATCCTGGTGTGGCACTATGGGTTAAAGCTCTGTACCACAATGTTGGTTTGAACTGCAAGGTCAGTGGTTCAAGATCATCAGTCTCTTTTTGGAAACCCTGTACAGGGTCACTATAAATCAGAACCAACTAGAAGGCACTTAGCAACAACAAAATACATTGTCCAATTCTTTCATGTCAGTTAAGAAGCTGGCTCAGCCCATTGAATGAACTGTTGTTACCTTCTTCAATCAGGGTCTTTCCTTCTGCAGGAAAGCTGTTTCCTAACACAACAGCTTTCCACATCAAGTGTTGTTCAAGTACCTGGAACTGCCACCTGTGAACCAAGCAGCCTTGGTTAGCAGAAAGTTGTTCATAGGACACTGCCCATGTGGCAATGGGCTCTGGCATCTTCTCAGGTGGTTCCCAGGTGGGAGCTATGGGAACAGTGACTACCTGCTCATGAATACAGTGCCTCCCTGCACTCTCCATAGCTTCTTCCTTTATGTATGATTTCCATTTCATTACAGAACTATTTTGAGCACTGCCTTCCTTATTCAAGTGTTTCTCCAGCATCACTAAAACTTTATGGGTATCTCAAGTCTCATGATGACTTTGTGTCCTTCTCTCATTGAGGCAGTCTCAAGCAAAGTCCAACAGCAGGTGAGTAATCGCCTTTCAAATGTCACACATTGTGTTGCAGCATCTGGAAAATTTCTAGTCCAGAATCCCAATGGTCATCATAGGGCAATGTTCTCTTGCTTTTGCCATAAGCTCCACTCTGCAAAAACGTGCAGCAGACATCTCCAAAATTATGTCTGAATGTGGATCATATGCACCTGAAGAGGTGCAAAGTGAGACCACTTTCTGTAACCCAATAACCTTCTGTTGCTCAGGCCTCCATTTAAATGCAGTTTTCTTGTGAGTAGTTTTATTGATAGGAGTCAACAGTATTCCCAGATGTGAAATATGCATTTTCCAAAGTCCAAACAAACCAACCAAATGTTGGGCCTACTTTTTGGTCTTAGGTAGGTAGCAACAGCAACTTGTTCTTGGTTACCTGAAGAATGTCATGGGTGGCTCCAGCCCAAGTTCATCGCATGAATTTCAATGGACAAGACCCTGGAGTTTTTCTGGATTTATTAACTAGCCTCTGTTGGTCATGTGGGCAACCATTGTTTTCAAATATGCTCTAGCATGTTCTTCTGTATTTGAAATTAACATAATATCATCAGTGTTCTGTATCACTGCATTTAAGATCTGCACCAAGTCCAAGTTCTATGATAGTAAGCCAGTGAGTTTAAATAACCCATAGGTAACACACTGAAAGTATATTGGGATACTTCCCACATGAAAGCAAACTATGGCTGATTTTTTTTCTGAGATTGGGATGGAGGCAACGGCATTTACAAGATCAGTCACTGAGTACCAGTTTCCTTGAGCCTGCATAGTTTCTGCACTGTGGAGACACGTCTGGAACAGCTGAAGCCACAGGTGGCACTATTTGATTTAGACCTCGAAAGCCTACTGTCAACCTCCATGAGCCATCTGCCATTTCCACAGATCACACAGCAGTCCTGGTATGGCACTGTAGGATCATCCCTAGACTGCTAATCACAAGGTTGGTGGTTCAAACCCACCAGCTACTCCTTGAAAACCCTACACAGGGTTGCTATGAGTCAGAACTGACTTGATGGCCCTTATACCAAGACTGTTATACAGAGAACTTGTTGGCATCAACACTCCTGCCTTTAGCATGTCTTTAATCAAAAAAATTATCTCCCTTTGCCCATCAAATATCCTATATTGTTTCAAATGAGTAATCTGAGTGGGTTGGAGCAATTAAAATGGTTCCCGTTCAGTCATGTCTAATCAATACACAGAGTTACTGTACCAAAAGGAAATGGTTAATGTTCAACTGTTTCAAGAGGTAGCATAGAATCAAGAGCCAATGATACTGAAGGAGGAAGTCCAAGGTGCATTAAAGGAATTGGCAAAGAACAAGGCACCAGGAATTGATGGAGTAAAAATTGAAATCTTTCAAGAAAGTGAGGTGGCACAAGAGGCACTAACTCATCTATTCCAAGAAATTTGAAAGAAAACTATCTGGCCGACTGATTGGAAGAGATCCATATTTGTGCCCATTCCAAAGACAGGTGAGCCAACAGAATGAGGAACTCATCGGCCAATCTCTTTGATATCTCATGTGAGTAAAGTTTTACTAAAGACAATACAGAAACTGCTGCAAGCATACATTGACAGAGAACTTCCAGAGGTTCAAGCCGGATTCAGAAGAGGCTGTGGAACGAGGGATATCATTGCTGATGCCCGATGGATCTTGGCTGAAAGCAGAGAATATCTGAAAGATGTTTACCTGTGCTTTATTGACTACGCAAAGGCTTTCGATTGTGTGTTTCATGACAAGCTATGGACAATATTGCGAAGTATGAGTATTCTGGAACACTTAATTGTGCTCATGAGGAATCTGTACATGGACAAAGAGGCAGTTGTTTGAACAGAACAGGAACACTGAATGGTTTAAAATTAAGAAAGGTGTGCGATCAGGTTGTATTCTTTCGCCATACTTATTCAACCTGTATGCTGAGCAAACAATCCAAGAAGCTGAGTTCTATGAAGAAAAACATGGCATTAGGATTGGAAGAAGACTCATTAACACCCTGCAATATGCAGATGATACAACCTTGCTTGCTGAAAGTGAAGAGGACTTAAAACATTTACTGATGAAGATCAAAGAGCACAGGCTTCGGTATGGATTGCATCTCAATGTAAGGAAAACAAAAATCCTCACCACTGGACCAATAAACAACATTCTTATCAATGGAGAAAAGATTGACGTTGTCAAGGACTTCTATTCTGCTTGGATCAACTATCAACACTTATGGAAGCAGCAGTCAAGAAATCAAACAATGTTTTGCATTAGGCAAATCTGGTGCACAAAATCTTTTTAAAGTGTTGAAGAGCAAAGATGTCAGCTTGAGGACTAAGGTGCACCTGACCCAAGCCATGGTATTTTCAATAACTTCATATGCATGTGAAAGCTGGACAGTAAATAAGGAAGACCATAGAAGAATTGATGCTTTTGAGTTATGGTATTGGAGGAGAATATTGAAAGTGTCATGGGCTTCCAAAAGAACTAACAGATCTGTATTGGAAGAAGTGCAGCCAGAGTGCTCCTTGGAGGCCAAGATGGCCAAACTCCATCTCTCATACTTTGGGCATATTGTCAGGAGGGACTATTAGCTGGAAAGGGATATCATGTTTGGTAAGGTGGAGGATCAGAGAAAAAGAGGAAGACCCCCCATCTAGATGGATTGGCCAAATGGCAGCATCAATGGACTCAAGCGTGGCAATAGTAGTGAGGTCGGGCCAGGATCGGGCAGTGTTTCATTCTGCTGTGCATAAAGTCGCTATGAGTCAGTACCAACTTGATGGCACCTAACAACAACAACAATCAATACTTGCCGAACAGCAGTCCTACATAGCTTCCATTTTATAATATCAAATAGAAGGAATGTTCCCCAAATACATATAATATCCACCCCAAGAATATATTCAGGTTAGGGAGATGTAACTATTTCATACAAGAGCTGTGCAAACCTTCCAATTCTCACCCAAACTTTCACCTTAGTCTCATCAACTGCTGCACTCCTATATACCTTGAGCCTAATCCTGCTGTTCAGTGCTTTTAAACTGGTTCTGACTCTTAGGGAGCCTGGATAGGGTTGCAAGAAGCTGTTAGTGGGTTCGAACCACCAACCTTGTGGTTAACAGTTCTGTGTTTATCCTACAGCAATGCACCAGGACACTGAGTCTAACGTTGTTGTTAAGTGCTGTCATGTCAGTTCCCACCCACAGCGGCCCTGTATAGGGTTTCCGAGGAGCAGCTAGTAAGTTTGAACTGCCGGCCTTGTGATTCAAACTGACTGTGGAGTCCAGCTCATTAACCCACAGTGCCACAGCAGCAGGACCTAACGTTAGGTCCCTTCAATCTTTTATTGGTGTGTCGAGGAGTGCCAAGAAAGTCTCTCTCTCCACCCCCATCCCAGGCCATTTTACCCATGCATATACATATGGCCTTGGGTCTACTGCTGGGGGCTAGACCAGAAGACTCTGGCCTCCTTGTCAATTCTGGCATTGAGCTGAGCCTCGGCTCCAAATGATCCCACGTGGGAATTCACATCATTAAGTTACTCCCAGTGAGGCTAGAGAGGACTTGTTTAGGCTTCTTTAACATAGTGAGACCATCAGAAGCTTCTCTTGGTCCACCCAACCTACTTTAGTGATGTATTAGGGCTTTTGTGCCAACTTCATCAATGCCTAACTGCTGACCTTAAAGTTAGCAGCCCGAATTGTAACCATTACGCTACCAGAGCGCCTCATTTCTCAGTGACTATCTTAAAATATCTCTCCTACTGGGTTCATTCTATCCTAATTCCCTCTTCCCATTCTCCCATTCTCCTATGAATTACCTTATGTTTCTTGCATCTGTAAAACCCATGCAGGGAAGTTGTGCTAACAGTTCTGACACGGCTTCTCATACTGTTGCTTTATTTCCTAGTAGTAAGGTTGCATGGATGTCCACATGGATGGAGCTCCCTTGATCATCGTCTCTACCATGACCAATGGAAGGGGATGAATATGATCACCATAAAGCCATGCCAACATTACTTCTATAAACAGCACCTTAGCTGCTTCCTCTGAGTGCTTCATTGAGTATTTAGAGTGGAAGAGGGGTAGTTTCCCTTCTCAGGGTGAACAGATCTTACTGCGAATTTTTTCGTGTCTACCAGGCTGGCAATTCCCTCTGGGTTAACCTTCTGTGTAAATGGATCTGGTATTACCATCCATGACTGTTGCGTAGTGAGTTGTGCATCTTGCATCAACCCAAACATACTCTTCCAATCTATAGCATTGGAAACCAAAGACACTGCCCCTCAATTAGTGTCTCTCACAATCTGTTTTAGTAGTCGTTCTCCAGGAAGCTGGTGATAGCAATTTACCAGTTGGAGGGGTTCCTCTACAGTGTACCCCTGCTTTCAGTAACCTCCTGGTTTTGCCCATCCCGCCTCTTGGAATAGCTTCTTAGTAGCCAGTGGTTGTAGGGGTATTTATTGTTGTTCTAACCCATTTTTTCCTTTTTGAGTCATATCTGAGATGAGTGGCTCTGGGTTTGGTGCAGGGCTACAATGGGCCCGTACATTCTTTTGTTCTTTTTCCTTGCCATTGCAGCGAATTCTCAACAAAACCCAAGGTATTTTATGTCTTCCTCTTTCGTTATCAGAGTCCTGGTGTGCCACTGTGGGTTAATGCGCCAGACTGCAAAGCTGTTTGAACTGCAAGGTCGGCGGTTCAAGCTCACCAGCTGCTCCCAGGAAACCCTATACAGGGTCGCTATGGGTTGGAATCAACTCGATGGCACTTAACAACAACAACAACAACTTTCTTTATCACTCTGCATTTCCAAATTCATCCAGTTATCTAATTCATCAGGACTTAGGTCTGTAGCTCCCAATTCTGTGTCTCATGAGTAGCTTTTGCCTTGGGTAAGTGATTACAACATCACTTCTGCTTTAATCCATGGTTGGTTTTTATCCATCCAGAAACCAAAGGTTCCTCTTTCTCTCATTTATCACCCATTCCCTCAAGCCAAATATTACAGTGAGTCAGGATAATTTCTTTTACAAAGATCAGCACAAGGCTGGCCCAATAAGGTGGGGGTTAAAGAGATCCCAAATGCCTGACTTTTCCAACATATTATACCACTTCATAGTCCTTGACACCACACCACTTCTCCCCTTCCACATGCCCCAGGGTTTTGCAACATGCTGCAACATTGCACAGAACTCACAACTGTCAAAGGAAATGGTTCATGCAATTGTGGAGGCTGGCATGTCCTAAATCTGTAGTTCAAAGGTTAGTTTGGAGGATTCTCCTCACCCATGTAGCTTCAGGAGTTGAGGAATCCAAATCAGAAGAGAGGTCAGGTGATGGACCACAAGTCCTGCCAACTGGAGATCAGATGTGATCAGCCAGATGCAAGAGCCAAAGCATGAGACAGAATTTTGCTGGAGCAGCCCTGCAAATTGGACTGAGACCATGTCCCCAAGGAAAACCAAGTGATTAAGTCACACCCTCTAATAAGGTGGTGGTGGTGGTGTGCCGTGGAGTTGGTTCCGACTCATAGTGACGCTGTGTAGGGTTTCCGAGGCTGCACATCTCTATGGTAGCAGCAAACCTCATTTTTCTCCCATGGAACAGCTGAGTAGTTTCGAACTGCTGACCTTGAGGTTGGCAGCATAACTCATAACCACTACACTACCTTAATCTTTAGTTTCACTTTAATCTATAGTCCCTTGTTGTCGTTGAGTGCCATTCAGCTGTTTCTGACTCATAGCGACCCTATACAGACTTTCCAAGGAGTGGCTGGTGAGATTGAACTACCGACCTTGTGGTTCAAGCTGACCTTGCGGTCCAGTGCTTTATGCCATAGTGCCACTTTCCACCTTAATCCTCATTGTTGTTAAGTGCCACCGAGTTGATTTCCAACCCATACCCAGTATGGCAGGGTGCTGACTTTTCTAGAGATGCCAGGAATCTGCATTTCTATGTGAAGTCCCTTGACCTTGACATTTGGCAGTGGATTGAAATGAGAAGCTGCACTTTAATACCTCTGCTGACTGGTACCACCCGGAGGCTGCCCACTGGTGAACACAGCACATGACTTGGACAGGTACAGGACTCACTGCACTTTGGGGTGCCACCTCCTAACTCTGGATGGTGGAGGGGGAGTTGAGATGCATATGCAAGGGGAGACCCTTAAAGGATGGGAAGGAATTTTTGAGGACACAGGGGATAGGAAGTTCTGGGTAGGAGCATCAGCACAGACAAAGATATGGAGTTGTGGGGATGCATTATGCATTTGGCATGTGGCAGGTGCCACTCAGTTGAGGTGTGAATGAGAGATAAGAGAAGGGTCTGGAAAAGTGAGTTTTGACCTCAGCATCTGCTTGGAGTGAAATATACAGCAGAAAGGAAAGGAGAAACACTAGAATCATCCTTTGAGGAAGTCATTCATTCAGCAAATACGTATTGAGTGCCTATTTCGGTCTTGTTGCTAGTTGATATCAAGTCAGCTCCACCTCCTGGCGACCTTACATGTCCTGCACTGCCTCCAAGGTCCTTGGTATGCTTGAGGCCATTGCTGGGGCTATTGTGCCAGTCCATCGCATGGAGGATGCCCCTCATTTCCAGTGACCCTCTACTTTACCAACCACAATGTCCTTTTCTAGAGTTTGGTCTTTCCTGATGATGTGTTGTCCAAAGTAAGGGAGTCAAAGTCTTGCCATCTCCCTTTTGAGGAGCCTTCTGGTTGTATTTCATCTAAGACTGATTTGATCGTTGCTGCAAAGGAGGCATATAGGAAACAAGCCATGGCTATCTGATGATCTATGATGGGTCATGTTAAAAGGATTTAGTGCAGTAAAGATTCATGGTGGCCTTGGGCCAGCAACATCAGCATCACCCAGGAAATTGTTAGAAATCCATATTCTCTGACCCTGCCCTAGACCTACTGAATCAGAAACATTGGGGGTGGCCCTCGGTCTTTCCTAAGTCCTCCTGGTGATTCGGATTCACACTCCTGTCTGAGAATTACTACTGTAAGATACGCCCAGGCCCTCCTTCATCTACTTTATCTAGTTGTCTTTATGGTTTCTTGAACTCTTCAAGACCACTTCTACCCCAGGGCCTTTGCACTTACGATTCTCAAATGGAGGGGACATGGATGCATGGCTTGTTCCCTGGCAATATCATGACCTTCAGATCTTGACTCAGATGCCATCTTGTCAGAGAGACCCTCCCAAGCACCCAATTTAAAGAGACCTCAATTTGCTGCTCTCAATGTCCTTGCTTATTTTACTTTCTCCCTATCACCCACCACCACACACCATTACATTCTAGATCCAATTGTTCATGTGTGTAGCGTCCATCAGCCCATGAGAAGATATGTTTCATGTGAGCAGCGACTTGATTTCATTTATTCTCCCCACATCTGGGAAAGTGTTTAACCTGGTGAGACACTCAGTAACTATATATTTTTCTTTTTTTAAAAAAGTTTTTATTGTGAATTGAGTGATAGTTTACATGGGAGAACATCGGTTTTATACCATCATTTCATTGCAATGATTTCAGTGAATATTTTTGAATGAATGAATGAGTCTTATAAAATTTACCCTCTGGTCATTAATTAAAAAATAATAGTAATTATGCTTTTATACAACAAATTAGATTGCCCTTTAGCAATTTTTACAGAAATTGTTCCATGCCACTGGTGACGACTTTCACAAGGTATCAGCATTCTCATTGTTTCCATTCGGCTTGTTCTGTTTTCATTGATCTAGCTTCCCTGCCCCTCCTTGTCTTCTTGTCTTTGCTTTTGGGTAACTGTTGACCCTTTGGCTTCATATAGTTAATTGTTTAAGAGAGTGCATTACACAGGTGGTAATGTTTATTTTAGGAGCCAATCTATTATTTGACTGAAAGGTGATCTTCAGAAACAGTATCAATTCCAAGTTCAAAGGTTATCTTAAGGCAAAGGCTCAGGGGTTCTACTAGTTTCTATCAATGCACTAGGTCTGGCTTCATTGTAGGGATTTAAGTTTTGTTCTACGTTTTTTCTCTCATTCTATACGGTACCTTCTGGGTTGTGGTATCGGGCTCCCATAGTTCCTGTAGACAAGTTATTTTGTTGAGCCTTTGTTTCCTTCATTCTCTTTTGCTCCATACCAGTAGGGACCAGTAGTTTTATTTCAGATGGTTTGCTTACAAGCTTTTAAGACCCCAGACACTACTCGCCATACGGAGATATGCAGTTCTCCTTTCTTTTCAATCATTCTTTCATTCAACAAGCCGTAGGTGAGTATCTCCTATGTGAATGATCTTATGGCTGGGAGAGGTGCATTGAGATTGGGGTAGTCAGATACCTTACCTGTATCCCCTGACTTACTCCATCATTGTTGTTGTTAAGTGCCGTTGAGTTGATTCCAACCCATAGACACCCTCCCTGTATAGGGTTTCCAAGGAGCAGCTGGTGAACTTGAACCAGCGACCTTGCAGTTTAAACGACTTTGCAGTCTGACACATTAGCCCACAGTGCCACACCAGGACTCCCCACCCTTTGTCATTAGATTCAGCTGAATCTAAACTACTTGGTGGAGGGGACAGCCCTGCTGCCCCAACCTGCAAGTGAACCTTTGGGGCTGATCCCAAAGGAAGAGTTTGCACGAGGAGTAGAGAGACAACTGTTAACATGTTGTTTCCTGGACTGTCACCCCACAGCTCTGACAAGCAGCATGTGTATAAGCTGTAGCCCAATGCCAGGGACAGTCACAATATTCCACACAGGCCACTAGCGTCATGGTGCCAGTTTCTCTGTGGTGGACAGCGTGTCTCCCTCTGCCTGGGTCCCTCCTCGGAGCCCTATTGCTTGTAGGGTATATTATTAGCAGGATTGCTGAATGGAAAACTATCCCTTTGGGTAAATAAGAAGTTTTAAGGGATTTTAATGGAGGGAAGACCGCTTAAGAGTTATTTTGCTTGGGCCCTGAGAAGAAAACCTTTTCCAGGCTAAAGCAGATTTGCGCTAATTCCTTGTCAGAGAGGAGAGCAAAAATTAAAGAGAGCGAGAGAGAGACAGAGGTAATAGATTGTCAATGATTTTAGGTATTTCAATCACGAATTCTCTGCTTGTGGGGCCTGCCCTGAGCATTACTGGATGTTTAGCTGCATCCTGCCCTCCACCTATTAGATGCCCTTCCCTAGGTTGTAGCAACCCAAAATGACTCTAGCTAGCATTACCCATTGTCCCCTGGGGGACAAAATCACTGGAGGATGCAGACCTTGATTTAGCTATCTGAACGAAAGGAGTAAGGAATATGGAATTTAACAATGAAATCTGTAGAGGCCTGGGACTCAGACTGCTGGATTTGAATACTTAGTTGGCACAGGACCTCTCTGGGTCTTCATTAGTTTGGACCTCCTCGGATGGGTGCTGAGGAGCTTGGACAAGTTAATGCGTGCACAGGGTCTGAAGCTACGCCTAGCAAATAGTGGGGCTCGGTAAACACTAGCTTTTATTAACGGCCATTGGGCCGATGATGATTTATAAGCCAGCAGTGGGGTTCTGTTTTATAATCTACATTGCAGTGTTGCGTTCTCTGCCTTCTCTGAGACCAGGCACGTGGTAATGCCCTTTGCGGCTCGGTTTTTCATTGTTCACGTGGGCCTGGTTGTTTATGACTTCGCTGATGCAGTGCTTGGTGCTGGCCATCTCTATAAAGGGCAGGAGAAATGTGACAGACTCACTTTCTGTGCGGTCAGAATGCAAAACAGTCTGGAGTCCTGAGTGCAGGCCTCTGAGTCATACGGAGGCTGTCATACCCAGGCGTGGTCACCAGGGGGCAGCAGCTGCCAGGAAAATGCCCGCTGCAGAGGAAGACAAGAAGTGTGGTCACTTTGATTTAGTTCGCTGCTTGTCACCTTGATTTAAAGTTGAGCAAATCATTCTGCAGAGCCACGGAGGCCTCCTTTAACAGCCAGCGGGGCCATAGCTCATCCGCGGGAGCCAAGAGCTGCTTTGCCCTAACAGTCCGCGTTTAGCATATCTCCGCCCATTTGCTCAGCGGATGGAGCAGTGGGCATGTAGGCTGATAACTCCTCTCTCTCTGGCTGGCGGAGGCTCAGCGTTTGGGCTCATATCCCTGAACTTCCGTCTCCTGCCTTGGGTTCTGCTGGAGGTTCACCTTTCTGACCCCTTCTTGGGTTCTATGCATGAAATTTGTGGCGCTATGTTTTCAGAAGGAGACAAGTAATTCCAAATAGCTCAGTCTGTAACCAGAGCAAATTCGGCTAGAAGCCAAGTTAATCTGGCTTTCCTATTGCTGAACTTCTTTTTCCTACCTCTCTTCCCTGCCTCACATAATGCCTCTGGAACCTTTGTCTGCCCTTCCCACAGGTCATCCCTCCCCAAGGGGGTCTGTGCCTCATGTTCAGACCCCATCAGCCATCAGCGCGTGTTCTCCCTCTCACCCCCCACCCCGACAGTGTCATACAAACGGAACAGGACAGTGTCTCTGCTGTGTCATTATGTCCCGGAATCTGCTCCTGACCACCTCCAATCCATTTTCCATTTGGCAGCTGTGTTAGCTTTTTAAATTTAAAATTTTTGAATAAGTAATCTCTTCCCTAACACTCAGATTTAAAGAGCAGAAAATATATAGAGAAACAGTTTCTGGTCACCCCTCAGACCTAACCCAGGCGTCCCGTCTCCAGTCCCAGGGACCACCACTCAACAGTGTCTTGTACGCCCTTACAGAGATATTTTTTGTGTATTCCAGCAATTAAATTTTTTTTTTGTGTGTGTGTGTGTATAGAGAGAAAGAAACCGAGTTGAACAAAGATTAACATGCTTAACTTCTAACCAAAACTTAGAGGTTGACATCTACCCAGAGGCACCTTGGAAGAAAGGTCTGGCAATCGACTTCCAAAAAAATCAGCCATTGGAAAAAACCTTATGAAGTGACTGAGTGAGCCTTAAGGTGATTCGACCCTTCAGCCATTGAGCCACCCCCCTCATCCTCTAAACCACCTCAGCTAATGTTGAGTGGAGCAGAATCAAACTGTCCCCTGACCAAACTGCAGATTTGTGAGCAAAATAAATTGCTATTGTTTTGAGTTACATTTATATAAAAAGAAGAAGACAAAGGAAAGGAAAGAAAAGCTTCTGGCGCATAGTTCTACTGTGACAGACATTGGGTGGCTATAAGACAGAGCTGGGTCAAGGACAACTGGTTGAATTGATGGACAATCCCAAGAAAAGATTCAATGCATCGAACACTAATGACCGATGAACAGATGAGTTGTGGGATGCCATCAATACACCATATATGATGTCATAGACTGAATTGTATCCCCCCAAATATGTATTAACTTGTCTGGGTCATGCTTCTCATAGGCTTGGCAGTTATGTTATGATGTAATGTGCCAATTCTGTGATGATTCCCCAGGATGTGATAAACCAATGAAAACAACTAACTATGGGTTGTAATATCCTTAATTCCATCACAACTCTGTTCTAATGTAAGGGAGTTCCCCAGGGCTGGGGCCTGCAACATCTTGGATCTTACAAAGATAAAAGGAGAGGGAAGTGAGCAGAGAGGGAGATACTACTATCAAGTAGGAAGAGCCAGAAGTGCAGTGCATCATTTGGACCAGGGTCCCTGTACTGTGAAGCTCCTAGATCCAGGGAATGATGGTAAACTGTGGAGTCCTGCTGTGGCACTGTGGGTTAATGTGTCAGACTGCCCAGTCGTTTGAACTGCAAGGTCGGTGGTTCAAGCTCATCAGCTGCTCCTTGGGAAACCCTGTACAGGGTTGCTATGGGTTAGAATCAACTCAACGGCACTTCACAACAGCAACAAACTGTGAGAGATGCCCTGGTGTGGCACTGTAGGATAAGCATTGGACTGTAATGTTGGTTTGAACCACAAGGTCGATGGTTCAAACTCAACAGTCTCTCCTTGGAAACCCTATATAGGATCACTATGAGTCGGAACGAACTTAAAAACAACAATAAACAACAACAAACAGTGAAAGAATGAACTTACAGTTGTTAAAACCATCCACCTGTGTTTATGTTATAGCAGTACTAGATAATGAAACCCACGTGAAGAAAGCAAAAGGTCATTGAAAAGACAGGAAAGAAAGAAAAGACCAAAATGGATGTCTGAAGAGATGCTGAAAATTGCTCTTGAATATAGAATAGCTAAAATAAAAAGAAGAAATGATAAAATAAGAGCGCTGAATAGAAGGTTTCAAAGAGTAGCTCAAGGATACAAAGTCAAGTGTTAAAATGAAATGTGCAAAACCTGGAGTTAGAAAACCCAAAGGGAAAAATACACTCAGCATTTCTCAAGCAGAACAATTTCTGCTTGAAGAACAAATTCATGCATCAAGTTGCAATACTGAAGGATTCTTTGGGGGGAAATATTAAATGATGCAAACAGTAGCAAAAGAAGATAAAGAGTTACTGTACCAAAAAGGATCAATGCTTAATTATTTCAAGAGGTAGCATGTGATAAAGAATTGATGATATTGAAGAAGGAAGTCCAATTGCTCTGAAGGCATTAGCAAAAATCAAGTCTCCAACAATGAATGCAATACCAATTGAGATGGTCTCTGCCAAGAAATTTGGAAGACAGCCAGCTGGCCATCATATCTGTGTCCATTCCAAAGAAAAGTGATCCAATGGAATGTATAACATTATCGATCAATGTCACTAACATCACATGAAAGTAATATTTTGTAAGTAAAATTCAGAAATGCTTTCAATGCTCCACCAACAGGGATCTGCCAAAAATTCAAGCCAAATTCAGAAGAGGACATGAAATCATTGCTGACAACAGTTGGACCTTACTGAAAATAGGGAAAACTGGAGAGACAGATGTTTACTTGTGCTTTACCCACTATGTAAAGATGTTCAACTATATGACACATAACACATATTATGGATAATATTGCAAAGAATGGAAATTCCAGAACATTTAATTGTGCTCATGTGGAACCTGTACATAGATCAAGAGGCAGTCGTTTGAACAGAATATTGCATGGTTTAAAATGAATAAAGGTGTACTCAGGGTTGTCTCTTCTCACAGTATTGATTCAATTAGTATGCTGAGCAAAAACAGGAGGAAGACCCCCTAACACAGTGGATCCAACAATGGGCTTAAACACAGAAATGATTGTGAGGATGATGCCTGTCTGGACAGTATTTTGTTCTGTTGTACACAGGGTTACTATGAGTCAGAACTAACTCAACAACAGCTAACAATATATCTGTGAATGTAATCCCACTTGTGTGAAATAATCCATTTGGGTAATTTCAGTATAGTCCTAATCACTTATGAGTGATTTACAACGTAGATTAGATACAAAAGCACAAAAAGCATAAAAGAAGAAAAATAGAGACTACATGAAAGCCTGCCCCCGGAACAGACAGAGAAAGAATGTGTGTGAGAGAGATCTTTCTTGTAGAGCTGATGCCCTGAATTTGAACTTCTAGCCTCCTGAACTTTGAGAGAAATCAATGTCTGTTCTATAAAGCCACTCCTCTGTGGTATTTCTGTTACAACAGGAAACTAAGACACAACTTTTATGTTGTTTGGTGCCAGATTTATTGACATAGAGTACTTTTTACATTGTATCTGCTTATTAAAACATCTAAAGTCCATCAAATCCTAGAGCCTTGGTTGTTTGTACTGCACTGAACATGGATTCTTCTGGGTCTATACCTAGGAGTAGAATGGCTGGATCATATGGTAGTTGTAGAGTCCTGGTATGGTGCTGTAGGATAAGCACTGGACTGCTAACTGTAAGACCAGTGGTTCAAACCCACCAACTGCTCCTTAGAAACCCTATACAGGTCGCTATGCATCAGAATTGACTCAGTGGCACTTACCAATAGCATTGGTGGTCCAGTGTTAGAATGTTCACCTTTTATGTGGGAGACCCAGGTTCAGTTCCCAGTCCATGCACTCAAACATGGTCACCCCCTGCCCCTCAGCGGAGGCTGGCATGTTGCTATGATATTGACTAGGCTTCAGTGGAGCTTCCAGACTTAGACAGACCAGAAAGAAAAGCCTCAAGATCGACTTCCAAAAATCAGCCAATGAAAACATGTGGATCAAAGCAGTCCAACTTTTAGCCCATTATGGGGATGCCACAGAACTGGGCATCATTTTGTTCCATTCTGCATGGGGTTACCATGAGCCAGGGGCTGCCTGAGGGAGTTAACAGCAACATTAGTACTCTAGAGTATGCCGGTAAAAAAGTAAAAAACAAACAAACAACTGAATAAATGAATAACTGTGATCTGCTCTACCAGGGATAAGGAGCTTTCCTTGTAAGAACCTCAAAAAATGAAGACAATTTCCTTCCCATGGAAATAAACTGCCGAGGGAAGCAGTTTATTATCTCTGAAGAACTGGATCTCACTTCTTCTGGGTTATTCCCATTCTTGAAGAACCTTAACATAAGCAGAGGAAGGGCTCCTGAGAAACCCATCTGAAAAAACCTGTCTAGTGATGCTGACACGGCAGGGTTTTGTGATGATTAGGCAAGAAACCGTCCAATAACTGACCCTTGGCTCCAGCAGAAAGCTTTGAATTTTATAAAACTGCTGGAGCATAGCAATCTCTCATCTGGCGCTGACTGGTCCAATGAGTTTCACAGCCATCCTAGACTCGTCTTGGTATCATTATGCCAAATTGATTGCCCTCTGCACATTTGTCAGGAGAACACATGCGCACGTTCAAGGAGAAAGTGACAAGTGGCTGGAGACATGGACAAAATGGAGCTTGGCCAAGCCGGCAGCCCAGGTGCCACGAGGAACCCAGATGTATCAGGGGCTCGTTGTCTGCACTGTGTGATGTTCCAGAACCAGGCTTTCACACTGGTCTCTCCGCTGAAACTTCCCTGCTACCTCCCGCCCTTGGCTGCACATAAAACAAAACAAAACAAAGTCCAAATCCACTGCCATCACGTTGATTGCTTCTCATGCCAATCCCACGTATTATAAAGTGCAACTGCTTCGTAGGGTCTTACTGGCTGTCATCTTTAGGGAAGCAGTTTGCCAGGACTTTCTTCCATGGTGCTGCTGGATGGGTTCCAACCACCAACCTTTAGATTTGTAAACAAATGCATTTGCACTTCCCAGGGACTTTGGTTATAGATAATGAGCTGCATTCTAGTATCCCTAATATAGGTTGTAGTGTGGGCTCTTGGGTCAGATAGGGTGTGTGGGGTTTCCTGAGAAGCAGAACCCATTGTGAGCTGATTATGACTCATAAAGACCCTATATTGGGGTTCTGAGTCTGTAAATCTTTATGGGAGCAGCCTGCTCCATTTTTCTCCAAAGGATTGATGGGTGGGTTTGAACTACCAACTTTGCAATTAGCAGTCTAGTGCTTATCCTACAGTGCCACCAGAACTGTCTCAAGAATTCTACTGCTAAGCCAGTGTTGCCTAGGGTTATTGTTGTTGTGTGCTGTTAACTCATAGTGACCCTATGCAGGGTTTCAGACTGTCTCTCCGTGAGCAGAAAGTCTCATCTTTCTTCTGAGGAACGTCTTGTGGTAACCACCGCCAAGCCTGTGGTTCTCATATGTGTAACCCACCATGCCATCAGGGATCCCTTGCTTAGAGTGATTGTTGTTGTTAGGTGCCATCGAGTCAGTTCTGACCTTGTACAGGGTTTCCAAGAACCACTGATCTTTCTGTTAGCAGTCCCGTGCTTATCCTACAGCGCCGCACCTGGACTGGTATATTTGTGTGGTGATTCCGAGACACGCGGCTAGAGGGCTGGGGAAAGGAGACAGGAAAGGGAAGGAGTCAGGGCGTGCTCTGTTCAGCCAACTCCTAGCGGACACAGGAGCTCAGTCCTGCTGGGGAGACTGCATGGAGTCTGTCCCGAGTGGTCACTGTGGACCAGTGAGGAGCTGTTCGTATCCAGCGCTCCACCCGGCCCAGTGCATAACAGTCGAATATTCCTCACAGACACTGAATTAGCCAGGACTTCCGGCAGCTGGGTTCACCCTCAGCGGGTTAGTTTTTGCTGTTGCACACATGCCCATGTGAAAGGACCACACGTTTTTGTTTTGTTTTAGCGAATCAGCAAATACAGAACCCACACACGATGAAGATCACTTCTGTTTTGCGCTGAGCAGGGATTAAGTGAACACCCAGGGACAGCAAATAAAGGCCCTTGGACAGCGAGTTGGGGGTTTTCACGGCAAATAAGAGTTGAATGCTGGCAGGCTCAGTTGCCCACCACTCCTCCAGCACAGTCACTTACCCCTCTCCCTGCCTCATCCTCCTGATCTGCTAAAACAGGGGAAGGTAGCATCTTGTGGCTGTTCTTAGGGGTTGGAGGAGGAGTTATGCAAAGCACTCCTCCCAGAACCCAGACAGAGGACCCACCCCCTCCCAACCCTGGTTACTATTATCATGCCCCTGGATGGCAGGAGGCTCACTGTCTTACAGGGTAGCCCATCTCACAGGCCTGGGGGCGGTAGGCAGGGCTCCCAAGGCTGGGTCAAGTGCCTTGTAAATCCTCCTGGTCAGTCCTGAGTTTGTGTCCATGGAACCGCACAAAATAAACCCAGTTTAAGCTACCATCCATGCCTTTAGTTAAGGAAAGGCCTGCCATCTTTCTGACACTGATGACTTTTTTTCTCCCTGGAGAATGTGCTTTCCTCATTTTAATGCATTTCTTTATCAACAAGGATGTTCCAAGACCCTCCTTTGTGCCAGGGACTGTGTTGGGTGCTGGAGTTATGGCGGTGAGAGAGCTGTGATTCTGGCTTTCAGGAAACTTCACAAGCAAATGGGGAAGATAGATTCTTCAAGAAGCAATTAACACAAAGTGGAGAGAGTGCTGACGGTAGCAGGGAACACAAGGCAGGAGTCCAGCTGAGTGAGGAAGCCCCGCTGTGCCTGGCAGATGCTAGGTGCTAAGTCAAGATTTATTAAAAACGCAAATGAACAATTAAAATTGGATGTTAGATGGGAATGGAGAGGCAGCGTCATTTAGGTTGAGATCTAAGATTTTCCTAAGATTTATCCAGGCAGGGAGGGAACAAAGGTCCAGGCAGAAGGAACAGGCTACACAAAGGCTCAGAGATGAGAGAGGACAGTTTTGAGGAATGGAGCATTCTGTCTAGTTGGAGCAGAGAACGGTGGGAATGTTACTTTGGGAGATTAAGTGGGCATGGGGAGGGAGGAGCAGAACAGTTAAGAGGATACTACGAAAGTCACAAGGGTTCAAACTCAAAGGGCCTTTTAGGTTGTTGAGGAGTTTGGGGCTTTCTTAGAGAGAAGAATTGAAGAATGAATGCACGAGCGAGCACTGGCCTGAGCAAGACCCTGGGATGCTTTCAGGCAGAAGCAGGAGATGAATGTGGATTTAGGGTTCTGGCTCCTCCTGGTGTGAATCCTGCTTTGTCCTTTACCAGACAGAAGGGGTGCGGGTGTCAAACAAATATGCTCTGGAGTCCCAGTGGAGTTGCTGTTGCTTCTTTAAACTTTTTATTGTGAATTGAGTGAAGATTTGCAGAGTGGATCATCAGTTTTACATTCAACAAATCATACACTTCATTCCATTACAATGATTGCAATCCCTCCCTGTACCATTAGTTAATAGTATTTACTAGAACTCTTTATATTCATTTTAACTCTTGTGCTCCTCGCTGTGTCTGCCAACCACTTTCTTGTTGTAGATTGTCTTCTATGTGTCTACACTATACATAGCCCATGAAGAATTTTTCCTTCTCTCCCAGCCCTAGTAAACCATCACAGAATGTTTACTTTATCAAGAAAGTCTCTTGTTAACTTTTTACAACAGTGGTCTGTTGTAAATTGTCCTTTTGTGAATGACTAATTTCACTCAGCATAATGTCCTCCAGACTTATCTATGTTTTGAGGTGTTTCACAGATTCATCATTATTCTTCATTGTTTCTTAGTATTCCATTGCGTGTATGTACCAAAGTTTAGCCATTCTTCTGTTGGTGGGCATTTAAGCTGTGAACTATGATTGTGAATAGTGGTACAGTGAACATGGATGTGCATATCTATTTATGTCATGGCTCTTATTTCATAGGAATATATACAAAGTAGAGGAATTGCCGGGTCATATGGTATTCCTATTTCTAACTTTTTAAGCAAATGCTGTACAATTTTCTATAGTTATAGCACAGAGGTACTGCAGGACGAAATGCAAAGTGCACTGAAGGCACTGGCAAACAATTAGGTTCCAGGAATTGATGGAATACAAATAGAAATCTTTCAACAAACTGATGCATCACTGGAGATGCTCACTTATCTATCAAAATAAATTTGGAAGACAGCTACCTGACCAAATGATTGGAAGAGATGCATCTTTGTTCCACTTCTACATAGAGGTGACCCAACAAAATATGGAAATCATTGGACAATATAATATCAAATACAAGTAAAATTTTGCTCAAGGTAATTAAAAAATGGTTGCATTATGACTCATGCCTTTGTTACACATGATTAAAGTGTTTTATTAAAAAAAAAAAAATGGTTGCAATAGTACATTACCAGGTATCTAACTACCCGAGGTTTAAGTCAGAGTCAGACAAGCATGTGGAACGAGGGATATCACTGCTGACATCAGGTAGATCTTGGCTGGAAGCAGAGAATTAGAGGAAGATATTTACCTGTGCTTTATTGACTATGCAAAGGCTTTCAACTATGTGGATCATGACAAGCTATGGACAACATTGCAAAGAGTGAGTACTCTGAAGTACTTAATTGTACTCATAAGGAACCTGCATATAGACCAAGAGGCAATCATTTGAACAGAACAAGAGTAAACGGAATGGTTTAAAACCAGGAAAGATGTGCACCAGGTTTGTATTCTTTCACTATATCTATTCAATCTTAACAAATAATCCAACAAGCTGGGTTATATGAAGAACATGGCATCAGAATTGGCAACCTGCGACATGCTGATGATACAGCCTTGTTTGCTGAAAGCAAAGAATACTTAAACTATTACTGATGAAGCTCAAAGACCACAGCCTTCAATATGAGTTATACCTCCATGTGAAGAAAACAAAAATCTTCATCATTGGACCAATAAATAACAAAATGATAAATGCAGAAAATATTGAAGTTGTCGAAGACTTCATTCTTTTTGGATTCACCATCAACACTCATGGAAGCAGCAGTCAAGAAACCAAGCAACATATTGCGTTTGGTAAATTCGTTGCACAAGACCTTTTTAAAATGATAAAAAAAAGAAAGATGACAGTTTGAGTACTAGGGTGAACCTGACTTAAGCCATGGTATTTTCAATAACTTCATATGCATGTGAAAGTTGAACAGTAAATAAGGAAGACTGTAAAAGAATTGATGGATTTGAGTTATGGTGTTGGAGGAGAATGTTACAAGTACTATGGACTGCCAAAAGAACAAAACAATCTGTGTTGGAAGAAATACAGCCAGAATGTTCTTTGGAAGCCAGGACTTTGCCTCTCATCCTTTGGACATGTTGTCTGGAGGGACCAGTAACTGAAGAAGTATATCATGTTTGGTAAAATGGAAAGTTGGAGAAAAAGAGGGAGATCTCAGCAAGATGGATTGGCACAGTGGTAGCAGCAATGGGTTCATATGGTAGCAATTGTGAGGATGGCACAAGACAAGGTGGTGTTTGGTTCTGTTGTACATAGTATTGTTATGGGTTGGAAATAACTTGACAGCACCTAAGAACAACAATAGCACCATTTTACAGTCCCACTAATACCATTGGATCAGCTCGAGAAGATAAAGCCAAATACTATAATAAAATGTGCAGGGATTTGGAGTTAGAAAACCAAAAGGGAAGAACACGGTCAGTAT